>NC_142125.1:38324962-38630924 GCF_056152115.1 Neolamprologus brichardi
TGGGCTGACTGCAATCGCTCGCAAAGAGTTTTTCAAATGTCTATTTTATAAATGCAGACAGATTGCCAACATGTTGGCATCAGTCTGAATGAACCCTTGTCTATGAACACAACTCGAGGGGACTTGACTCAACTGTTTGTATTCTGGTGTGAAATGGGAAGGTTGCCGAGTGCAAATGTAATAGTTAAATGTGAATTTCTGTGTGTGGAGACAGCAACAGATATGTGAGTTTTGAGTTAATTGCTGAATTATCAGAAACAGATTGCATGTAATTGCCAACTTGACACATTCAATCACAGACTGACTGTGTTATGGCAACATTTACAGCAGGTTTTACTAACAATCTCATTTTTCAGCCAAAAAATAAATGAAGTGAGATAATGTTCTTATTGGATAAAACAGATATTGGTGAAGTTTACCTTTGAGGACATTTTTTGTTGGCGATAGATCACAGTATATGTTACTGCGATACACAGGATATAAAATTGCAGTAATATTTTATTGTGACTGTCTGATGATTCCCACCTTCATCTAGAAGAAGGTGAAAATACAAAAGCCTGTTTTACATCATGTCTGAACTAAAATTCTCCTGCAAAACTGCCTGTTTCACTTTTTTTTTTATTATTATAAACGCTTGGTCTCTGGTGCTCAGCCTGATGCAAATGCTTCAGCTGCAATGCTTTCAGACCAGAAAACACTGGCTCATTCAAAATACAGCGATTCGGAGGTGTGGGACCGGCCTAGACGTCAGTATGTGTGAATACTTTTGAGTCATCGTCATGAAAGTAAGATGTGGACTACGCAGACATCGCAGAACACCTGCCGCCACCTCGATTCTGTTGTTGTTCCCCGAATTTCATTAAGCTGTGATTAGTAAATGTCAGAAGAAGCGGTTTTTCTCTTTTACGCAAACCAGTCTTGGATTTTTTTTTTTGAGAAAAAAGGAAAACGAGACAAAAAGAACGTCTAACACGAGAATTTGAATTTGCTACAAACCTATAATTAATTAACTGACCTCAAACAAATAAACCCAGAGCCTTGGGGGCTACTTGCTTCCTGGCTGCCAGATCAGCCTTGGAGACACACACACACACACACACACACACACACACACACACACACACACACACACACACACACACACACAGAATTACCATCACTCAGTTTCTACAATGCAGACATTAATGGAAGTACCACTGAAGTGCTCCACTGTCAGACAGATAGCTGGAAAGACAGACAGACACAGACAGATACTGCAGGTTGACAGATATTACACACACACACACACACACACGCACACACACACACGTTGCATCAGTTGCCTTCTCTAAATAGCAGATGAACAAGCAAATACTGTAATTAAGTGGATATAATTATAATTTGCATATGTAAATGTAATGTAAATGAAGTGTTCTCTGAAGAATAACACAGCGCATAATTAGCGGGTTAGTTCTCCAGCTTTAACTATAGCATTAAAAAACTGCAACTTCAGCTCTCCTTCAAGCTGAAACTCGTTCTAATTCCACGCAAGTTTCTTTTTAGAACTATGATTAAGACTCTGGACTTAACTATATTTCTTCCATCACACCATAGTTATTTATTATTATTTTTTAGGCATTTTGTTGCACTATCTGGAATATTCTCATGTGCGCAGTGACATTGAGGCTTTCTTTCGTGGTAAAATCAGAGGCCCCCTGCATAAATTTAGGCTTTAACTTCCGTGCTTTCATGGTACCGCACTGTGCAATTCATCACTCTGCAGATAAATTCAATTAGACTAGTTAAATATGAGCAAAGCGATAGTAAGATCAGATTTAGCTGCTCGTTTGGATTTCTTCCATCTTCATGTATCTGTAAGCGTGGACCTCAGCATGGAGCGTTTTATCTTGTGAGGACGAGATAACATATCCTGCTTTATTGATATTACCTTACCTGGAGGAAGTGTCGTCTGCATTCTGGAAACATCCATCTTCCTCTTTTTCGCGTTTATCGTGGATGAAGTTGATGATGAGGCCTAGATATATATAAACAAGGGTTTTGATCATTATACACTTCAGTTTATTTAGGAAGCTCGTGCTTGTTTTTAAGCGTTAGTTCTGAAAATATTAAGTGACAACAATGTGGAAAAAAGCCAACAAAGAAACCGCCAAACACTACAATTCCATCCATCCATTCGCTTCCGTTTATCCTTTTCAGGGTCGCGGGGGGCGCTGGAGCCTATCCCAGCTGTCATAGGGCGAGAGGCAGGGTACACCCTGGACAGGTTGCCAGTCTGTCGCAGGGCCAACACACAGGGACAGACAACCATTCACTCACACATTCACTCACACATTCACACCTAGTGGCAATTTAGATTATCCAATTAACCTATACCCACTAACTGCATGTCTTTGGATGGTGGGAGGAAGCCAGAGCACCCGGTTAAGGAACCCACGCAGACACGGGGAGAACATGCAAACTCCACACAGAAAGACCCCGGTCTGATGGTGGAATTGAACTCAGGACCTTCTTGCTGTGCGGCAACAGTGCTAACCACCTTGCCACCGTGCTACGATTCCTTGGATGGCCATTTAGGTTCCCACAGCATCCCATGCTAAAATTCTCAACTCTGAAGCAGCAACAGAGATGTTTGCAGACTGGTACGAAAATAGAGTTTGGCCCCTGTAGCTAATTTCCCCTTTAATGAAAAATATCTATAAACTTCCTTGTGACTATTTAAAGTGGTCTTGATGTTATCATAGCAGATTATCTGATTATCTGAAAGTGGAGAAAAAAGAAAGCTATCTGGCACTTCTGTTGATCCATCTATTGTGAAACCTTCCACTGTGACTATCGGAACTGGTTCTAGGAATAGTAAGCGAAATTACACAAGAACTGCAATCAGTGGCAACAGACCTGATGGAGCGATGAATCCAAATTGAAAGGTTTTGGTTAAAATTGTCTTCAATATGTACATAATATCACAACAGTGTCTACAGCAATCTCTAAAGCATGGTTTGTGCTGCATTTCAGCCTTTGGTGTTGGAGATCTTATCAAAGATCAAGAGATCAAAGGATCAAGCACCAGCTTATTTTGTCAGCATGACAATGATCCCAATCATGGATTGGCCTCCCCAGAGCCTGGACCTCAACATCACTGAAGCAGTGTGGGATCATGTTAAAAGGGAATAGAACAAAGGGCAGAAACATCCAAGGAAGAGCTTTGAATGTCCTTCAAGAAGCCCTAAGATCGTTTACAGATATGAAAACCTCTGTTTTTGCCTTATATACTGTATTTCCACATATAGTTAGCCCTAGTTCCCATTTTTCTAGCAAAATATGAAGAAATGAGGGGCGTGTGAAGCATTTTACACAGAATTGTCTAGCCCCTTTAAATTGTATTAATACTTAGGTTAAAGGTTTGGTAACTGTGAATGACATGTATATGAAAGATGCTTAAATTTAAAAGTTTTAGCACATGTTTAGACATATACAAATAAATAGCTGAATGGATAAATTATGAGTGGACACAATAAATGTGTCTCGACCCAACCCCCATGAAATCACGCTGGCCACCAGCTAAAGTAAAACTCCATTATTCACAAAGCAAAATGGCAGAGCAGTAATCTCTTATTAAAAAGCAGCCAATTATAGCCAGAAAGCAAAATGGCATTTTGTTATCACATAACACGAAATGTTTCGATTTCCCGTCCTTTTTGATTAATTTCATTAAAACAGCATCGAGTTGGGATTTTCGGTCTCTTATCTGCCTGCCACGCACGCAAACACACCCCACACACGTGCAGGGATAGTATGCAGCAGAGTGTGTTTGAGGTGGCAATGAAAACTCACTTGAGAGCCTGTTTCTGTCTGCCTCATTATCATCAAAGACAACAGGCACTCCAGCACACACATACACACACACACACATACACGCACACACACACACACACACACACACACATATACGTGCGTCATAGACGGTCTCCATTGCAATCATGGCCACTTGAAGCTGCAATGCCCCTCTCCGCTGCTGCTGCCTGTCACGTGAAAACCTTGCATCCCCTAAGCTGTCAACAACAGTGAAACTGAGCAAAGGAGGGCAGCCCGGAGCTTTAACCCACAGTGTTTGTTTTCACTGTTCTGCGGTAGGAATTTCCCGAGAACAGAGGAATGTGCGATCCATTAATTTCACTGAAATATGAAGTATGATGGAGCAACATAGTGAGGTTTTCACACAAGAGCCGCATTATATAATGACAGTCTGCGGTTTCATTATATCCCCATGGCAACCAGGCTGCTGTCAGTCACTCTGAAAGGTTAAGATCAAACCCCCTACTCTTTTTATCGCCATTTGACTGATGTTGTTTTCTCTCCCTCTCTCTCTCCCTCTCCAGGCTCTCTTTAGATTATCCCAGGACACAAAAACATCCCAGTGGGCCCAGGATGATGATCATAATATATAACACACTGCTACTCATGTGTATTATTATCCAGATTCTTCGTTATATTTGAAAACCCAGTTTTCATTGACAATCTGAGCCTCCTCTGACCGAAAGCGTATAGATCAAAGTCTTCAGAGTGGCACCTGTCATACAGTTGCTGTCACTCACTCTTTGTCATCTCTTTGCCGCTCTTGCTCTTCCCAACTTCATTCCCCTTTTTTACCCATCTTTCTTCTCCTTCTCAGTCGCTGGTCCTCCCTCTCTCTCTTCTTCTTCATAATAAGAAAAGGAAAGGAAAAGTTGATTGAAGAAAGAGAAAGAGGAGAGGATGGAATAATTCATCTCTCAGGTGATAAGTGACATTTGATGGACACACACACACACACACACACACACACACACACACACACACACGCACGCACGGAGCAGGGTAGGGTAGCATCCAGCCAAGCAAGCATGCTGTCTGAATACTGATCAGCCAATCAGAGGCCATTTCTGCTGGGCACCAGAGATACTTGTTGGCAACCATGGCAACCGAGAAAGCATCATAGCTGAGAGGAAAAGAAGTGTAGCTGTGTGTGTGTGTGTGTGTGTGTGTGACAGTATCTAATGTTAAAATGATCACTTCCACATTGTTTGTTATGAAACTTTCAAAGTTTAAACAGAAGTGCACGTAAAAAATTTTTTGCAGTTCCAAGTGTTGCATTTGGAGGAGAAATTTATTTTGAGTAAACAAAATTCATTGCTGTGCGCAAAAAATGTATTTCAGTGTTTGCTATTATCCATACACACACACACTGGTGGGTAACAGGCATCTCCGAAAATGTTAGAGCACTTATGCAAATATGTGATGTCTTGATAAATCGAGCAGATATTTGAAGTTTACACAGCACCATCCTCGCATGAAAATATCTTAAAAGTTTATTTTGTGACCCAGAAAGAGTAATATTTCAAACTCCGCCACTGCCTCGTTTGAGTTTCGGACGAAATGGATTCTGGGATATTGCATTTCGTCATTTCGAGCTGATTAGAGACCAAAACAACCAAACAGATTTTTTTGCATCCAAGTCTGTGATTGGCTGGTTTTGTGGCACGGGCAGAAATGTTGAGAGGCAAGCAACACATTGCGAGCAAGCGCAAATGCAAAAACTGAGCGAGAGGGGCTGCTATTGTGTGTTTGTGTGGATAATAGCAAACACTGAAATACATTTCTTGCACGCAGCAATGAATTGTGTTCACTCAAATTTAGCTTTTCTTCGCTCAAAATAAATTTCTCCTCAAAATGCAACACTTGCAACTGCAAATTTTTTTACGTGCGCTCAAATTTTTTTTACGTGCGCTCAGAATAGTGGCACAAAAATAAAGCCATACAGCTCCTCCAGTCTCCTCCTCCCACTCTTTAGATGTGCACGGTTACTTGTCAGCATCAAGCATTACTGCAACCGGTGCACCAAGGGGCAACTTGTGCCTGTCTGTGCAACACCAGCCACCTCAGAATGTCAGTGTCTTACGCCCCAGGATGAGAACGCGCTGTTACAATTTTAAAAGAAGGCAGTACGTCAAAGTGTTTTCAGTTCACTCTTTCCCAGAGGCACGTGTGACAGCTAGAAGCGCTCAGTTTGCGCTCCAGAATATTTGGGTTTGCCGCCTTTAAAAACCAAGTTTGACATCCCCAATCCACCGAGACCTATTTAATTATTCAGCTGAATTTAAACCTAAAAATGATTTGAAGCACAATGAACTCATTTCTTTGGAAATGCTGCTGCAGCTTTCTCCTGAAGAAAACTTCAGACTTTATTTCCACGTGACATCACTGCTCTCTGTGATTTGGTGCACGTGATCAAACCTGTTGCTGGCTTCAGTCTGGACAGGGGGTCACGCTTTGATGACTGCGAAACATCCCATTATCTGAGAGGCTCTGAAAGAGAGAAAAGAGAACAAAATTAAAGACAGAGAGAGCCTTTGTCTGGACTGCTTCGGCAATATTGTTCTCAACTGTCATGCAAATGAGGAGCAGTGGACTGAGGAAAACATTGGGGAAACGGGCAGAGTGGGAGGGAGAGAGTTATTGAAATTTATTATTCCATATGGAAGCACCATTGTTCATCATTAAAAGGTAGACGTAACCCTGGAATGGCTAACGTTTATCCTCACTTTCCCACAGCATACCTAACAATGAAACGCACAGTAAAATGAGTGCAATTAAAACATGGCACTTCCTTTATGTGTCCCCCAGTATTTTGCACATTTGGAGATTATTATAGCACAGAACCGCTTCATGCACAAACAGCCTTATTTACTCATCCAATCCCCAAGATTTAGGTTTCTCTGCACACCCCATCCATGCTGGCAGAAACACTCTCTCACACAGCAGTGAGTCACAGGGAGGTTTTCACAGTAATCACGTCCACTTCAAGCCAATGCATCACTTATCATCTCTGTTGTGCTGCGTCGTGTTTAGCTTTGACCACTGAACACTACCCACTATTTTACTGCCAAACAGACAAACCACAAGTATATTTACCTTGAGAATTTGGGGGCACGAGCGGCGTCTTTCACTCGGCACTTGATCAGGATCAGCTTGGTCATGAACTGTATCCACTTTCAAAGGATGAACTGTAAGCCAGGTGGAAATTTGAAGGATTATTGAGTGGAATGTTATCCTTCCTTTAACCCTCAGTTGTAATATCCTCGGATTAACGTTTAACAAGTGTTTCCTTGAATCTTTTGGATTAGCCACAAAGCCCGAGTAGTCAGAGTCTGTCCTTACTACACGTATAAAAAGAAGTGTGTTTAAATTTACCCGAAAAGAACATCCAACAATGTAGTTTTCTTTTTTCTTCAACTGATTGCTTTTTAGGTTGAAAGTGAACCAAATCTCTCACTACAAAAGCACCAGTACCCAGTTGGATTAACACTATTAATCTATAAAGGCATACATTTGCAATGACGGAATAAAGGTACTTCAGTGAAATGACCTAAAGAGCAGTGAAACTTGTAGTGAAACAAGCAAAGAATGATAAAGTCTGCAATCGCTGACTGTACTGAATTGAAGCTGTATTTTAAATGCTTATTAGTATTCATTTTTTTAAGAGGAAGACTGTTCTAGCTTTAGATTCAAAGAGGTTCAGAGAAGATTAGAAGAAGAAGATTATTTAACCTATTCACGACTTATTAAGGTAGAATTACCTTAAATCATTCATTCATTCATTCATTTAATCTACATTTCTTCTAATGCCAGCAGGGGGCGACTCAGAACAAGTCCAATTGTATATGGGAAAACTGCCCGACCACCCTGTCTGACTGTTGTTTTGAGGTGTTTGTGCTGATATGCTGCTTAGTTTTCTCCAAACGCACCACTGTGGATTATGGCCAAACACCTCAACTTTGATCTCATCTGTCCAAAGGACATTATTCCAGAAGTCTTGAGTCTTTGCTCAGATGCAACTTCATAAGTCTAAGCTGTGTTCTTTTCAGAGAGAAGGGATTTTTTTCCTGCAACCCTTCGAAAAAAGCCATACTTGTTCAGGCTTTTGTTATTTTCACTGTCATGAACTTTATCCTTTAACATGCAAACTAAGGCCTGTAGAGTCTGAGATGTAGCTCTGACTGCAGGGTTTAGCCCACTTTGTTGACAGATGACCTTGTGCTTTTAAGCTGTAATCGCCTACCCAACATTTTATTGCACAAGCAACAGGAAAACCCGGGGAAAATATTCCTTTAAACTCCTAAATTGTGGGAGCTGCTGCTTTATGTTTGGATTTGTGCGAGTGGGGTTATTGGTAGTGATGTGTCGGTTGCGAACGAAACGGCTCTTAGATCCGGATCTTTGAAGTGAACGATGCGAGCCGGCTCCTTATTGGGAGCCGTGGGTTTTTTTCTTTCTCTCACCCTCTCTCTTGCACTTTTTTGCAGCTTCACTCCGCACGCGAGCCTTGCTGCTTAGCGCTGGGAAGACGGGGGAGGGGCGGTAGTTACACTCGCAGTAGCACAGGAACAGAGTGGGAGGGAGAGAGAGAGAGAGAGAGAGAGCCAGGGACAACAACGTCACATTAGAAAGGTATAGTAATCATCCACAACTATATTCAGTTGCAGATGATAAAGGATTCAGAAAGTTGATTCATGCAGGCCCATATGACAGAGAATGTGCATCTTCTTTTTGTTTTCATATTTTAATTTATATTTAATTGTGTTGTGGTTTGCAGTGTTTTGTGTTGTTTCACTTTAAATTTGTTTAAAAGGAAAAAGCTGAAAATTTAAACAGTTAAAAGTTGAACTGTGACTAGTTGGTTTTTGTATTATATGATTTATTTATTACATTTTATGTGGAGTGAATAAAAAAAGTATATTTACGGTGGCCCCTAGAGACAACGCACGTACAAACTCCAAAACACGTACAAAACACAACAGAAGTGCTCCAGGATGCTGGGCGCAGTGTTGAGCTGTTTTACCTAGTGGCTACACAAGCCAGCAAGTACCAACGACCGGATTTGGTGTGTAGTAGTAACAGGTAAATGTACATTTTTTTAAATTATTTGAATATATATGAGTGCCTGTGTACAAATACACAAACAATACACATATGCTTTCAATTGTGTAATTTAAGTGATCTAGGTAGCTCTGTTTTGGAAGTTCAGTTAATGCTAGAAATGTGTTTTGGAGTTTGTACGTGCTTTGTCTCAAGGGGCCACCGTATATATTTATATATAAACATATATAAATAAAACCATTTTTTTACATTAGTAATTCCTTTTGTGCATAGTTTTATATTATTGTTAATAATAAACTAATTAAAGCAACAAAATAACCTAAAGAGCCGGCTCTTTTTAGTGAGCCGAGCCGAAAGAGCCGGTTCTCTAAAAAGAGCCGGAAATCCCATCACTAGTTATTAGACAGACCGATGGGGGGGGAGAATAGAGAAAGGGAGGAGTGGATTATTACGAGATTTTGAAGAGCACCTCGGCAGGTTTAATATTGAAGTTAGAAAGAAGCCTTCAATATCAGAATTAATAAATATTGCATTTCATTTCACTGTGATTTCCCTGGCTGGCTCTCATCAGACAAACACACACCAACATCCTATTATAATTTGAGATATTCAAATCTTCTATCATTGAGCTGCCTCATCAGCTCTTAACTCACTAATGTGACGCTCAAACAAATTCTAGTTGGAGTGCTTGGCTTTGTGGGGTCTTTAGCAAGTCTCAGTCAGGGGGCTTCCTAATTTAAAACATCTGGAATGTGTGTATATTCACAGTTATGTGTATGACCGATCCACTGCATTCATTTGCATTTCTTTCCTGGAATTTATGAATATTCCATGCAGTAATATACAGCAATTTTGAAAAGATATATATGAGACATACAGAAAGCAGGTGTGAAAATGGAGCTGTTCCACCAGTACGAAGACCTCATTAAAAACATAGTTGACCTCTATAATAAAAATTATAGAAATATGCATATGGAAAGAGGTGCTCTCCATCTATTCATGTAAACATGGAGTCAATTTAATGTTTTTTTTCTCTCTAAAAAACCAAAAACATAATTTTCAACAAGACTTGTCAGCCTGGGGTGAGCAGTTAAGTGTGGTTGGAGGAGTGAGCACAGGGAAAACAAAGGCAGCTCTATATATTCCCAGCAATGTTTTATTGCTATTGTTATTATTATTATTATTGATTTCTTTTTTAAATTCATTTAGGAATAAAATGAATTTATCAATGGGCGGATGGTGTTTTTTCCCCATTAGTGAGCGCTAATAGAATTGCAGCAGCAGCTTATGTTAATAATCATTTACCAAACAATAACTCATGGATGCATGCCTCGTGTGTTGCACTGGGAGATAAGAGATGTTGCAAATGTCATTTTGCATATGAAACGCCCTGCATCCAAGGTGCACATTAGAATAGGATGAGACGGGCGCCTCTGCCTTCTTTATGGCACGAACAACGTAACAATGTTTGCCGACATAAATCTGTTACAGTGGAACAAATGTAAAGCTGCGCCAGCTCAGACATGCTGTGGGTCACCTCCTTAATGCCCACTGACATCTCGAGGACTTCTTCAAAGTGCTGTCACACAAACAGCGGACAGCACCTCTTAATGAGTGCAGCAATTTGCAGCTTCTCGAGGATGAATTGGGGGTTTGTCTCCGCGGTGGAACGATCACTGTGGGAATGGGCAAGAAGAGCAAGATGGTTCCAAGTGGAAAAAAGAACCAAAAACAGGTAAGTCAGCGTGTTGGTTCATTCACAAAACAGCTGAGCTATAGCAGGTAGGAGCCATATCGAGCGCCTTTTTTTTTCCTCCCCACATTTTTAGAGAGGGGCTTTTGAAGTCACAGCTCCGTGGATTGAGAGAAAGAGGGAGGGCGCACTTCCTTTGGAGATTTCTGAGAATAGGCCCGCTTTATTTCTGTCTTTACTTCTCCGTACAAGGGGAAAAATGGACTGAGGAGAGAGAGAGAGAGAGACAGGCAGACAGAGAGATCAATGCCTGACTGCAGCACAAACAGCAAGAAAAATAAAGTGTTTTTCTTTGCTGTTAGGGAGCAGTAGGTGTGCGGGCTTGGTGACCTTGACAACCGGGAAGTGGAGCACAACATGATGCTTGTGTGTGTGTCACGGGCAGGGGAGGAGGTCAACATTTCCAAACGGTAAAATCAATAGTTCTTCACTTACAGACGCACAACGTGTGTTTTCAAAATAAAAGCCGCTCGGCCCTGCATTCGAGCAGCTACTTCAGGCACACAATAGGTAAGAAGCCTTTTAGCCCGATGAGTCAGATGGTTTTGTCAGCTGATGACGATGATGTGAGACACGTCGAACCTTCCAGCAATTTCACCCGTGGGTGCAGCCGCCACTCAACCATTTCAGCCCGTTCACAGCAGGTAATTGTCCAGATGTGTGCGGGGTTTGTTGTGCCAAAAAGTGGTCTTCTTCCAAACACTAATTTCCAATGTTTCCGTGTGTTTTTAATTTTTTATGTGCAATGTATTTACTTATATTGGTTAATATACTTTAGTGAGCAGGATTTACGACGAGGTCATATATAAAAAATTTTAATGACCTGTTTTCCAAGTATCTTATCTTATCTTATTATCTGTCTATTATTGTATCTGCATTATAGCCAATCTGGTCCTCTTTGGCCACTTATAATTAACTTTACAGAACTATTGTTATATTTGTTACAATTTCAGCTAAAGTCTTGGCCAGATCGCGCTTAAAAATAAATTTTTAACGTCAAAGGTTTTTTTTTATACTGAATAAATAAAGGATATCTAAAAGTCACTTTGCCAAAAACTAATTGTGACATTCTTGTGACACGAATATTGTTTGTGGCTCAAGATGACTTGATATCATTCATGATGGATACATTTGACATATATTTCCCATATTACTTACTTACAGCAGTTTAAATACGGACAATAACTCAAGTTCAAGTTCAAATTTTATTCGCCACATGCAGTGGCAGGTTGCCCTGCAGTGGAATGAACCCGCCCCCGACCGTACACACACAACACAGACATCACATGGGGATACAAGTCAGAGAACGGTTGCATTACAGAAAAAACACTGAAATGTACACTACAATGGGAAAGTACAAGAGGAAAAAAAGAGACCTCTGCTCATGCTGGGAGGACAGCATGAGAACAGGAAACAAAAAAACTCCCCTGCACAGAAAGCACATAAATGTCCACAGTGAAACATTATAGAGCACGTGACCAGCAACAGGGTTGGGTAGGGGATAAGGAGTAATCCCAGGCAACACAGCAGCCATCCTGCCACTGCGCCGACTCTCCAGCTCCAACTTTGGCAAATACCAGAAATCAGTTTTTGGCACAGCTGTTACGCAATTAGGTAAAATCGTAGAAAAGGAGGGGAGGGGGAAATAAAGAACGTAACTTTGTTAAGCTGCTCTGGTTGACATTTTTTCCAACATTTCGCTCGGGCTGTTGTCAAAGCCATGAGATGATTTGGGGCTTTGGAAGAGGAGGTAATACATTAACAGGTACACTGATCACACTGTGTCTTCAAAACTGCCAGAAACACAGCATATAACAAATCACTGCCTCTCCAGCGGATAACACATGGAACCATTACGGAGACAGTCAGCAGCATTTATGGGCCTTTGTGTCGAGCTGTATTACAAGAAAATCAACTTAACAGCACCTGCAATACTTTAGAATGATGGACTGCTGTTACGCATAATCATATCAGCCTAGGAATAAGACTGATGTTTAAAACTGTGAATATCTCTGGCTTAATACTTTGAATCCTTTAAAACCCTTAATGCTCTTGTTATTTATTTATTTTTTATTAAATACTTTGTAATCTAAAGTGTTTTGGTCTTCAGTGAGTGTCACTCTGAGTCTGTACCTAATGCAGAAAAGGTGGCAGGAACAATGTAGGACTAATATTACACACTTTTGGCTGTACAATGGCTGTAATAAACTACTTTTGCTGTGTTACATGTTTGGATTATAAACAAGAGTGTACCGCCTTTTTCATTATGTAAAATAATGTAACTGCTACACTTCCATCCATTCATCCATTTTAATTAAATGCTAGGTTGTAGCATATCCAGGGGCATATCCAGGATTTTGGAGGGCAGCACAGATGGAGCCAACAACAACAGCTTGGTTATGTGAAAAGTGGAGCTGTACTCGAGTCTAAATATTATTTGTGTTATGTAAAAGTGGGGGAAAAGTATTTAGAATGTACACGAATAAAAGTTATAGAAGCTTAGTTATATAATAAAAATACAGTCAGTGTATCAAAAGTAAAAATACTCATTATGTATGATGGCACAATTGAATTGGATAATAATTATTGATCCACTGATGTCTCTTCAATCATGCAGCAGTCGATGATTTTGATTACTTTTATAGTTTAATCTATGCTAATGCAATTAATCTGCAAAATAATAAGTAACCTGACCTTTAAAATAAATGATATGGAGTAGAAAACACAATATTTGCATCCAAATATAGTAGAGTAAAAGCAGAAATCAGCAAATGTAAAAACACTTAAACATATACTTCAGCAAGGTACCTCTTTAAATTGACTCTATTACGTTCCTGCAGGTCCTGTCCAGGCTCTCATCCAGTGGTGTTGGGCACTGTATAATTAACAGTACTCTAGTCCAGTGGCAGACATACAGACACACCACTGAGAGTATCCCAGTTGTCATAGGGTGAACGGTGTGGAACACCCTGGACAGGCTGGCAGTCTATCGCAGGCCCAACACGGAAAGACCAGAATTACCAATTAAACTCACAAGCATGTGTGAAACTCTACACAGGAAGGTCCCAGATGACTGGTGGATTCAATCTCAGGACTCTGTATTGGTGCAAAGGACACTTCTTCTTCTTAAAAAAAATCTCACTGTTGTTGCATACTTTTGAAATAAAAGGATAAAAAAAAAATGTATTCATACCCCATCACCTTTTTTTTTTTTTTTTGAAGGTTTCTTCCTGTTAAAACAGAGCTTTTCCTTTCCACTGTTCAGGCCAATTGCCTGATCATATGAGGTTGTGTAATTGTTTGGGTTTTCTCTGCATCATTGTAGGGTCTTTGCCTTAGAATATAAAGCATGTTGAGGCAACATTTGGTGCTGTATAAAAAAACTGAACTGAATTGAAATCAATAGGATTGTTATGGGGAGCATATCAAAAGCAAGATCATTGTAGCATGTTTACCTTTCTTGAATAAGCAGTAAACACAAAGCTGAGTGTGATGGCATCAGCCACACAGGGGTAAATTAGTCCATTTTTCACTTTATTAGTTTGCTTTGCAGTTTTCTTCATTAATATAATTCATTAATCATTTGGTTAAACCTAACACTGGTATTATGAGGCGCGCACATAGTAACATTGTGTGGTTTTTCTAAAATGTTTTGTTGTATTAATTATGTTTCTCTTTCTTTGAGTTACCAGGGTTTGGGCGGTGGCTGTTTCCTGTCTGGGCAAAAGGCGTGGCTGAGGACTCTGGGAACAAAATGCCTGCTCAGCAGGACCAACCATGGGCTTACCAGGAGCAGGGGTGTTTTAGGTTTAGTTAGGCTATTCTGTGCTTAGTTAATATTAGTGTGTTTTTGTTTTCCCCCCTATTGTGTTCAAATGGTTTGGCCAAATCATTATAAAAGCTACCCTCATGTGTCTTTGTAATTAGGTCAGTTTGTGAGTTAGTTGTGTCTCACTTTGTTTTGTTTAAGTTTCTGGAAATTGCTTTTCGTAGAGTTATATTTAGTTGACCTATTTTATGGGCCTGCTAAGTATGTTTTTGAATTTTTGTTAATTTTGGACTTTTTGAGGGTTAAAATAAAGAAAACCCTTTTTGAAGACACTTTTTTGCCTGTGTCCTCTTTGCTTTGGCTGCTTGGTCCCTCACACTGAGGTGATGCAAGTCCTGTCTTCAGTCATAAACAACTTCAAGTTCTGGACAATTGGACCACCTTCTCAGAAAAATGAGTGTAGGCTTCAGATCTAACCAGTGTCTGTTTGACTCTGAGCTTCGACATTAATGTTTTGATTTAGTGCCTTTGTACCCCGGGAGAATAACGCACAGAGAGTTTCCCCCTCATTCTCCACTGCGTGATAATTAGCAGCTGCTGTACAAACTAGACATGTGTTGAATATTTTCTGAGTAAACTAATTATTAACCAAATGAATTCGTGTGCTTATTCCCAGGACGCCATGCCAAGAATGTATATTTGTCAAAATGACCTTTGCGCTCGTCTCGTGTGCACACAGATGTATCATCCTCATGTATAGCCCTCGGACTGAACAGTAGAGGAACAATGATGACATACCATCTTTTGTTTTCAATGCTTAAAATATGCGACAGATAGGCAAAACAAACCCACCCTTTTCCTCCCACGTCCCTCTGTCTGTCGATCTGGCTCTCCCTCTGTTTTTGCTGTCTGTCAGCGTTGGAGACGATGGCATTTCCAGTCTGCAGACAGCTTCTCCCATCAGGCCTCATGACTGACGCTGGAACTCTTGTGCATGCGCATGAATACAAGTGCGATAATAAACGATTCTCTGCTCGTACTTTAATGTGTCCATCAATCCATTTCGCCATCTTGGCTGAATAAATATCTTTAAAGCAGCTGCGGCTTGCCCTCCACAAATGTCACACCCAGTAACTGAAATCGCACTGGCTTAATGGGCGGTGGTGTCAATCAGCTGTTTGTCCATCCAGCACTTTGTTCCACTGCATTAAATCTCAACAAGCTTTTTTTCACTAGATGTGTGAAGTGTTAGGATACAGTATCAGAGTTCCACTTCAGATTTATAGCAGTGAATATTGGGCAACCTACTGAGACTAATGCCTATAGAAAGAAGTTGACTTTTCAGAGACAATTCTCATTTTCCCGCCATCACCAACACTCTGTGCACCGGCTGTCTTCATGACCTTTTTGAGAGTATTACACCTGGAGAGTTCACAAGATGATTTGCCTCACACGCTTTACTCTGGAATATTTGAACAGCGAAGTTGCATCATTCCCAAATGAGCACATGCACAGCGCTGATAAACCGCAGGTGGGAAACAGCAGTGAAAATGTCACCAGTGCTTCTTCTAGCTCCAGAGTAAAGGAAGATTTGAAAAGGAATGACACAAAGAGGGTTGTTTAAAAAAAAAAAACTCTATTCATCAAGTGCAATCAGACAGTCCAATCATTCATGTCCTCCATTTCACAGGCACAGTGTAAAAGTGTAAAAGTCAGTCAGTGCATTCTGGCATTCATGCAATGTCCATATATAGCCCTAGATCTATATTTAAACAGTTTATAATTTCATTTTTTATATTTTTACCAATATGTTTGATAGTTTTGGACAGTCCCAAAAGATATATAGTCTCCCACCCAGCCTCAGCTACATTGCATCTTTTTCGCACAGACTGTAGATCTTTTGAAATTTTTAATAATTAAACACTGCTCACTAATTTATAACTATCGACCCTGTCTGCACATATGGGGGGTATTACAGCTTGTGATGTTTTGTTTAGTTTTTTAATCAGTCTAATTTAATTTACAATAATACAGAGAAACCCCAATAATCAGACAAACCTCCATGAGCAAGAACTTGGTGACAGTGGGAAAGAAAAACACCCTTTTAACAGGAAGAAACCTCCAGCAGGACCAGGCTCAGGGAGGGGCGGGGCCATCTGCTGTGACTGGTTAGGATGAGGGGAGGGAGACAGGGCAGATACGTTGTTAGATTTATAATTAAATATGGATGCCAAACAAAAGCGTGGCAATAAAGAGGTTGACGTGAAACTTCCAATGTTTAGAAAATCTGTGGCAAGAAGACAACAGGTACAGTATAACACAAGCACACCATCAACTGTTCACTGTTCCAGAGGAAATGTCTTGGCTTCCTCTTCTCCCTGCTTTCACTTTTTTAACAGAAACAGGAGGAAGACAGAAATGTGAGCTTCTTAAAAACTCCAACTGTATTAAAAAAAAGCAGAGAAAGAAAGAAAGCTCACATCAGTGGGACAGCGAGAGGAATCTGTCACAGCTTTGCACAGCAGGGAAAATTGTTTTCAATGTTGTAGCTCATTTTTCATCAGGAGGAGTGAGATAAGAAATTATTTAAATTCTGTAAAAGTCTCTCACCAGATCTGAACCTAAGATACTTTATGTCAGGGGTGTGAAACATAAGGTCCGGGGGCCAGAATCGGCCCAGTAAACACCCTAATTTGCACCCCTGGACTGCTTTGGAAAATGTGAAGGAGGACATAGATTTAGGACTTTTAACAGTGTTTTTTAATACATTTTTTTCTCACGTGGTCAGTCACACTACAACAAAGTAATCAAGTAATACATAAAATGACAGAAGGGAGGGTTTTTCCACATTCTAGTATAGAAGTTGCAGCTTTTTCTGGGTTGTCAAAAAAAAAGAAAAAGGACATTTTTCACAAATTAACAAAAACTTTCTGTTTTATGATTACAGGACAGGACAGTCGATGTGTGATGAGCAACCAGAAGCTCTAAGGTCAGAGTTGTGCTGACATATTTCTATAATTTACCACAGCATCATTATTTTTATCATGTCAAAAAACTGAAATGTACTTCTGAAATTAAACTTCTTTTTCTTATATTAAGACAAAATGCATACTTAGAGCAGCTGACGTCATGGTGTAAGGCCAATAACCTCCTCCTCAACACTTCAAAAACCAAAGAACTCATAATAGACTTCAGAAGGAAAAAGGCAGAGATCCAACCACTATTCATTAATGGGGACTGTGTAGAAAGGGTGGCAAGCTTCCGCTTCCTGGGAGTCAATATAGAGGAGAACCTTTCCTGGAGTGTGAACACCTCCGAGCTGCTGAAAAAGGCCCAACAGAGACTGAGAATTCTCAGGAGGAATAACATCACACAGAGACTGCTGGTGTCCTTCTACAGAGCCACCATTGAGAGTGTTCTAACCTACTGCATATGCATTTGGTACACTAGCTGCACAGGGGCTCAGAGGAAAGCACTCCAAGGGATCATTAACACCGCCCAAAAGATCACTGGCTGCCCTCTCCCCACACTGGAAGTTCTACACAACATCCACTGTTTTAAAAAGGCCCAAAACATCATAAAAGACACCTCACATCCTGGCCACTCCCTGTTTGAACTGTTGCCCTCAGGCAGACGGTACAGGGCAATCAGCGCAAGGACTAATAGACTCAAACACAGCTGTTATCCAACTGCAATAACACATCTGAATACTACAAAAAAATGTCCATCATGCCACTCTTGTGTTAATCTATGCACGGTCTGAAGCATGTATGTGGGAATGTATGTGAATGTTTACTGTTATGTCTTATTAGTATCTTAAGTATTCTATCTATTTTATTTATTGAATTTTATTGTCTTATTTATATTTTGATATTGCTAGGGATGATGCAATGATTGGGGACCATTCTTAATTTCGTTGTACCTGTGACAATGACAATAAAGTTTCTGATTCTGATTCTTAAACCAACACAAAGAGCAGTGTTTACTGGTTTGGCCCACTTGAGATCTATCATCTCACTTGAGTTTGACATCCCTGCTCAACATGGACCATCTACAAGTTACACCCACAGGAGCTTTTCAGCCATGGAAGCACATGCCATGAAGCTCCCGGCACACGGTTTTTGTGCTGATGTTAATCCCAGTGGAGGTTTGGAGTTCTTTGTGTCGCTACAAAGCTCTGTCACTGTGGTTCCTAAACATTTCCACTTTGCAGAAATACCACTTAAAGCTGGTGTGGAACATCTAAGAGGGGAAAAAAAATTCACAAACTGATTTGTTCCAGTGGTGACATGCTTTTATAGCACCACACTTAAACTCACTGAGCTCTTTAGAACAACCCATTCTTTTACAAATGTTTAAAAAAGGTCGTCTAAATAGCTGAATTCAAAGATTAAGATGTGTGACCCAATAGTTTTTGTCCATAATGTTTACTGCAGATGAGGTTTATTACTTATCAGTGACACTATCAGTGTCACAATGAGCCCTAAACCAGCGGCATGCTTACTCTGTATTTATTACAGGTTTAGCATGTGAGACTGTAAGGCCATATAATTCACTGTAGTAGGAGCAGCACACTGCAGCCATGAGTATAACTTGACAGCTCCCAGCCAAGACTGCATTGTCACGGCTCTCTGCAGCCTGCTGACAGGCAGCTCTGCTGTCCTGTGGACACTGAGGAGCTACAGCACCATCCACAACTGAAAATCATTTGATCCGGGGGTGATGGCAACTCAGCCGGAACTGTCGACATGTTGTCTGCTCCACGTGTTGAATAGTCTTCCCTTGTCTGAACGGTTGGCCGCCCACAGAGGTGGCCTGATTCTTTTCCAGGCTGAAAGTGGGGAGGGAGATATCATCAAAAATGAAAGGCTGAAAGTGCTCATTTAGAAGCCGAAAACACCGTCCTCTCCTTCGAGTTTTCCAACCAAATCTACCGACCTCTCAGTTGTTAAATCAACACAGCACATTTGGACTAAGTATCAGAGGAACCAAACAAGGTCTCGCTGCTTTTCCCAAGAGAAAGAGACGTAGCTGAGACAGCTGAGACAAGGGCTTACTCAAAGAATCCAGAAGTGCCGGCGATGGTACGGGTGCGCGAGGCTTGCTTAAAATTCAAAATACAAAACTACAGAGCGAAGCTGTCAAGAAGTAGATGTGTGCAGTAGAAGGGTAATGCAACAGAGAGAAGGAGCAGAAAAGATAGTAACCCTGCTGCAACATGAAGAAATCCAGCTGAGCTGAAGTAAGCTCACCTGCCCAAGTGTTTGAAGGTGGAAAGCTGGTGAGATGAGAGGCAGAGAAGAAGCACGTAAGATGGAGCAAACACGGATTAACAAGTGCAGGTGAAGGGCTCCTTTAATACCCGAGCGTCTCTTTATGAGTTATCTCCCGAGCCTTCCTCGTTCTGGTCTGAAGTTTTGTTTCAACCTTGTTTTTTTGGTTTCTTTTGCTGGGTGTGTTCTTTGATCTGATTCTCTCCCATAGAGTTTAAGCTGTTAGCAACTGGAAGACTCAAACGAAATCATCCCCCCTTTCTAGTGTCCCTTTATGTGTTGTCTTTAATATAATGTTTGTCATTTTTTCCCCCTTTTGAGGAACTAAAGAAATGTACACCTTCTCTTGTGAGACTTCAAAGAAAAGAAAGAAGCGCTGCACATTCAGAGTAACTCTGCTGCAATCTTGTCTGGTTTCCACACACTCCCACCTGACTGACACTGACAGCATTTACTACATCATATGTGGTTTTCAGCAATGATAAGAATGGATGCTAGTCCTATGTTTTTAACCACACATTGAATTTTACCATTTATCATTTATGGTAAAAAATGGCAAAAATGGCAGAAAATTACCAGGATATTTGTCTTTTTATTCTTTTCTTTAAAAAGAAATATTTAATTTAAGCTCGCAGATGCTTTCTTTTTCTTAAATAAAATCTCCCAAAAATAGACTGCCCTCAGCACGAGTTAAAACTTTCACAGTTTTGTTATAATAATAATAAAAAAATTATTTTTAATACCGTATTTACATTGCTACGTTGTTACTTCATTTCTAGAAACAAAGTAACAGTTTTTACATAAAACATCAATATGTCAAAAATGGTGAAATACACCTTTAAGGCTATGACTCAGATGGAAACACGTCATTCGATCAAGGTGATTCTAATATAGAGTTTTATGATTTTCTGTGCATTCCAGCAGCTACAGATGACAGAAACGTTGCCATGTTCGATACAGTCAGTGTTGATCACATGCCATTCAAAAATAATACATGTTGGCTGTGATGGGGTTTGACATTTTGTGGGGTGGGATGTGTATGAAAATGTGTTTTTCACCCATAAAAACGCGAGATGGCATGATATCTGTTTTTCATGGAGGAATGTGTCCTTCAAATGGCCAAACGTTTTCATTCGAGAACAAGATCCTTTTTCATGTTTTTCTCCTGTGATTTTTTTAGAAGTGTTTCTGGAAGTCTCGAGCAGCTGAGGCAAGGTGTGAGTGGGAGTCGAAATGTCTGGGAAGGGATCTCTGTAAGTGGCTGATATCAACCACCTACAATGTCTTTAGATCCCTTCTAGGGTGTTTCAGCCCCCACTCGAAACTTACCTCAGGTGCAGGGCAACATATCACAGAGATTTTAACCCTTGGCCTCGAAGATGGGAATGACCTTTGCCTTTTTTGTGATGACCAACAAGTCACAAGAACACCACATTTCACACAAGCTGTCACAAAAGGTTGTGACAGGTGACAGAACACTTGGAGAATGTTTGTTGCTTTGCACTTCAGGGCCACTGTGATATTTTTTCACCATTTAGCTGATTGGGGTTACACAACGAAACAAGAGGAGATTGTTATTAACGACATTCCTGTGTGCAGCACTTGCCACAGCAATCTGCTTTGTGCACTTCGTTTGGGCTAATTTTGGAACATAATCACACTCGGAGGAAAAAGCATTCCCAGTGCTTCCACTTCTTCTCACGCTTAATTAGACGGTCACAATTAGGGAGACTCTAACCTGGGAAACCACTTCAAAAGGTGAAAGTTTTGAGCTGGATGAGGGGACAATTACTGCATCCTCAGCTTGGAGCGCGTTTTCACACCTTGTTCTGTATCCGGGCAAAGCTCTCAGACCTAACTGTGATCTGCCGGGCTAATTAGCCTCATTAAAATCCAACAAATGCAAATGTCCAATTAATTCAGCACTTCTATCTTCGAGACTATTGTAAAAGCAAACTGTGAACAAAAGGAGGTGGAGGTCTTGGACGTGCGGCCTTCAAGGAGCAGAAAGTTGTAGCGGCTGTGTTGTTTTGCTCTCTGCTGCAAACTGGGGTCCAGCTGGCGGTCATCAGAGACAATAGGGATCAAAAGAAGAGACAGGAATTCAGCCTTTTTTCTTTTTTTTTTTTGTTGAAAAGATTCTTTCAAATACACCTGCTGCCAGAAATGCCATTAAAATGTCAGCTGTCTGTTCCTGGTTTGACATCGCACACATACAGGTTTTTTTTCTCTTTCCCTGCCCTCCGTCTAGCCTTAAAACACCGGTGGAAGGTCAAACAGGGCTTGAGTCGGTCACAGGAAAATGAAGCTTTTCCTTTAATGACATTCACAGAGGAAATAATGAGGAGCACGGAGGGAAAAGAACGGCTGGCAGACTATTCTTCAGATCGCATTCATGCACTTGCAGCGAGCCTTGTGCATGATGGGACACGACAATATGCTTTGTTTCCGCAGGTCAAACTGAGTTTAATTCCTCTGCGGAAATGGAAGGGGCGTTACATGCTGTCCTCGTGGATCCGTTATTTAGTGAAAACTGGACCCCAGATTGAACTAACTGTCCCACTATTACCTATCAACTCTGAAGTTGTAGGTTGATGTTAAACAGAAACTGGAGCAAATATCTAAACACAACATTATAATTAGTAGAAATGTATCAGTCAGATCAAATAAGAAGAATGAAAAGCAACTTTCACTTTCAACTGCTTTCCAATACTATCTGTGCATGGCAGGCAATGCAAACTATCCATCCATAGAGCTGGAGCCTATCCCAGCTCCAGAGATGGGCAGTAACGCGTTACTATAATCTGATTACTTTTTTCAGGTAACGAGTAAAGTAAGGGATTACTATTGCAAAAACGGTAATTAGATTACCGTTACTTCCCCGTAGGAACGCTGCGTTACTGCGTTACTAAAACCTGATTTTTTTGCGAGAATGTCTCATGACAGTGACGTAAGCGAGTGCGACGTTCGTGACAACAGCTGTGTGCAGATCAACAATGGATAATATATCCGCTGTGTCCCAATTCAGGGTCTGCACGCTTGAAGTACGCATTTCAAGTGCGATTACGTCACCGCCACGCGACGACGGCTGTCCCAATTCGAAGTGTACTTCAAATGCATTCTCCAAATGCGCCGTCGATTTCCCCAAATATCAAGCGTGGTCCGGTGCACGCTTCGTGGTCCCATGTATCCCACAATTCATAGCGCGGCGGTGGGTGTGGATAATTTTGCCGCAAAATACGGCAGAAGGGAGTGGCCGAACTGTCAAAGGTAAGTACTGAATATGACGTCACTTATTTATGTGCGAATGTTTAATAACGAAGAACATTAAAACATTACTATTGGCCACATGTCGGCAAAGTTATGTGACATTAGTGATGTTCGTACTTTCAGCGTTAACTTGGTTGTATATATATGTGTATGTATCATAATAATCTGACAATACTATAATATTGGCCATATTATATTTACACTACCACAGTGAGATGATTTTAGTCTCGTGACCAACATTAGCTAATTGTTATTTACTAACTAATCTTGAAATGACTGTTCAGTACAGAAATGAAGCCGAACAATCATGTTTTACAGTCCCGTGGTCTCAGCCTCAGATATATGGGCTCAAAATTAGTTGAGTACAGATACTCAACTAATCACAGTGATGTCATGACAAAAATGAATGACCAACAAAACATTTTTCTCCTTCATTTATGTCACACAATGCTGTATGTAACGTTCCTCGCGGTTAGTATCATGGTTGCTAGGCAACCTGAACAGCGCGACGAAGGCTAGACCGTCCCATTTCACAAGCCTCTCACTTCGCACTTCTCCTACCTATAGTATGCACCGTACGTAGTACGCGTAGTGCGCGTACTTCAAGCGTGCGGTCTCTTAATTGAGACACAGCCATCGAGTGCGGGAGAGAGTATGAGCGTGCAGCGTTTAAAGCGTGGAAGTACTGACCTTACTTTGAGTTTGATTCCATAAAAAGTGACAAAAACATTAGTGTCTGTTGTGGGTGGGAAGAAAACTTCTTTTTACAGCGGAAAAAAAACCCTAAACAAGCACCGAGTGCGCTACAAATTCACAGAGAAACTCGCGGATTCTTCCACTGACCGCCGCGGCACACCTGCACCAGGGTAAACCTCCGCCTACCTTACTCCTGCTTTACAGGTGAAAATAGAGCAACAGGACCACTAGTCTTTGATGTTATTTATTTTCTGCTGTGTTTTACTTGCATCTATTTGAAAGACTGAGTGTAAACACAAAAAAAATATTTTATTTTATGTGCTGGAATGTGCAGAAAATAGGTTTAAATGTTAAACAAATTTCTTCCAGTCAGAGAATGTTGCATATAATTACATTTTTGCTTGATGCATAAAGTTAAAAGGTTAAAACTAATAAAACAAGTTTTAAAAAGAGACTTTTTCATTTGATTACATTTTGTATGATGGATTATGCAGAAAAAGTAGAATTGGGCTGAAAGATCTATCGCATTATCACCTATTCAAGTTGTAAATTGTGTTTTTAAAAAGTAACTAAGTAACTAAGTAATTAATTACTTTTGAAAATAAGTAATCAGTAAAGTAACGGGATTACTTTTTTGGGGAAGTAATCGGTAATTAGTTACTGATTACTTTTTTCAAGTAACTTGACCAACACTGCCCAGCTCTAACAGAGTGAAAGGTGAGGCACACACTGCTGATATTCTCCATGTGTATAATTCATTATACCAGCCATGTGCTTTACAAAGTCTCTGACATTTTTCCATGTAGACACAGCTTGACCTTGCACCATCATGTGCTCAGCTGTGATGCTACTCTCCCACACGTGCTGCAGACAGTGCTGAGAGCACTGTAAACATTAGTAATAATCCAGCTATGTTTTTTTAACACACAATACAGCATCAATTCAAGTTGTTCATCAGTTCAGCTGCTTTGGTGTTAATGAAGCTAAAAGCAGGTGCACTAGAAGGGAAAAACGCCACAACCCCTAAAACAGCGATGGTTTTTACATCTGGAAGCTACTAAAATGTTTTCTCTCCTCATCTTTTCTGACTGTTTTTTTTTCAGTAGTTTTGCATTTGGCTAGTATCAGTGTCACTACTGGTAACCACCTACAGAGGTTACACAGGTAGTCCAACTCCTCCAGGATGGTGCATCAATATGTGCCATTGCCTGAACGTTTGCTGTGTCTCCATGGAAGGGCTGTATAAGACCCTTACCCATCAGCTGACTGGTATCTGCTTCTTTGTGCAAGGAGGAACATGACGAACACTGCTAGAGCTACAAAATGACCTCCAGCAGGACGTTGGTGTGAATGTCTCTGACCAAACAATCAGTAGCAGACTTCATGAGGGTGGGCTGAAGGCCCTACGCTCACTGCCTGGCACTGTGGAGCCCGACTGGGATTCGTCATAGAATACCAGAATTGGCAGGACCACCGGTGCAAAATGCACTAGCCTGCTGCATGTTTTCACTCTGTTTTTCAGTGTGTTTTGATTCAGCCCTCTGTAGGTTGATCATTTTCATTTCTATCAAACAATGTGGCATCCTTTCATTCCCAGTTTATATCGGAATAGATATTCAGCATGACTTTTTTCCCCACTGAGATGTTTCAAAGCGTTCCTTTATTTTATTTTATGTTATTTTTTGAGCAGTGTATTTGTGATAAAACAATGAAGTAGCAGCATGTCCAATATTTCAGTCAGGCCTAACCAGCATTGAAGAACATCATCGTCATCAACAATGAAATTCAATCAGCCGTTAAAAATGTGAAAGGAGAGATTCTACTAAACACATGACTTCAGTGCATCCGTGGAAGCTCTGACCACCACGTCTGAGTGACTGTGAGCCCTGCGGCTGCTGAAAGTACAGACGTGACTGTTGGGGGCAGCTGGATCTATGTGACAGCTATTAGAGAAGGTTCACTGCACATAGACAGATGTGAGGATACACAGGTTTGAAAAACACAGCATGCAAATAAACTCACAAATACAATTGTGGATTGGTCCTGTATTAGGTACCAACACTGGACAGTTTTTCTAAAACTGTGAAAGTGAAAATGTATTTGCTTTAAAAACACCAGTGCACAAAGAATGAACCAAAACCAGGCCCGTTTTTCAGGGAGGGCTTTCTCAATAAAAAGGTCAGCAATGAAAAGCTTTCTTTTCTGAGGGGAAAATGACATGAGGGGCCTTGGGAATACTGGGAGAAATGTCTGGAATGATCAGAAACCATTTTGATGTCATAGACCGGGGCAGACAAACACATCTGCGGGCTTCGTTATAACCAATACAGACACGTGGAGAGGAAGGAGCACAGAAAAGGAAAGAAGAAAAGAAAAAAAGAATGCAGATCTGTCGGTTCCAGCTCAGCAGTCAAGCCTCTCTGCCTCTCTGTACTCCCGCTTCCCAAATTGACAATTTCCTCAAAGTGTTATCTGCAAATATGAGAGGCTGTTTTTATAAAGGGCTGACGAGAGACCGCTCTGGACAAGAAAACAGGTATTGACACACAAGTATACAGAGCATTCCAGCAACTGTCTGAGCAAGTGACTCGTGGAAAGAATTGGTTTTTTAGAAGAAGAAAAAAAGGAAAGCAGACAAATAGAAAGAGGCCACATGGACACTGTGTGTAACAGGATCTCGGGAAGGGGGATCTTTTTTTTTTTCTTCAATCTGTCCCACAGAAAAGGTAGGGCGTTTAATTTCTTAATAAAGAGCAGCTGAAGTAATCAGATCTTGCACACGGGCACGCTCAGAGAATCTGAAGCCACACAGAGCTGGAAAAGAGAAGCTGTTCCTCCCTCTAGTGGTTCAGCTTTTGCATAGTTTGTTCTAAAACATAAAGTGAGCTTATTACATGGGTGAGACAACGAAAACCACTTCATTGTCCTTTTGGTCTAAATTTCATCTGCAGGTAAAAGTCTCTTAGCTGTTCACAAATTTAGAACTAAATCTAATGGGGGAGCTCAGAGTTGCTGCCTCTGAAACAAGCTGCCTGCTGAACTAAAAGCCATCTCAACTGAGTCCCCTTTCAAACACAAACCGCATTTGAATATATATACATATATATATATATATATATATATGTATATATGTATATATGTATATATATATATACATATATATATATATATATATATATATGATATCTCCCCCCTGACCTGGTGTCCTGACTCCTCCTGTTGTACCTCGTCAATCTCTAGCTGTGAAAGCAGTCCCTTCTTTCAAATGTTGGAACACTGAGCTACTAATTGTTTTGCCGTCATTGTGGATGTTGGGTATCGAAGAATCCATAGGTCCCTCATCCTATTCATGTAGCCCCTTCCGCCGGGGTTACTTGTGTAGTAGCATTCCAACAACGCCCTGTTTTCGTCTCTTGCCCAAGAAAGAGGAGGGAGACGAGGAACCATCATGGAAGGACAGGCCCCTGCACGGTATGTACCACCGGCAGATAGAAAAGGTGGCTGATATCCAGAAATCCTACCAGTGGCTGGACAAAGCTGGACTGAAAGACAGCACAGAGGCACTAATCATGGCAGCACAAGAACAAGCTCTGAGTACAAGATCCATAGAGGCTGGGGTCTATCACACCAGGCAAGACCCCAGGTGCAGGCTGTGTAAAGATGCCCCAGAGACAATCCAGCACATAACAGCAGGGTGCAAGATGCTAGCAGGCAAGGCATACATGGAACGCCATAACCAAGTGGCCGGCATAGTGTACAGGAACATCTGTGCCGAGTATAACCTGGAAGTCCCGAGGTCAAAATGGGAAATGCCCCCAAGGGTGGTGGAGAATGACCGAGCTAAGATCCT
This sequence comes from Neolamprologus brichardi, assembly GCF_056152115.1. NCBI lineage: Eukaryota > Metazoa > Chordata > Actinopteri > Cichliformes > Cichlidae > Neolamprologus > Neolamprologus brichardi. Next base: position 38,352,487 of record NC_142125.1, read on the forward strand.
GTGGGACTTCCAGATACAGACGGACAAAATGGTGGTGGCTAACCAACCGGACATAGTGGTGGTAGACAAACAGAAGAAGACGGCCGTAGTGATCGATGTAGCGGTTAATGACAGCAATATCAGGAAGAAGGAACACGAGAAGCTGGAGAAATACCAAGGGCTCAGAGAAGAGCTCGAGAGGATGTGGAGGGTGAAGGTAACGGTGGTCCCCGTGGTAATCGGAGCACTAGGTGCGGTGACTCCCAAGCTAGGCGAGTGGCTCCAGCAGATCCCGGGAATAACATCGGAGATCTCTGTCCAGAAGAGTGCAGTCCTGGGAACAGCTAAGATACTGCGCAGGACCCTCAAGCTCCCAGGCCTCTGGTAGAGGACCCGAGCTTGAAGGATAAACCGCCCGCAGGGGCGTGCTGGGTGTTATATATATATATATATATATATATATATATATATATATATATATATATATATATATATATATATATATATATATATATATATATATATATATATTCACAGATGGTGATTTCTGCAAGTGTTCCTGAGCCCATGCAGGGATTTCTGTGATAATGCTGCTCGAGGGCCTGAAGATCACAGTAACTGATAGTGATTTTTGGCCTTGTTCCTTGCACACAGAGATTTCTCCAAGTCTTTGGACTCTTTGATATTATGCACTGTAGTTGATGAGATATTCAAAGCCTTCACTCTACACTGAGGATCATTATTCGGAATTCTTCCTTATCTAAAGCATACGAGTTTATTTACATTCTAATAAACTGAATAAAAATTGCAGTTCTTATTTTTATTATTCGAGGAGTCTGAAAAAGGTCATGCTCAGTGGAGCTTTTACTGGAGTGCACTTTTCTCGCTGCGTCTCACTGCTTAAGACATCTTCTATTTATGGGCTTCTTTATCCAATATTGAAGATACGACAAGACCTCAGTGTGCTTCCTTATCCCACAGAATAAGGATAGAAACGGGTAGAAAAATAAAGCTGAGGGTAATCGTTGCGACTTGGGGACTATACTTCTGGTTAGCAGGTTGCTTATTCTTTGTTCTCTTTGGCTTCAAGCTTAATCCAGGAGGCTTCTCGGTCTCCTGCATTAATTATCTGCAATAACAGTTCCATAACACACTTCTGGGTCATTTTAATAAACGTGTTGTTCCACTGTTTATATAGCAAGACGGTGTCACTGTCCTTGGTACTGAACTTAAACACACTCGTGACAGAAACTCGATGCCTGTGATTGGGCAATACCGTCACCTCTCGTCCTCTGATTGGTGGAAACGTTAACTGTGCTTAGTCAGTTATGTAAGCACTTTTTTATGCACACCTGTTGTCAGTAGCTATAATAGGTAAAACTATGGTTAGCCACTTTATTAGGTATACACCTGGGAAAAATGGTAATGCATCACAACACAATCAAAAAAACCCAAAATTAATTTAAAAAAAAAATCAAAGGGTTTTTAGGACTGGTCATGTCTTATTTGATGAAACAGAGCTCTGCAGTGATTTGGCTTCAAAGAGAAAAGCTGGTCTGGTGTTAGTACAACATGGCCTTTAAAATATTATTTTCTATACTTTAGAGAAAATTCTCCCAGGTAAAATGAAGGCGAGGCCTAGAGTAAGTAAGAAGGATGCCTAATCAGGCGAAGCAGATTCTTCTAGAATGTTTACTTAGACAAGGTCGATTCTTTTTGACTCATCCCCAGGAGGTGGCAGCAAGTTCAAACAAATCCAGCCCAGACGCAAAGCTGCATAGCACCACGTCCACCAAAGTAGAAAGCCACCACACATTCATATAAAAGCAAATTTATTAAAGAAAAAGCGGGACAGTTTGTATCCCTTTTTTGTTTTTTTTAACTATACATTATGTGCTATACAACATAGACAGAAACAGACAGCCCATAAACGCTGACCAGGTTCAGCTTTAGAGTGATACTTCAACTTTTTATATGTCTATTTGAAGGAATTCATTGTCCCAAAGCATTTAAGTGGTCTTCAGACCATACGCAGCACCCATGTGTTTCACTGACAATAAAAAAAAAAACCCACACACATCAAAAATCAAACTTGACTATCGCACACGTTTACACAGAGAGGCCAGGGCTTCTCAGAGGCTGTCACAAATACTGACAGTTTACCAAAATTGGAGTATAAATCAGCAGAAGTACATATTTTCCCTGTGAAATATTTTTCAGTCAGCAACACTGCTTCAAAACAAAACTTAATATTAAAAACAAACAAACAAAAAAACCCCATTACTCACAGATGTTAAAGTACTTATTATTTGAATGTATAATTAAACGCTAATGAGGGATTTGGGCCGTTAGTGAGCCTTTATCTGCAAATGTCAAAACTTTCACCTCACTGCACAAATCTGACTGATAATTCACCGCTTTGGACTTAAATGTTAATTCAAAGCTTTTCCTCCTTATTAACAAAAACTCAAAGGTTATGAATGAACACCAGGAGGACTTTTTGAGATGTGAAAACTAATAACTGACACATTTCCAGCCTGAATCAATGCTACAATACTTTTTCTCATATGAGGCACACCTCACTTTAATAGACTATTAAACAGCACTCTTATCTTTATAAAGTCAGAAAAGCCTCAGAAAATAAAACAGACCAAGCTGACATTTATAAACAAATTATTATTTACACTCTCTTCTTAAAGAAACTCAGAAATCAGAGCGTTTTATATTTCCTGTGGTTTTCTCGGTGAGGAGGAGTGAGGTTGTTGTGGTTGCTGCGAGGATTGTGTTCCTTAAGATGATGCATCTCTTTCGTACGGACACAAAAACACAAAACTAAGGAGAGAAATAAAGTGAAACCCACACTTGCATATGAACTAAATCAACCCTTAACAGTCTTTCCATCGGCTGATACTCAGGTAATCTGATTATTTACAGAAGAAACCGGGTAAAATGAAACTAATGTTGATCCTTAATAAATAAAGTAGTCTGTATGGACTCATTCTGCCTGCAAGTGCAACCATCTGTGTGTGATGTGTGGTCAAGCTGACACTTTAAAAAAACAAAACAAATAAGAAACACCCTGCACTGTAAGTAGGAGAGAGTGGAACACTAGGGTTAGGCTGATAAACGGGTGTGCCAACTCTGATCACACTTCTTTAATATTCAATTCGCCTGTCAGTTTTAATGCTCTGACGCCTGCAGAAACACTCTTGTTGAGAAGCAAAGGAGCACAAAACTGACAGTGTTATGAATATCGGCCGTATCGGCTGAACCGTAGTGAGAGCTCGGAGAGCCACGGGTGTCGCTGTGTACAGATGCAGAAACAGGTACAGACATTTTTGCATAAACACTATGTACATACATTATGTGTGTTGGGACTAGATTTGGGAACCCTGCCAAGAGGAACAAAGGTTTGTTGTTGTTTTCTCATGAGTAAGGCATGCCATGGAAGGTGGCCCGCTGTGACCCGGTGTGGTGGGGAGCTCAGTCGGACAGCAGCGTTCGTTACCTCCTCCTCCAGTTTTCCCAAAGTTCATTTTAGAATTTGAAGAATTCTCACTGGAATTCGAGCGCTGGACTTGCTTCCTTTTTTGATCCCGCTCAGCTGATTTCATTGAAGCCGTCTGCTTTGATGTCATTACTTGGCAACTGCCGCTGGTCCAGCAATCCCAGGATGCTTTTTGCGTTTCCTGGATCGCTCCTCCAAGGCATGACATCATCACCTCGACATGAAGCGCCTGAAGTCTGCTGTTCAGCCCGTGTCAGTGATGTCATACCCTGCGCTCCAATGTGGGAAGCATCCAATGCTGCTGTTGCTAGATCAGATATTTGACAGTCGTCGCCCTCTGGTGGCACCAATTGAGGCGCGCAGCCTCGGCTCTCTGGCCCTGAAGAGGAAAGGAGTTGATTACATACACACACACACAAAACCCCCCAGATGATCTAATATTTTCTCTGTAAACTATAGATATGTTAGCAGTGATATCATGAAAGAAACCATTTATTAGCAAATAAATAAATCACTGTTAGAAAAAAAGAAATATAAAATGACCATCAATTGCACTCAGTCTGGAGCTCCACGCAAGATCTCGCCTCATGAACTGAGGGTGATCATGAGAAAGGTGGTGGATCAAGCATAAACTACATGAGAGGAGCCTGTTAGTGATCTGAAGGCAGGTTTGCCAACACTCACCAAGAACACCACTGGTAACACACCATGTGGTAATTTCAATGGAACCCTCAAGGTCCTCCCTGACCATAAAGGCACAAGCACAGGCCCGTCTTAAGTTTGCCAGTGAACATCCAAAGGATTCAGAAAAGGTTTGAGAGAAAATTCTGAGGTCAGATGACACCAAAATAGACCTCTGTTGGATGAACTCGACCGACTGTGTTTGGAGGAAGAGAAATGCTGAGTGTAACCCAAAGAACGCCAACCCCACAGTCAACCACGGAGGTGGATTTATTATGCTGTGGGGCTGTTTTTCTGCCAATGAACCTCTGTACCAACTACATTGGTAGTTGACAATCAAATCAATGTAGAACTTTAATGTAATGTGAGTAATGCCTCTACATTAAAATGAAACTACCATAAAAAGTAGAGATTGTTTACGTCTTTGAAAAAAGATTATTATTATTTCCAGATTATTTCCCCACTGACTACATACTGTGGATGCAGCCTCAGACGCATTAGGCCGATTAGGTCATATCCTGACATGTGATTCATATCCACTGAGACCTGGCTACTGTAAGTCACATCAGTTATTTCCATTTAGAGTCCATCTGCACACTCAAAATGCTAAAGTCTCGAACAAATTAACCACTTCTCGGAAAATGCAGGAGTCATCAAATATTTGCAACATCACATGATGCATGATTTTCTGCATTTTTATGCGAGAACAATGCGCATAATTTTCGATTACAGTCACAGATTTAAGTAAAATTTATAAATGGGCCTACTAAGTATTAGAACGGTAATAATTACAGTTTCAAAGGACACCGACTTAATGGAATAAACTTTGATATAGGTCGTTTTGGTTTTGGAGTCTTTAAAGTCAAACCTGTAGTGCTCATTGAAGTCCAGTCTGAAGCTGAGGAAGCGCAGGCTCTCATCAGAACTGGTCATTAGCAACACCAGGAACTGCTGGACGATGCTCTGAGAGGGAGAGATGAAGGGAAGGAAAAAAGTGAAATGAATTGCAATGGCTGATTCCACTGAATACAGTTCATGACGAGGAGCTGCTTTAGGTGGTGGATCGAGCTGGTACCTGATAGAAGTGTGTTAGGATCCGAAGCTGTGAGCGCATCTTTGGTATAGTTTCCTGGAACTCTTGAATCCTCTTCTTCTCCTCTGCTTCCTGCTCGGCCGTCACTCCCCACTGACCCTGAAAGACGACGCAAGAAACAGATGACATAGCATCACTCACTATGCATCCATCTCCAGCCAAAACAACAACAACAAATATACCTCTCTTCCCTTTCATTTCTTACCTCCTCCTCTCTCTGCCGCTTCTTCTCCTCATACTGCAACCGGAGGCTGAGTTCCTCCAGCGCTGAGCGGTAGAGGGAGTCCTGGGCGCTTTGAAATTCGATGATTTGGTCAAATATGGCCCTCAGCTGGTTCAAAAGAGACTGGAGATACAATAACAGAGTTTCATTAGGGGTATGCAAAACAGGGAAACAGAGGAATGACTAACAGAACACAGAAATCTTGTGTGTGTTTATGTGTTACCCTGCTGTTATTGTCCAGCAGGCATCTTGAAATAATGGTGTCCAGGAAGACATCGTGGGCAGCGATTATGTGGTCGAGGTCCTGAGCCTGACGCACTTTGTTCCACAGCTCGTCCCAGGAGCACTCCAACACCTGCCCACAAATCACAGTTTACTACTGTAAATGATACGGTTTACTGAGGTTTTACAGCCTGCGATAGTAACAGCACTGCTGCTAATGGACCTGACCTCAAAGGTGATGTAGTACTGCATTTGGTGGATGAAGTGGACCATCTCGGAGGCCAGGATGTGACACTGATGCAGCACGCCGGACAACTCTGCAGGGTAAAGAGCACAAGGTCATGTTATACAACAGGAAGTAGGCATGCTATCAAAATATAAATATATTTTGCCATAATGCTGCAAAAGATTACGTACAAAAAACCTGAACGAAGGATGAGAGTTAATTTCGAGTGAGTTCTCCACTAAGTATGTGTGTGCGTTTAAGTACCAGGCATGGTTTTTAGTAACTTGGCGTTACACATCTGTCCCTTCCAGATGTCGGTCAGCGTGTACTCCATCCTCTTGGCCCTCCACAGGAAATTGAACACCCGCAGGTAGTGGCCCATGCACTCCCTCGTAAACACCTGACAATATACACACAGACAAATGGTAATACTCACATCTTCAAGCTTCCACATGCAAAAAAATAAAATAAACAGAACATGTAGGAGGCTGTGTGTAGTCACCGTTGAAATCGGTCCATCAACATGGTAGTCCAGACTGAAAACATCCCAACCTGTATCACCAGGAGACACCTGGAGGCCACACAAGACGAGCCATAGTGAGAAAAAGGATCATTCGTCATTATTAATTCAATTACTTCCTAACAAGCAGGTGATGATGCTACCTCTAGCAGGCGTACGTCCAGCCTCTTGAGGATCTCAGCGTTATCATACTGGGCGTTGGTGGCCCTGACTGCCGTCTCCAAGATACCAGTCAGATTGTGTTGGTATAAAGTGGTGGCGGGACGGGCCAGCTCTGGTCTGAGATTAAAACATGTAGCATATGCGAAAATTAGGACTTGCAGCTTGATCATCAGTGTTATAGATCGGGAAGGAAAACCATACTTCAGTAGGTCCATAAGGTGTCTGATGAAGTCTCCCTGGCCCAGCAGCAGGTATCTCCTCATGGCCTGCAGGTGCTCCAGCAACAGGTAGTTACGGTTGAGGACATCCAGCAGGTACTTGCTGGTGTCGAAGTAGGCCGCGTCGATCTTCTCCTGGAACGCTCCCTCCAGGTCAGACAGCAGCTCTGCAGCTACATGAGCAAGAAGGTATCAACTGGAGTTTCTCTGCTGGCTACATTTTACACATTAATGAATGGCGGTCTTTTATATAAGATGAAAAAAATTTATGAAACATTTTAAAAAGAAAATGTTTTATATTAGAGTTCAAAACTGCTGATTCATGGACAAATATTAATATGGATTAAAAAAAATGTAACTTATTTATGAAATTATTACAATTATTTATTCCTAAGCGTTTAGATTTTTGCTGTAATTTTGGACTAACCCTCCTATTTTCCTTTGGATTCAGGGTCAACCAAGTCTTTGAACTGTTCTACTAGACAATAAGAGAGAAAGAGAACGTCCTTCAGCTCATATTCTAAAAGCCACAGATCAAACTGGTTAGATGAAGTCCTACAGACAGAATCAATAGACTACAGCTGAGTATACCCAGTTCTTCTCTCCAGTCAAAAGGAGAGAAGGACAAGGCCCAAGAGCATCGACCAGTGTCCACTAAAAAACAAACAAACGTCAATACAGTGTAATGAAATCAATACGATGAAGACAGAACACACATGTACACAAAAGGAGGCTCCAAGTTGGTTATGAGCGTATGCGTGTATTTCATGAAAAAGCCAGCAAACCTCTATTCACAACTTCATCATACTGGTTTTTCTTCTTAATGTCCCATTATGGGCTGTCAGAAACAAAACAAATGGAAGTATTATCTATGAATTTGCTTTCCTGAGACGCTCACCATCTTTTGGAGTGTCTGCAGATTTTGACGCTGCCGTGATTTTGCCTGGCGGCGTTCTATCGTGGCAAACCTGATGCAGGAAGTTGATGGATTTGCCGATCAGCAGAACCTAAAGGGATAAGAGAAAGGGAGGAGATAGCAGCTCCTTTTCAGTCATTTCACAGTCTCGTCTACAAAAGCATGCTCTCTGGCATCCAGTGAAGACATCTGTGATGGCACGCGTACCTTGCGTGCCTGGTCCATGGTGATGAACGAGGGGATCATCGACTTCCTGAGGGAGTACTTGTCGTGCCACAGACGATCGGTCTTCACGTTGGGATCTGATGCTACAAAGAACTATGAACACACACATAGAAAAACACACACTTAACAGTTTTATTTTGCCTGCTGGGTTTAATATCCGGTGTAACGATCAGATAGGCGCTGGTACGCATGTTGACTTTGAAGGTATATTGACATACGTTACCCCACATTCCCAGTGATATTGATATAGCCTGAGGTTGTGTTACATAATCGTTTCTTCTCTATAGCCAGCACAGTGGTTGCATTTGACATTTTTTCCCATTACAACTAGCCCTCACTGTCCTCCATCAGCAAACAAGCCCTTTCCCTCAGAAGTTCTACTAGATGTTGCCGACTTAGTCACCTAATATTGAGACACCTTCATCCACAAAACAAGCAACTTTTTAGACAAACTTCAGCTGTTTTTAGTTGAAGACCGGTACAGCCATATGAGCACAGTTTTCCCTGCATCTACTCCTTTCACTGAGTAGCAGCAGCACACTTAGCTGACTGCATGGCAGCTGATATGGACATGAATGACCAGTGGATGTGAACTAACTGTACTTATCCAGACAGGAAGAGGCGCTTGGCTGAACAGAGTCTAATGAAACATTTGTCACTGAACAAGTAAGTCTATAGTCAGTGTCCAGACCGTTGCAGTGGTTTCCATCCTTTGTCACATTCACTTAAATCATCCATTTACTTCAGTGTCAGTACAGCAGCCTCAACTGGCCGTCTAATGAGAGCGCTGAAGGCTGTGTACAAGCATACATTTTAAAAACTGATATCAACTGTCAGGCTCACTTTAAATCCATCGTTATGAAGCTCTGTGTGGCTGAAATAAGACTTTCACAAGCAGTGTCACTATGAAAACCACACAGATTTAAATGCCTGATCTACACGCAGAAGCAAACAGCCTTTTTGAATTCTAAAGCCTTAAGTTGGATTAAGTGTTTTTTAAGTAATTATTAAGTTATGAAGGTTTAAAAACGCTGCAAAAAATTGTATAAATTTTTTTTTTGGATCGACCTGTTTGTGTGGGCACAGGGTTCATCTTAGCAAATCAAAATTGGCAAAGATCCCCAGATTGACCCAACGTGCGAAAGATGTAAATTGGCAGAGGCGACCTTGATGTTTTGGGCCTGTCCCACAATACAAAAGTTCTGGACGGATGTCTGTGGGGCTTTGTCATGCATATTTGGGATAAGAGTGTCACTCAATCCACTTTTATTTTTATTTGGGGTCAATTCCGATGGTCTGGCTCTACCAGCAGGTGGTCAAAGAATTATTGTCTTCTCTACACTATTGGCAAGACGTCTAATACTTTTGAAGTGGAAGGACGCAGCCCCGCCCACATTTTGGCATTGGGTTAAGGATGTATTATTTCATCTTAAGTTAGAGAAAATTAGGTTTGTTTTGAGAGGCTCTGTAAATAAATTTAATAAAGTCTGGAAACCCTTCTTGATATTTTTTGACCAACCATCTACACAGGTTCAGGAATGACCTTTATTTATTCATCTATTTTTAATTATATTTGTTTGCTTATTTTTTCTTTCTTCTTATTCTGTATAGCTTGGCTGGTGTTATTTTGCACTGATTGTAAGTTTTTCCTTTTAAACTTTTGATTACTTGACAGCGAACACGGGTGTTGTTTGTTAGGGTGGGTTTTTATTTTTATTTTTTCCCCTCTTTTACTTTTATTTGATGCTTTGTATTTTTGTATTTCATTGTGGAAAATAATAAATATATTAAACACTACCTGTTTGTGTGCATGCATTGGTAGGCTATGTGATGCTAATGATGTGTAGCTCCATGTCAGCTACACCAACTACACATTTACTTCATACCATGCTCGGTTAGTTAAGTTGATTCTTGATCGTTTGTTGTTTAAAGACTCGTACTTGCCTGAAATGATGAAAAAAGTCCTACTACGCTCCAACTTCAAAGTAACAAGTTTTCAGTGGTAATAAAAATGATATGTATTGTTCTGAAAACACAATGTGGCTGATGCAATAAAGTTGGGCCTAATTCTAGTTTGATTATTAATAACTGCACACTGTCAAATGCGCAGTTAAAAGGAGAAAACAGTGCGAATAAGCATTTAGTGGCTCATTGCCTGAGAGTTCTGCAATGTTACAACCTACAGTGCCTTATTTATTTAAGCCTCCCAGCCATAATTACAGCTGTTGATTAGAGTGCGTTTTCACTGGCTGTGTGAGATCTCCTGGGTAATTTCACTCCTGAAAGCTCCAGTAATTTATAACTCTGTGTTCTTAAACACAGGACTTAAAACCAAAAGTCCAAGCGCTCGGTAATGGTCCGCGCTGGACACATAAATACTGTGTGCGCGAGAGCAATAGAAAGAGAGAAAGGGCGGGGAGAAATAAAGGAGACACATTCATCACTGTGGTCTCCATTACACTCCTCTCATCAGTTCTCATTTAAGGGGCCGTCCTGGCTCTCCTCTCTCTGTAATGTTCCCTCTCATTGGGGTCAAACATCAGAGCAGTCAGAGAGAACACGCGCTGTAATTCTCAGTTTCTCTGTAAAGACATTCATCTTTCTCATCGAATTTTGATGCACTGCTCTGCATTTATTTTGATCACAAGAGGTTTTTATTACTGCGCAGAAAAGATCAGAAAGGCATGTGTACCTCGTGGTAGGTGTCTTCTAACTCCCCGTCGTATATCCACCTGTAGAGGAAGTTGAGAATGGGGTGTGACACCAGGCTGAGGATGTATTGAACAAGCGCTCTCATCTGTGGGTCTCCCGTTTTCCCGTAGGCATGAACTGCTGAAGCCAGCTCGCCACCCTTACGACCTAATGGCACACAATGCGGGGACACTTAGAATGCTATATTCAGTTTAGCTTGTTCACCCACCTACATTAAAACCAGCAAGCACGCGTCCACACACCCTGGCAGAAGTCGACGAGGGCGGCGAGTGTTTTGAGCCTGACTTTAGGGTCGTACATCCAGACCAGCAGCCTCCTGAGGGTCAGACTGCTCTCTGTGCACACGGTCACACCCTGGTCATCCTCCACCTGCAGCTACAGCACAGAGAAATTACCTTAGATCAAGCGTCTGCTGATTTTTCCATTACACATTCCCTCATTGTCAGCACTAATTTTGTTTACCTGCGAGTGGAGGACAGAGAGCAGCCTGTAGTACTCCTTAAGCTCCTGGTGGAGTGAGGCACAGAAGCTCTGAGTGAAGAGGAGAGGAGAGGTCACGGGGGGAGAAACACAGAAACAGAAAGGTAAGCATTAGTTGAGGACTGTGTGATAAAACTGACGCGAACAATTAATTCCCATGGCAAATGTGCACACGCACTCACATACCTGTCCAACCAATCCAAAGGCCCGGTCGAGGCTTCTGGCATCAGTGTACTTCCTGACTTTGTTGTGGAGCCAGCCAAGTTCAGCCAGTCTGCTGCTGGTGTCCCTGAGGGACTTGCACAGCACCACCTAGTGAGTCAGAGCAGACATTACAACACATATAACAACATCTGCTTGTTTATTCTTCCACCAAGACCAGAGCGGAGGCAAAGCTATGTCCGTTTGCTAATTTATCAGCAGGACTTGGCAAAAACTCACAAGCTGTATTTCATTAAACTTGGTAGAAAAGTGGCAAAAATAGAACCCATTAAATTTTAGTGCAATTTCTGAGATGCAGCACTGGCTTCGGAAGACGACTGCATTATCATATTGTTCTTCTAGTTAAGCGCATGACAAAAAGGACCAGCGTGATTTCTAAAGCCATGTATTAGCTATTATGCATGCCATGATTTGACCCTGACAGTGATCCAAATACTGGAATATTTACTCTCAGCTTATTTTTAAACTATAGTATTAGTTTAATATTAGGCCTATGGAAGGGAATCTCTAGCACAGAGTTTATAGACATAATCAAGGTATAATTAAAATCTTAATCAGCCACTTTCATTAAATCGCTCACTATATTTTACGCAACACATCTATAACTAACAAGGCCATCTTGCAGCAGACGACCTTGTTTCCGGGCTGAAAAGTTCGCATTAAATTTTCATCTGCTTAACAAAAACCTTTTATCACTGGAGCCTTACAGAGAGCTTAAGTGGCCAAAGCAGCCTCCAAAATATCTCCATCCTTGACTAATATATCTGTGCTCTCAGTGGCTCCGTCTCCATCAGGTGGACCGTGTCGGCAGATCGAACACAAGTCTAAGTTTAGCGTCACGGAGTGAGAATATGGGACAAGTTCCATCTATGGCCTTCCCATCGATAACGTGGCAAAAAGGGGAGGAGAGGGGGAATTAAATAAACTGACAGGACAGACAAAAAAAAAAGAAAAAAGAAAGAGAAAGTGGGAGAAGATCGATGTGACTCGGAGCCAAAAAGCTTTATATTGATCTGTTGAATCTTGGTCCTAAAGTTCAGTCAACAAAAACAGTCTTGATTTCATATCATCTATTATGCCTAATAAAGAATGATCTTTGAGCGGCTGGAGCTCCAGGACTTGGATCCGCTGCAAGTCACTGTGGGATGGTGATGATTATTACTCTATGAAATATGTGTACCCTGCTGAGCTGATTGGTCTATTAAGAGCTTTTACAAGGCTAGACGCCAGTTTGGGTACCTTGCTGTCTATTTTGTAGCAGTTATCCTGCGCGCTCATCTTGATGAACTTGCCGTCAATTCCCTGGAAGACGTAAAGGATGTCCCGCACCAGCGCCGCCTCGTTCACCTCACCTGCGCACGCAGAATGTGGAGGATTATATTGTGTTTGAGGGGAAGTGAGAAAGGAAAATGAAACTTTAAGATCTCATGGTACATGGATTTCTCAGATAAACTCAAATGTACAACAGGACAGACTGAATGAATAATGCAACACATGACACAACAATGGGAGACACGAGGGGACCAGGGCTCCAGGACACTTCCTCTGAATGCAACATGTTATGTATTTAGAATGTATGGAGGTCAAAAAGTGTTAACTTTTGTTATTAATCTCATGGAGGGTTTTATTTTTTTGGCACGGTCGTGCAGACCTGAAACCCACACTGTATACATGTCACTCACCGGCTGGGTCACCATCTCGGCGAGGACGCACTACTCTGGCAGCGGGGACCGGTGGCCCGAGGGGTGGCCGAGCGGCGGGCGGAACCATAGCGGAGCTGGGCGAGGAGCTTACAGGCAAAGTCCAGGCTAACCGTGAACCCAGAGGCTGACCGCCTCCAGCTGCAGGCTGAGGTGGCTGGCTGAAACACAACAGCACATTTACTTATGGCTGAGCCGTTCTGGATTTTTGTATATACATTTACTATGCACTGAATGTCATAATAATTAGTGATGACGACCATGTTTATGTTTACAAAAGACTGATACTCTTTTCAATGGAACAGTTATACTGTTCTGATCGAGTGGCGCCTTCTAGGGCTGAAAAACTAAACCAGCATGGGCCACTGTAGTTCCTTTAGTGGCCACTTAAGGCCCACGTTTGCCAAACTATTCCTCAAAGCCTCGTTAAACATGTTAAAACAACCAACTTAACAACATCAAAACCCTTCTTCCAAAAACATTTTCAGTCTAACCAGTCTTGCAACCAGTTTTGCAACCACAGCCAGCTGTAAGCAGCTGCTGTCTGCTGGACCTCACCTTAGATAAGTGGAGTGACTGAACTGAAGCTCTTAACTGTGCTGTTGGTGCCTTTTAAAACATTTTAAATGCAATTAACTGACCAAAATGTTTATGCTTCAGTTTTGATGAGTGAAATTAAATTATTAGTCCATTACTAATTAGCAGGTTGTGTCTATACGCTGGTTACAGCTCCCTAACTAAGCTTCCTAGTGTTAGCTATTAAATGATACTGATTCTAAAAGACACAACGTGGCAACAGCCAGGATGCAAATATTGACAAAATAAGAGGTCATGCAAGTGAATACAGGATTGCCTTAGAAACTAATGGATGTACTGTGTTGAAGTGGTTAGCACTGCAGAGTAAGAAGGTACTGCAACCGCAGCACGTGTGTGCAATCAGTCAGTTTTTTATGCAATCGTAATCTGCCAGACTCACAGATTATATAAAGGGAGATGTTGAAACGTTATAAACAGTATAAAGTGCATATAAATGGTATGGAGCTCACTGTTTGCACAACGCATAAATGGGACCTCAGCCCTGCAATATACTGGTGACATGTCTAGGCTGTACTCTGCCTCTCATCCAATCACAACCGGGACAGTGTCCCACCTTCCCCAAGATCCTGAATTGGATGTGGAAGAAAATGGATGATGTGGCTGACAATCACAGCAAAGAACAGAAATCTCACAATCAAGATTTGTGTTCAAATTTGGAATTTTTTTGGAAATTCAGCAGTTACTTTTTGATCCCTTGGAAAGTACTGGAACAGTCATTAAATAAAGCAAGCCCAGCACACATCTTTGTACTGTTACTTAATTATCACTGTGTGTTGTCCAGAGCCATGGGAAAACTTGATGTTTTCAAGAGGACAAATTGCCTTTTAAAGACGTAAAGGTGAACCCAGACAGCCCAATGGTCATTGTTTACTAAAGGCCCACTGCATTATTAATAAGAAAAAAATGGGACTAAATGGCCATTAAACTGTGTTATAAGGGGTCAGGCTGAGAGGAAAGAGGCAAGTTCACTTTCTGCTACTGAATGATACCTCTTGTATCTGACATAGGGCTTCTCACACAAACACATCAGAAAAACAACCCTTCACTGCAGAGCTTTTCGGGGCTGCCTAAAACCTCTGGTACGAGGCTTTGACATGGAAAGCTGAAGTGTTAACAAGCTGATATGAAGATGCTCACCCTGCCAGCAGTGGCTGTGGTGTTGGTGTAGGTCCGTTCAGTGTGTAAACTCCTAGACTTGAAATCCCACTGGTCCCGACACTAGCTGACAGGCCGGTGCTCCTCTCCCCATAGCTCAGGGCCAGGCTCTGCGGACGGGTGCAATAGAATGGGGTGGAGTGGGCGTCCCTGGGGAGGGCTTGGGCAAACAGTGCCCCGTAGTTTCCAACCTAGGAAGTACAGTCAGACATTTAATGACTTTTAACTCTGATTCATGTAAAGCTACTCTAATCTAAAAGATTTTAAGAGTTTTTAAATGTGTGTGTGTGTGTGTGTGTATGTGTTCCCCACCCTGCTGGATGGTTTGCGGGGGTCTTCAGAAAGGCTAAGCAACAAGTAGAGAACCGACCAGCGATGCTTTAGAACACCCTGCAAACAGGAAAACAACATTAAAAAAAATACCACCTTCAAATCAGTTCAATTCGATTTCATTTACATAGCGCCCAATCACAACAACTGTCACCTCGAAGCGTTTTAAGGTAAAGACCCAAAATCAATACAGAGAAAACCCCAACAATCAGACAACCCCTTATGGCCAAGCACTAGGTGAAAGTGGGAAGGAAAAACTCCCTTCTAACAGGAAGAAACCTCCAGCAGAACCAACCTCAGGGAGGGGCGACCATCTGCCATGATTGAGTAGAGGTAAGGGGAGTGAGACAGGACAAAAAGCACCCTTTGGAAGACTCTTTCATTTAATAAACAAAACAGTATTGTTATCTGGAGGGGTGACTGTGGCGACTAGTGAGACTTATTAATAAATAAATAAATTAATATACAATTAATGACCAGTACTGTGTTACCAGCCCTTCAGAGGCTTACTCTGAACCAAATTAAACAGGTCTCTGTTTTATGCAAGCAGGTTGTATCATGAGTCAAGTGGGAAATTGTTCCATTAAAGCTTTAATACCTCTGTGGGTAATAATACCTTTCAGAGAGAAATCCAAATACCAACCTGTGTCTGAAGTTTCCTGTGCAGCTCCGAGAACAGAGCTGCGTCTGCTTCTCTCCGCTGCTTCAGCACTGCAAGAGCATTAAGACCGACTGTGTTAGGTGGCGTTTCTCCTCCATGAATGGCTCATTTAACAGATGAACAAAGCTGGAAATGGTTCTGTGCCAAACAGGTTTTTAAATAACAAAAAGAAACTTTCCACAAATGGGATATTGTTAAAACTGCAGACCGAGACAAAGAAAAGTAGGAAATGCATTGTGGAGGTTCAAAAAGAAAGCCAGCAGACTGCAGCGCCCTTCTGAAAGCCCAAAGTTGCTCATCAAGATAAAGCATGCCGTGTTTGTATTTATAACTGCCCTCATATTGACAACCAACCCTCCAGCTCTGGTACACCCTGTCACTGCTGGCATTTAGAGCTGCAAGACAAATGCTATTTCTTTAGCAGTCACTGGAATACATTATTTCATATGCTCAAACTCACTCAAAATTAATTTCATTTAAATGTCTGACTGTTTCACATCATTAACCAATATAAAATATCCAGTTATCACTTTTGTGGCAATGTTGCAATAAAAAACACAAAGACTAAGCAAAAACGTCTCATAAGTCCACCTGGGATAAATAAATGCTGTACAGTAAGTGCTGTGCTATTTTGGTTTTACAGTCTGCAGCAAAGCTTGGATCAATGTTTTCCCACTAATGGTGTGACCTTGCTCCCATTTAAGTCAAATAGGATTCTGTAGTATGGTGGAATAAAGATTTTCCAGCACATGTATTAAAGCTGGCATTCTGACATATGGGGATCAGGTGTCACAATGACTAAATGAAGTAATATACAGTGGATTATAATGGATTTGCTTTCACAGAGGGAGGGAGGAAAGCATCAATCCAAATGCCACTCACGCTCTTTCTTTATCTTCTCTGACACCAGGAACTCGTCTCGTTCAATAGTAGGGGCATAGTTACTGCCAATGACTCGAACTGCGTACTGGAACTGGTGGGCAACTTCAGCTGAAAAAACAAAACAAAACAAAAAACAAATATCAAGTCATGACTAACAGCTTAAAGGAATGTACAAATGACAGTGTGTTGACTGGGGTTTTTCCCCCCCTGTTACATCATTACTTTACTTATAATGTTTTACTTCTTTTCCAAAAGCACAAACAGGATATAACAAAATGAACTTACAGACCAGGAGAGTGCAGATTTGCCATTACTTTAATAAGGATAATGTATGATGGGACAGTGTTGCTAACACTTTAGATACAGATTATAAAAGCTAATTTTCATTGCAGTTGCCAACTGCAAAGGTTTTGGGCCTTTGATCAAAAGTGACTTAAAAAAACAAAAACAAAAAAAACACTGCTTCTGCCTCTATCTACAACAGGGGCCTGCAGCTAGCCAGGCAACTGCATCCAATTTACCACACAGATTAGAAACAGAGCTAAGTGGCTAGCAATCTAAAAGATAACCGAGAAAGGCGAAGCACTTTATTTGAGCAAAAGTAACGGTGTAAGACAGCGACTCGTGGAAGCACCGTGAAGCTGTTCAGCTGGATGTGCAGCATCTGGCCAAGCCAATTGGCTGACAGATACGCGAACCGAGCCCCCGCTACGTCCCGTTTTCCCTCACAGCTAAAGCGATAGCCACATAAAAAGAAATCAATATATTTTCTTAACCATTTAAATGTGACATTGTAGTGACATGTTTACTCCTGAAGGCCTTAAGAAATTAATAAAATCCTATCTTCAATTCGGCAATTGTCCGAAAGACTGAGCAGCAGTTATTTAAGTAAAACTTCAATCGTTTTCTACAATATTCAGTCTGCAAAACAAACCGGGTGAGTCGGCGCCAGCTGCTTAAAACGTTTAATAAACAGAAAATTCAGAGCGGTCTAATGTGAAATATTAATGCCGAATTTGCCACTAGAAGTTAATCACTCACATACTGCTTCGTGTGAAGCATGTATGATTAATAACAGGACGCGAAACAAAAAAAAAATGATTTTTTGAATAAGGTTAGGTTTGGCAGTTCCTGACTACTACAGTAGTGCAGTAGCGCGAAGCTTGCTAGCAGTAACGGATGTACCTTCGCTTTTCCCCGTGATTCTGCAGCAGAGGCTTTGGAGAAGGACGTTTGGCGATTTCTGATCCAGGGTTGCCATGCTCTCCGTGGCAAATGGGCAGTGTGTTCCCCAATAAATGAATAAATGTGAATGAATAATATGAACTAACTCAAATCCCCCACTACGAGCAACGCCATTTTGACAACTTCAGGCAAGCTAGGAAGAATTTGACAACGACCAGCGCCACTTGCCTTCAAAATAAAAGCATACATTTTCTTACCTATTTCTTTTAAAAACTTGCACGACACTAACGAAGGCTCAATAAATAATGTACACATCAAAACTAGAAGCACCGTTCCGCAAAAAAATAACAAGACAATAATACATACGACATCAAGAAAGACGAGGAAGACAAGATAACCAGATAAATGAATATGTAAGGGGAACTTGTAATGTAAAAAAGAACCTTTTGACTGGTAAGTAAGACCAAAGGTGCAACATGTATGCCGGATGTTTAATTATCTACCAGTCCCATTAATAAATAAATAATGAACGGCAAAAATACCAAAATAACTAAAAGCCTATTTATGACATATCATTATTAAAGTTGTTATAGTTTAAACCAAAATCCATCACGTACGTTTTATTTTGAAGGCTCAAACAAGAAACCGTGGTTATTATTTCTATTTTTACGGCGGACTTTCAACAGAACCCGCCGAAAAGCGTCTCCAGGAAACAGGGCGCGGACAAGTGGATGAAAATATTTCCCTCCAGAAACGTGGTGCCATGAATTATTTTGTTCTGACCCCGCTGACCTACCTGTTACAAACCGATGCGTCACGACAGCAGTAAGAACGTGTAATAATGAGTCTAAAATATTATGAAAATCTCTTCTCATTTTAAACCGAGCTTGAAAAAGTGGATGAGATTTGAGATGCAAAAGGAATAGAAATTTTACCTTTCAAATTCCTTATTTGTTGTATCACAAAACTTTAGTTAACCTAAGTAATAAACAAACAAACAAATAAATAAATGAGATGAGTCTTATGCTGAAAGTTATGTGTATTTCTGACATTTTATGTAATGATTTCAGCACCATATCTATGGATAGCACCAGTCTATTTTATTTTATTTTATTTTATTTTATTTTATTAAGTTAAAAAAAATCTAAATATCCCACAGTTAACTGAGACACCCAATCAATAATTACTCTTCACAAACACTAGAGCGCGCATGCGTTCACCCCCGGTGCCAGAGCCACCACCTGGCTCCGCGTGACGTAGATGAAAGAAAATCTCCTTTGGCCGCGGCGCGAGACAAGAAGATTATTAGTACACGCGCACAGGGGGGAGAGAGAGAGAGAGAGGGAGCGCGAGAGAGCTGGATATTAGTTTGGCTTCTAGTCTTTTAGGAGGAGCAGCTCGTTGCCCATGTGAACTGTCTTCAAACTGTAGGAGAAGACGCACAGACAGACACTCCCCCCGTTTAAAGCCCGTTGCGGGGTCCGTAGGTGAGTTTGGAAGCGAGTCCTTTTTTTCCAATTCAGGAAGAAGAAGACGGGGGAGAAGAGAAAGTCATGGGCAGAGGAGTAGAATTAAAAAGAAGCTAGCGCCCGCAGTAAAAATAACCTTTGGAGGAGAAAAAGACAGAGAGCAGAAGAAGTGTCCGGAGAGGGAAGAGGAACAGGATGGGGATGGATTTCAGCACTCTGCGTACTCTTATCAGCCGATATGTAAGTTTGTTTTTCCTTTTTTCTTTTTCTTTTTTTAAATTAAATACCCTTATGTTAACATTAACATATGCGACTAGTTGCCTACAAACCAAAGCTATTTCCATTTTAAATCAAACCTGTGAACTTTTTTGTTATTACCGTTGGTTTAAAATTCCGACGAAGCGGCTCTCAGAGGATTAGGTTTCAATAAAGGGAGTGGAAAGCAACCCACTGAGGAGTGGTTGGGAAACTTCCCGACACTTAAAAAAATAGTGTGACTAATTAACCTTTATCAACTTATATATATATATATATTTACTTTTCCCCCACGTCCCTTTATTTCAACTTCAACAATGACATTTCGGCAGTTTTAAGTTACTTTTTTAAAGTTCATTGCTCCACAAATGACACTAGATCCCCACTACTCTGATCTTTCCCCACTTAATTCTGAAAGAGTGAAAGCACATGTAAAATGCATCTTTCAGTGATATTCTTTAAATATATATCAGCTATTTATGTTGAAGCATGTGTTAAATAATAAGCTCTTCACATATCTGTTAGTGCTGAAAAACATTGTGTATATATATATATATATATATATATATATATATATATATATATATTTGGTATGTACAAAATTGTTCCAAGTACTCTTGCAGATACTGTTCAGACATCTTTAAACAACAAACGCGGTGTGATTTGAATGAGTGAAAGGTTGAGTCACCTCACAGTATTGGTAAGTGGTGTGTGGGTGACTACCTATCTGCTCATGGCAGAACATGCCAAAAAATGCAGACAGGCAGCTATTATCATTCATGTCATCGTAGCCACTCAGTCTCATTTATTATGCTACCTCCCAGTAAAACAAAATGGAACATGAATTATGTAATCCACTTGTTTTCTCCCTGCTAGTCAAATCGATGGGCAGCATCTATATGGGTTACATTAGGCTCGGCAGTAATGTGCTTGACAATAATCCAGACAGTGCGAGCCCTGCTCACATGAGAGCCAGTGAGGTTTATACCCCAGCTCCGTACTCAGCTGAAGCTTAGGCACTGCTTCCCAACTGTTGCAACTAGCTGATTAAATACAATTCCCTGCTGTGTGGAGGGTGAAATGGAGCCATGTAGCTAGAAGCATGAAGAGAGAAGCCAGTGACTGGTGTAGGATGTGGGATGCTGATGAGGTCTCCTGCTGTAATTGGTCTAGATAAATGCTTTAGGTAAATGGGTTAGGGCTAAATTGATTGCATTGCTGCTGTGGTGGAAAGAGGCTGCTGAATACTTAAGATCAGGGTCAGGAACATCCATCTGTTTGTCAGATGAAGGATTCTCCCTGTGACCAAGTCTGTAAAGTGAAGCTAAATGTAAATTCATGCTTTATACAATTTCTGCTATGATGTAAAGAGCCTGTGGTACGAACAGGCTGCTAAAAACATACTAATAACAAATGTTTGTAGAGTATTTAAATATGATAATTGGTTTAATTTTCAGGTGTTTATAATGACATGTAAACACAGTAATAATAGGCCTAGTATCTTAGTCGTGTTCTCATCTTCTGAGTTTTCTAATTATTTCATGTATAGACTCGTTTGTGGCTGTAATTCAGAAACCAGTCTCCTTTGAGTCTCTGGGCTTTGGGCACGTTGAGATTTGTTTCACAAATAGACGTAACAACTGTGACAGATTTTACAGCCTGATAAAGGATCCCTGTGATTTCACAACAGCTCAACAATAAACTGAACTGAACTACGAGAGAATTTTCATCATTAAATGTTAGTGTGTGTTTCTATTAACATGCAGACACGTGCAGTAAACATTTAAAAAGCAGCCAAAGATCAGAATTGAGGTTGTGTGAATTTGTTAATAATGATGCTTCACACAGAAGCATTAAAAGGCCCGCTGTGCATGTACTGAAATTTTAGTTATTCACTCTATAAATACATCAATGTTTTTGTGCAAACAGAGTGCAACTGACAGTATTGGGTTACGTACAGCGCATCTTTGTTCTAAAAAAAAGTAAATATTGTGTCAAGGCTCATTGTTTCTTTAAATGAGGTGGTGTGAGGAATGTTTAGAGTGGACGCATGATGAAAAATATATCTGTACTGTGGATAATCTACCGCCTTGTGTTTAAAAAGCTGTGCCATCCGTCTTGTGCGATGTCAGTAGAAGCCACAGTAAATGTTATTATTGTAATTGTGCCAAAACTTTCTGTGTTATGCTACAGGCTTGCAGAGGTAAAGCACAAATGAAATAAACAGGTTTAACTGGGGTTGCTTTGTACCTGTTTGTTACCTTTTGCTCTGCAACAGGGTGTGGATCGTGGTGGTGAAAGTCAGTCTCTTCAGTCGCTGCCCCCTCAGATTAGGTAAAAGCTAAATGATGTTATATAAGCCTACAGTATAGCTCTCTTTAAAAGTGTAACATGCAGAGTTGTTCATGTAGTGGCTGCCTGTCCTGTCTAGACAAGTTTAAAATCAAATGTGATGCTGGTAGCACCAAGAGCTCTGAGATACAGTGTAGTTATTCCAAAACAGGTGGCTCATGCTGTTTTGTTCTTTTCCCGAGTTAATTTTAGTCACTGAAATTCTTAGAAGTACTGTTTTATATATTTTCTAACCTGTCTTCAGTACTCCTCCTCAAGTCTTTTTTTAGGAGATATCAGGAGAAGCACTGTTTAATTGGATTATATAACAGAATTATAAAAGAGTTAGGAAAAAGCACAACGCTACGGTCAGCTTTCTGTCTCAGGAGTGGCACAAAATACAAAGTTACGTTTTCTCCAGAATTAAATACTTAGATCCAGTGACTTTGTGTCTATCAACGCAAATCACCCATAATGCTGTGTAATGGGTGTAACGTCCCAACAGCAGACACAGCTGCTGGTGCAAAGGGACAGAGACAGATATCAGCAGAGCAGCTGAACGTAAATGGCGTTAAGTTGTAATATTTGCCCTTTTTTCCCGCTTATAAATTTCTTCATAGCCCTACAGACTTATAGAGACTGCACTTGTGTTATAAAGAGTCAATGACAAGATAACGGTTGCAACAGTAGGTTAATAACACACATTAGTAATACACTGGAGCATATGCTGAAAATGTAATGGACAGGAGTTGCACAGCATCTCTTTACTTTCACTATCTGAAAATGATACCAAGCCAGCTGAAACTAGCTAATAACTGAACTGTAATGGTGGCAGAGAGTTCTCAGTCCAGCTCTGCTCTAACTGATTCATCCCACACAGCACGTTTGTATTGGTTTGACCTCTTGTGGACACAATACAAATATTATATTCATTTAACACTGTGCAGGTGATTTTCTTTCTTTTTCTTAAGGAACAATGAAATGTTATTTTGACAGCCTATGTTTGTTTGCTTAGCAAACAGAGTTCAGTGCATCATAGCAGAACTGGACTGTTACTGTTACTGTTACAATGAAAAACAGCAGAGTTGCAAATACCAGGACACTGAAATGTAGAACTGGAGCAGAAATGAGATCTCACTAGTTTCCTGACAGTTGGCCACTAGCCACTTTATTGGTTCTTCTGAAGGATAAATACCTTGCTATATTTTAAAATAATATTAGTAAGCATTCAAAGCATTAACCATCCTTTTGAAGGTATTTTCCTAAATATGGTTAGCCAAGTGATTTTTAGTGTAAAAGCATTGGGCTTGTGCAAAACCATACACTCACGCATAGACCAATGCACCAAAATCAATATACAGCATTTGTATTATTTAGGACTACAATTATCATTTGGTCAGTTATTTTTTGATTAAATAAGTAAGCTACTTTCAGCTGCCCTCTTGCCACAGGGGGTAACAGAGTTTTACACTGGATGTCCTTACTGACACAACCTCAAAGGAGAGATCAGTGACTCCGGCTGGAATCTAACCAGTGACCTTTTCCTTTCCAAGCAAATTATATCACCAGTTTTTATCATATCATATCATAATGTTAGAAAGTGGTTGTAAATCTTATTCAGAATAAATTTCATATTGCTACATTACACTACTGCTAATACTACTTTGTAGACTGTAACTGTGAAAATCAAACAATATTGGACGAATCCAAAATGAAACAAACCGGAGATATCATGTCCGTGTATTAGGCGTGTTCAAGAAGCCACCCAGCATTCCTCTCCAGCAACCTAATGTGGTTCCCTGAAAGTCCCGCTGGTCTCGTTTTGGCTTCCTGCCTTCACATACTAGATTAAAGGGTTACTGCTGTTCACTATACCTTCACCCACTTAATCCAGTTTGCAGCTATACTAAGCTTATCACTAAACACCTTACTACTTATATTCAGCCTAGTTTTATTTTCTAATTAGCTCACCGATCAGCAGGCTGTATGTGAAGTATGCTAACTGATCCATGCATATGAGGCCATAATAAATGTTCACGTCAGTAGTGGCTGATGATCATGTTGCTGTCTCTATAGTGTCATTCATGCACATTAGTAAGAAGCAGGTAGATGGGATAGTTGTAGCCAGTTGACGCAGAGGGCATCAGATCATATGAACTCCTTGGCTCCAAATGCTTATCAATAATTCATTAGTAGACTGGCTGACAATGAAGACTGATGTTTGTGTAACTTGTTTAGGAGTCTGCTCACTGTGGGGCTCAGGGATGCCCCAGGTGGCTTGATGGGATTCCAGAGGGTCCCCATCTAACCACTGTGTTTTAATCACTTCAGGATATAATTTTACAACCGAGGTTTGGTGGAAACTGCAAAAAATGTCCTATGCTGGCTTTTCTAACTAATGCCCTCACAAAAGAGTAGAGATGGAAGACTTCATTGTGCAAATAAAGTCTAACTTGGCTTAACCATAAGGAAGTGCCTAAAGGTTAAACTAAGGTAATCAAGCCTGAAGAAAGGGTTACAGTCGTGAGTCCTACTTAATAGTACAACAGTCCATTTTTACGTGCTTGGGTTCAAACAGCAGAATTCACACTCCAGGAGTGCCACTGCTCTTCAGATTACAGCACTTGTGAATAAACGACTTGTAATTTCCTTCTACATTGCATAGGCATGCCATGGTATGCCTGAAAAAGGCAGTTTTTATGCTAAAGAAGAGCCAAGTTGTTGTGATTCTCAGTAGTGGCTTTTGAAGTTTACTCACGTGTAGCCTCCTCCTGCATTGGCGGGTTTCCTCTTAGTGACCCCCATGCTAACAATTAAACAGCTGCTCAGCCATAATGCCGCAATCCACAAGGTTCACCTGGGTTAACCTCTTTAGGTGAAGGATTCACAGGCTCTCACTAAGCCATCTGGCCTCAAGATTGTTTTGCTGCTTCACTAGTCGCTGCTTCTTTGTTTATCTGCATTAACTTCCAGGACTTACTAGAAAACCTAGGTGACAAGAAGTAGTTTGGAATTAAAAGTACTTTCTTAATATGTGTAGATTGCACAAATATGCCAGATTCAGAAGGCAGGGGAAATTTCCAATTTTATTTTAATCGGTTGATCATGTAAAACTATTATATGAGTCACATTATGTTTTTCAGTATTGAGCAGATAAACCTTCTGCAGCCATGTTGTATCTTTACCACAACATTCTACATGTACTTTAACAACATCTTTCTTTTCTATTGGATATGGCAACATTTTTTAAATTCCTTCATTTAAAATGAAGGAATTTCAGCTAGTGGTCCGTCATCACCTGCTGCATATATCCATTGATATGTGACAAAGTGAAACAGAACATTACTTCTTTCCTTGTGCTATTTGGATACCTATTCGAAATCCGTAGCAGTTCAGTTCTGAATTAATTCAAAGGAGTAAATCATTTTTGTTGCATTAGTGTTTCTACACCAGCTTGTTAACATTTTTTCTTTATGTGCTGACACTTTTGAAAAACATTTTGGCTCCTCACGATACTGTCTAAGCAATACCTGCAGTGGAGTGCTATAGCTCCATTAACAGCCTGTATCAGTGTCGTCGCAGTAACATTACCAGTATATTACAGCTCAATGAACAAGTAGACAGATGATAAATAGCCTCAGGTTAATGGTGCATAGAGACCTCTATCCAAAGAGAGAGACCGATAACAGATATGGAGGGCGAGAGATGTTGTTTGAACTTGGGTCATCATAATAACATTGCTCCAGGTTGCCAGTGAAAGTGCTGAGGGAGGCAGGTGTGCACCTTAATGTTCCCCCTGTCTGAGGGAATGATAGCCGGTCGACTCTCTCCTGGAACACCATTCCCCACGGCCCGCGTGTCAGAGAGGAAGAGAAGTGAAGTGAGCCGCCTCCCCTCTTTCCAAAAAGCTGATGGTGCACTATAAATACCACCCCACCCCACTTCCATTTAACCATAATGCCTTACCCCCTTTTCCCCCTTCTCCATTGATTTGTTGGTTGGAGTCATTAGCAGACAGTCATAAAAGGCTATTGATCATTTGGATTTTTGGCAGGTAGTACTTATCTATAAATGTGATGTCACAGGAAGTGAAGCAAAATTTTCTCTACTTCAAAAGTTTGGATGTGTTGATGTTCTCCACTGGTCTAGGAATGAGCATCTATCTACAATGCAACGTTTAATAAAAGTCGAATTGAAACAATTAAATCTTAAAACTGTTACTTTACTTTTTTGTAACATGTCCTTTGGGGCTGTACCAGAATATTTGATCTTTAAGCTTTAAATTGTTTGAAGGGGGCATGTACTGCAGCTCTCTGACCAAATTCTTCCATATGGCTCTACAAGTGGAGCCAGCTTAAATCACTGCATGGAACAACAATTAGAATATTTGCTGCTGGTCACTGCTAAAAATATCCTTTTTTTGACGGCCTAATTCTGCTTTGAAATACATAAAGGGTATTTCTCCAGCCTTCTACCACAGGTGCATAAAAACAGTAATTGTGGTATGATCTTTGGACAGTGATTAGGTATACATTTGCTGACATCCCAGCTAGTGCAGTAATGTTGTATTGGTACAGAATTGTAAGTATAATGATCAGTAGTTGAAGTCATCCTTGTTTGTATTCATCTTATCTTTCTTTTCATGAATAATAATAGTAATTATTGCATGGTACCAGCCTCCTGCACTTTCAGGGAAAGTTAAAAGCTTTTCAAAGACGTCTGAAGAGAGCACTTGTAAAGCTGTGTTTACAGTTCAAAGCCTTGCAGCATTCTGTTGTGCAACAACTTATCAAAGACACCAAAGCCCCCTCCTGAAGATGCATTTGTTGCTAGGCTACAAAATACAAACTAGCCAATATTACTATCTGGGAACCAGATGATACATACAAGTGAATCTCATGTTGGTGCTCAACATCAAGCTACAGCTACTGGTTTCTTAAGTGGTTTCCATAGTTGAGCAGCTGATGCACATTGAAACAACATGAATTATAACATTTTAAATTCACTTAAGCAGGAACCCATCAGTAGATGACTGTGATCTAACTGCTCAGACTGTCAGTCTGCCAGAAAACATTCAGCCCCAAGTGATATAATAGTTAGGACACACAAAGGACTGTGCAGATGTATTTTCAGTTACCAGTGACGCCTTGATAATGCTTAATTATGAACGGTAATATATGTAGTGCTACAAATGTCTTATATCTGACAGTGGAAAGGACTGGAAGAAGGATAGCACAGAATAACAATATAGATATAGCCCTGATTGCAGAATTACTGTGATAAAGTAAATCACTGAAACACGCCACATGCAGCATTTTAACATGAATAAATAATCACCACATGAATATTTGAGTACAAATACCACAAGCAAAAGAGGGCACCTATAAATCTGCAACCCAACAATATTTCTCATATTGTGGATCAAGATCAGGTATTAAATCTAAATATGCTTGATTGATTTGCAAGAATGGATAAAGTGCTGTTGTTCGATCAAGGTTTGGAATTATAGTTAAGGAAAAACCGAAGACAAAACATATATTTAATAATAATATACAGGGCCTGTTGCTGGGTGTGTAATATCTCCATAGTACTGTTATTTTCAGCTGAATAATATATATTTAAGGAGGAGTAACTCTTATAGTTCACACGATGTATGTACAACTCAACTACAGCAGCATGATAAAAATAGCAGAGGGTACGCTGGCGGTGGAGTAGATGTGCTCCTGAGAGGACTGGACTTGTTCCAGGATTTATGCATCAAACCAACATGATGTTCTTCCTACAGCAAAGGCGACGGTGCATTTTTTAATATTTTAACTGCTTTATCTTCAGGAAGTCATTCACTTTGTTTCGTGGCTGGTTGTTTTGACCCGCAGCTGAAGCATCATCCTTCAGTGAACAGCCAGTAGAAAAGTGTTGAGAGCCACTGTATTCATATTATGTAATTGTGACTATGCATACAATATGAAAAACTACTACACTGGGGCTCTTATTATCTGAAACCCACAGAGAATCCATGCAGAAGAAGCAGTTTAGGAATGTATTCCACCATGCTGCTTGGCCGCTGTCAGGTGATTGATGTTACGGGAGCCACATGATGTCATTAGCTTCCCTCCACCCACTGACCTGCTATGCTGTGAATTTTCTTTCTTTTTTTGGTAGTGGGGGTTGAGAAGCTGGGAATTGTTGCTAAAAAGTTTATAAAACATGTGTCATCCTCTTTAATTGACCACAAAATTGACCCCACTGCTTTCAGTAGAAGACAGAAAGGAGGATTTTAGAGGATGGTGGATGACAGACAAAATGATGATTCAGACATTAAGATGCAGTAATAGAGTCAGTGGGTGCAGTGGATGAGAAACAGGAAGATGTAATCTCATGGTTGTCAAGGAGATGAAGAACAAACTGACCATATAGTAATTTTCTCCTTTATTCGGGTGCAGCTCACTCTCATCGAGTGTGTGTGTGTGTGAATTTGCCTTCTTAGGTGACATGGAAGGGCAGCAGGATTCATGGGGGTGCATGAGAGTGTAGCACCACGAGTAGCACAGAGCAATGAAGCTCAACTGAACTGAACAAAAGTGAAAAGAAATGTACCACATCAACACAAAGCATAGAACAAATACACAATACCCCTAAAGAGCAGAACAGCCATCTCCAAGGATTACCGAGACATCAGATGATGATCGCAGTCCAGCAAAAGTTTGAAGAGTCTCAAGTTTTTGTGTCGCCCTGTTTTCGTTCACCGAACTGGAGCGAGCCACTCTTCTCTCAAAATGTAATTCAATGTAACAGACTATTAGATATCTGGACCTAAGAGAGCACCTCAGTGATTTAACACTGCACTGTCAGAATCACAACAGCTAGTTTAAAGATAAAATGTCTGAAGCGCTGGAGCAGAGGATGCTGTGTTTTCAGTTCCACTCATTCTTCTTACTTGTTTAACCAGGAAGACAAAGGAGTGGAAGACAGGTGGCATTATTGTGGTAATTTACAGGATTTTACCGTACAGCAACAAAAGGCTTTATGCAACTTTTTTGCACAAATCGTGATAATACTCCATAGCACATGCTCCACATGTTGCTGAAGGAAATTAGTGGGTTTCCACTTAAATGCGTAAGAATACTTATCAGGACATAACTTTGAACGATGTCCACTCAAACAGAAAAATTTATATTGTTAAAAGAGAACATGATTTCTGCATGATTTTAATCTTTAAATGTAAATACAGTAAAAACAGAAGACACAGCATTCATTCAGAAAAACTAATTTGACGATCTGTTAGGAAATACTGATACTTGTTTAACAGCTTTTCAAAAGTTTCATTAAACTTGAATGGAAACAAAAAGAGCGAGGCCTGAAGCAGGTTTTGACTCCAGTTTTTTATCAGTTGAACATCATGTGATTGATTTAAATTCCACTGAGCCTGGATCAGTTCAAACAACTGGAAAAATGGACCAGTTAGAAATAAGTTCAACAGGGACACGTACACACACTTACTCCTCATAGCACACAGCTACAGCTTAGCTACAGTTTCTGTTTGCCAGAGAATGAGTGGAGTTTGAAGGCCAATAAGACTGAAGAGGATGATTCATGCTAGACTTTATTTACCTGAATATGCTCCACTGTGACGCAGTTTTATTAAGACAGCAGTAACCCAGGGAGCTGATGACACGCTGTATGGGAAGCTCTCCTGAACCCAGATTTTGGATTTACAAAAATGCTGAAATATTTGAACAATGTTTTTTAAGTTGGGTTGAGTCACACAGTCAGCTTATTTAGCTTATGTTGCTGGGGAAGTAATGACGTGTTTAAAGATGTTGTAAGATGAGTCACTTTGTCTTTGTATAGACGGTGAAAACAGGAAATGATTTGTTTTGTTTTTTCTCAGTGATAATTTTGCAATTTTGAGTTTTTTTTAGTCGATAATATTAGTTTGTTTTTTCTTCTTTTTATTTGGAGCAATTAAACACTTATCTCATAAAAGTGCCTTGGGCTGTGGGAGACCGTAGTGGAAATTTTCACAGTTGTGCGATATTAATTAAGTTTAAAATAATGATCACTTGGAGCACTTATAATGGGATGTGAAGATGCATTGGTAGACAGAGATTTCATATACTCCCTGTGTGTGTGCACGTGTGTGAGGATGATTGCTGCTAAGACAAACAGAATAATAAACACCATTAGGAAGAGGTGCCCCTAGGACAAACATTAGAGAAGGCTCCCATTAATGAGAAAGAAAGAGACGAGGAGAATGAAAAGTTGAGAAATAAACATGTCGGAAGAAGAGATATAAAAGCATTTTGGTAGTTTTCTCTGATGTCCTCAGAGATTCGGAGAAGGTCTGATGTTACTGTAGGAAGTGAAACTGAGAGAGGTAAAATACGTGTACACTAATAGTGCTGTCAATTTTCTGCAATTTCTTTGCAGTTGGATGATTCACTCAGGATAATATAACACCTGTTTAAAAAAGAGAAAATGTTCATGATTCTCCCAGAAATGTGGATGTATGGAGTACCTTTCTCCAGCTGGTCGATGCTTCATATTTAACCCTGCACCATACCGTGAGCTAGTGTGTTTATTCAGGCTGGTCTGCTGAGCCGTTATCCTGCTTACTGCACAAAGTATTCTGCATGTATTAACAACATGCCAATGACGATACCCAGTGACACAAACATTTGTCAATGTATGCACTGCCAATTGTGTTTTTGAAGCTGTTGATTTCCATGCAGATATTTAAAGTGTATTATGTTAATTTATGAATTGTATTCTATGTTTTTATTTTGTCTCTATTCTAATAGCTTTTGCAAAATGATTCTTTTTTTCTAAGATTTATGTTGGGCCTTGGTGCAGCCCCTCAGTTCACCATCTATCTGAAACAAGCTATTTTAACTCCGTCCTTCCACCATTTAGGTACACTTGACTCTGAGTTAGTAGCTGCTCACAAACAGAAGGTTTGATTGGAGGGTGAGTGTAGGTGACCATAGTAGCGATATCCGCTCTCTGTGACATCATACTCGGAAACAGTGCTAGGAGCATTTTGAAAAGCTTGAGCTCTCACATTTTTGTTCAGTATGAGCCTTCGTCATTGTAAGAGTGTATATTCATCCATTTTCTTAACTGCTTATCCAATTCAGGGTGGGCTGGAGTCTATCCCAACTGTGAGGGGAGGAGTAAATCCTGGAAATGTTGCCACTCACAAGTTCATTACAGAACCCATGGAGACAGATGACAAACTCTCACATTCTCACATCTACCACTTATTTAAATACTTGGTGTTTGTCTTTTGGAGTGCTCAGAGAGAACACATGCCAGCATAGTGAAGCCCAGGAGCAACAGTTTCTTACCGCTATGGCGCCCATGCTGTCTGTGTGTGTAGGGGATAATATGTCCCCTTTAAAAGTCTGTTTTGACAAGATGTTTAGGCTTGATTGAGATATCCTTAAACCTCCTGCTAGCTTTAGTGCACCTCTTATTATAGCTCGCCCTTTTGCTCAGCGCTATCACTGCAAAAGCTGAGCAGCGCTACCAAGTCATAAGCACCCACTTCCTTTGAGTGAAAGTGCTGCAGTTATTTAAAGCCAACTGAATGTCCACAGATCAATGCAGGCACTTAGTGTGACCTGGGTACTCAACACAAACACAGACATGTTTAACTTGAGAGGAAGGAGATGGCAGATGTTGTGGTATAAATGCTTTTTCTTTTTGGTTTTAATAGTTTTCGCTGGATATATGCATTCACTGTTGTTGGTTAGATTCAGTGATATTTTCTGTTTCTGTTCTTGAACCTGTTGTGCCAAAACAGGTTTCTGTATCCAGATTTGTTTACTGGTTTTGTTGCTATTCATAGACTCCTAATTATACAGTGATCTATACTGCATTCTTGTGTGAATAATATTGTATATTAGGATATTAGGCTTTATCAACCTCCTTTTAACCATTATAACATGTATTTATTCCCATGTCCTTTGATTTACAGCATTGGGTCAAGTCATGGGAGGGTCATGTGACACCTAGCAATGCTCTCCTCTAGTCCCTTCCTTTCACACCCACACAGCAGACAATAAAGCAAGCTTGAGCACTGTGTATGTGTGCTCCCTTGCTATCCAAAGAATGACTGTGCTTATCTACAGGAAATCCACAACAATGGCCTTCTGTCCAGCTCTTAGGAGCAGCACAGTGGTTGGTCTATTAGCTCGTCTGCCTTCTGCCTTGTATCTCTCCTGGGTTATCCTCCATCCACTTCACTGAGGGCAATAACTGCCCAACAGCAGCAGCTATATATGTTGCCCCAGAGATTTCCCAAGTCTAACTCCAGGGGAAAGAAGGAATATTTGTAATTCTGGGTCATCAGAGGGGGGTGAAAACAGAGACTGGAAGACAAGCGTACATTGTGGTAAAGCAGGTATATTATCTCAGTCCCCTACCGAGATGTGCTCTGTGAAAACCAGGCTAATGAATTTCTCTGTTTAGCTGCCAGAAGCTGGCTGAGGTTACCAGTTCTTCTCCTCTCTTCCTCTGCTGCTTTATCCTCTCCTTTTCCCACAGTCCTTCAACAGTTTATCAAGGAGAGGAAATGGTGATGGAGCAGGAAAGGTCGGCTACGCGGCAGTGGTTTGTGCGGCTGTAGAAAGAGAACATCTTCTACAGAATAATTTATTTGTTAATGTAATACATGAATGTAGATTTAATTAAGTTTGTTCAAGCTCATTTATGTGGATAAAATGATTATATAACACTTTTCACAAACCAAGTTACTCAGCTGTTTAAGCATTAACACCACCAAACAAACCATCACATAGCCTCTTTCTCACACCCACACACACAGCTGGTGAGTGGTCTTCTGACCTACATAAGGAATGGAGACAGGTGGATGTCCATTTCAGCTCATTTTATCTCAGTGATGGATGATCTCATGAGAGTTTTCAGCCCTGCTGATTACGCTCACATACCTCCCCTTAGGATTCATTTCATAACATGAAACATAACATGTATTTTATTGAGATTTTATTAAGCTGTAATTGAGTTTATTTATTTATAGTTCAATTTTAATTCTAGCTCAACCAATTATGTGTTATGTCTTAAGTCTTTTTTATAAAAACAAGCTGTGGACTAAACGTGCACAAGACACTAAGACTTCTTTTTATATTATGCGTATTCATTAAAATCAGAAAACATTTAATTTTAGTGGATTTATAGGAGGTTTCAGTGAATATTGTCACCAGGAATCCAGTATAATTATGTTTTCCACTTAAATAGTAATAACTTCTTTTAGTTCAAGTATTTTCGTGGAGTGCTGTACTAAATCTAACTGAACCTCAGTCTTTTAAAAGTCATGCATTAAAGCCACACAGTATACTATACTGTTGTTCATCACTGCAGTAATACAAAATGTCAGCTTTCATTACGTATCCAGACAATCAGTGAATGAATCAGACTAGATTTTGTACCGCAGAAATATGCATTGTGGCTCTTTATAAGCATTGCTTAATAATTTTGTATTGTGTTGATAAATAGTGCATGTCTTTGACAATTGACACTGTCTGTCACTTTGAGTGATGCGTTCAGTCAGTAATAGGCAGGAAGAGTTGAGTGAAGCCCTGGATGCTCAGTTTGTGGAGTTGCTGACTGAGACAGTTTATTGCATGAATCTTGATGCGTAACCTGTAGATCCTGATAATAAATTTTGACTAAATAAGCATGCTGAAAGCATTGGGATGAGAAGTAGTCCTTAGAACTGGTAACAAGAGCAGTTGTTGTTAAAAAAGAGGTGTTACTAATAACACCTGGTCACAGCAGCCATTGCAGTTAAACTATTAGTTGTAGCTTATGTAGCAGATTTAGAAACTGGGGCTACAACAAAATGATTATCTTCTGATTATTTATTCGGTCCATACAAGATCAGAAGAATGATTTTTAGGCAAACATTACTTGACAACTTTTTTCTGGCAATTAAAAACTTTGTATGTAGCTGTGTTAACAATTATGCAGCAAATGTGACAACTATAGTTATTGCAGTTGCGTTAAAAATAGTAAGTAAGAAAAGCACTTAATATTTCCATTGTAGTGCAAAGGAGTTCATGCTGACCTGAAGAATACTGGAAACTGGAGCTCTTTGTTGCTACATCGTTCCTGTGTTTCCCTCCTTTTTGCTCCTGGTTTAACTCAGTTCTACAGATGCAAGAGTTTTTAAGGACATGCAGGTGCAGAGTTACGTTGAAAACAGTTCTCTCTCTCTCACACACACAAAGGTTGAACAACTGCTGAATCGTAAATTCCACTGACTCTGATTAATACAAGTAGTGCTCTCATGTGATCAGGCCATTGTGTGTGTGCGTTTGGTTGCGTGTGTGTGCATGTAGAAGGTTACAGAACACTGACGAGAGCAGTCAGATCACTAAATCCCCCGGAGACACATAGTGGCTTGGTATTTTACCCACACACACACACACACACACACACACACACACAGAGTACTGTTTTTCAGAATTAAAGTGTCCCCATTATGCAGTTTTGCAAAGCTACAAAATTAATTCTTCTCTCACACCATAAAGCACTGCTGCTACAATGTTGACCTTTACTTTGTGAGCTCCCCTTGCCACCATGGCAGGGGGAGGCCAGAGCGATGCAATGCTGATGGACAAAATGAAATTGTGGGGACTGGGTGCAGATTGTGCTATAGATCAATTAATCAATTTTGTCACTGAGATGGAGCCACTTATACATTCCCTTTAACTTTCAAGAGCTCATTCTTAGAGCCTTTTTCTGGTCTCAAACATGGGAAAGAAATTTAGTGGTGGGTTACTTGATGGCAAGATCAGCTCTATCACACACTCTTCATTAACAGAAAGTCCAAGCTGCTTTGTCATGTTTAAATGCATAAATTCCTATTATGGAAACAGTCAGCATTTTATTTCGAGTTTGTGTTAGAAAAAGGATGAAGTAGTGTGATCTTAACTACAGGCTACACTTTTCCCAGACACTCAGCTCCAAACGCATGACTGCTAACTTCTCTCTGGGGTGAACACAGCGTTCAATCACAGCGTTGATTGAAGGCATTTAAGGCTGGATGATGAGGATTTACCATTATTTCATTTGGCCTGGCCAGGGCGGCCTGGGTGAGGCTAGACAACATTGTGACAGATGGGGCGCACAGCTGGTCTTTAATCTGTAACTCAGGTAACACACATGCCAAGATGATTGCACACACATATCTGTACCCTTATCAGAACATCACAAACACATAAAGATTAAACTACAGACAGCTGGGGTGAGTGAACCTCCATATCATCTGTGTGGTGTTTTATTTTATTTGTATTTTTCTGGACGTGCAACAGTCAATCGTTTTATTACCCTCCCCACGTAATTCTGAAACACATGATAGTACATGCTCACTGCTCTTTTGCCTTTTCCTATCAAGCCCATTGAGAGAAGCCACGCAGAGATGGTGTGAAAAATCTTCTTGTTGTAGAAAATGGGAAAACGTTCATGGGTTCAGAGTTAGTATGAGCTTCTGCACGTTATCAGTTATTTACCTTTCTACTCATCTAACTCAAGTGTATGAGTCATTGCTAATGCACACACACACTTTGCATTTATCGGCTAGTGATTTAGACAAGAAAGCTTGGCTTGCCTTATCTCTGTAGCGCAGTGGCAGCTGAGCGATAATAAACACTCATGAGTCACGTGAGGAATGTGTTTCCACATGCAAACATGATCTATAACACAGAACGTAGATCGGCTTTATGGCAAGAAGCCGTTGACTAATTTTTAGCGCTGCCTGTTGCAGCGGGAGATAAAACAATGTCGGGCTGGTCATCGGTGGAAACGATAAACTCAGCCTTTAAATCTGCAGAGGAACAATAGTTTGTGTGTTTTGTGGTGATTTCCTCTTTTGCTGCTCAGTGTCCTGTAAATGTTATCTTTACCTGCCAGGCATCATACAGCACTGACTGAGTGCAGTGTGGAGGTTGGTTTCTGGATTGTGCTGTTAGTACAGTGAGTGAGTATGTGTTAATTTGACTACATTCAGCCTGGTCATTATAAATGATTTCTTTTAAGTTGATTTTATTTATATAAACCAAAATCACAAACTACGTTACACACCTTCTAGCCCTCTAACCTTACAACAATGATTCAGATTAAGAAAATGAGTAAGAGAAGAGAGAAGTGGCTCCACTTCCTCATTTCTTGCACAGCTCTTAATAAGCTCCAGGCTTTCTGGAACAGATATGTTGAGTGGATGTGCTCATTTTTCTCATGTGATCAAATGAGAAACACTCAGTCATGAGTTCAGTAGTGTGGAGATGGGTGGAAGTTTAACCAACTCACACACACCAGAGTAACTGGTCAGTGCGCCCCAAGGTGGCTGTGGCTACAATGTAGCTTGCCATCACTAGTGTGTGAATGTGTGGATGACTGAATGTGTAAAGCGCTTTGGGGTCCATAGGGACTAGTAAAGTAAAGTAAAGCGCTATACAAATACAGGCCATTTACCATTTTACTTAATCTAATGTAGTTGACACCAGATGAAGTTGTAGAGATTTAGTGGTTTTCCTACTGTAACAACCTTTGTGTCAGTCATTAAAGAGACCAAATTATGACCTTTGTTCACCTAAGGGTGCATTCGTCATAGATTTAATAAAGATTATAAGATAATTTTAACTATCAGTTGAGTTACAGGTGACAGTGTTGATGTGCGCTCTATTGGTGTCAATCTTAAAATCACGTCTCGGCTGCTGTGATTATGGATTTTTATGGATCTTTCTGTATTTACCAGCTGTCATTTCCGTAGCTGGGCACATACCAATAGAGCCCGATAATGAAACAATCCACGTAATGAAAATCCTCTCAACAGGTACTCCAATGTCCCGTTGGAGAGCAAACACATAGGTATGCCTTATCTAATCAAAATAACATCTGTTTTGTTGGTGTTGATGGAAGGAACCATATCAACTGTCTCTCCTCTCTGGGTCCCGCCTGTCGAGCATCGTCTCTCGTTCTCTTTCACACACGAATTTGTTGCTCCTCTGTGTCTTGGTTGGTGGGGTCGGGGGTGGGGTGTGTGTCTGTTGCAGGAAGCGTCTTGTGTGTGAGTGGGTGGGTCAATGTTTTCCTGTTTACAATATGGCCCTCTGTTACTTGTCACAGTGGAGCTTCAGTTTCTGGCTCTCAAATGCTGCGTTCAGTTCTCAAGGCATTTTAAAAGTGTGCGATTTATTAAAACTCTGACGTATTCACACATTTAAATGAGATCTAAGTCAGGATAATGTGAATAATGTGATGCACTGGATGACCTTTTAGTCTCCTTTTTTCACTTCATGTTTATCTTTTAACATTTTAAATCTAACAGAAATACAGATACGCAGGTACAGCTGATTGTAGGTATTATATGTATTCACTTTGTTTGTGATTATATTATGGTAATGTGGGTGCTCGTAGTCAGTGCCTGGAAACAATCCTGTTTTAATCAAGTAGTTTTTTGCACCCTTTTCTGCCAATATTTTGAGTATTCAGTCATATTTTCCATAGGGTGTAAGTGATTAACAGCAAATCAGAAGTTAACAGAAACAATGAAATGAATTTACTTTATTTACTTTTATATTACTTTATTTTTTTGCAATATCAAAAACCTTAAGTAACCATATCCAGAATACAGAACGAGAGCACAGAGGAATCGAACCTAGTATTATATTTGTTGCCCTTTACTAATAATAATAATATTACCACTACTAATAAAAACAATAGTGACAGCTGTGACGTTGTCACTTAAAAAGCTATAATACATAAAAAATAACATTCGAAGAGTTAATTTCACTTCCTAAGACTCTCAGAGACTTGTGCTGCTGATCTTTGCACCTGTGTGTACATTCAGGCGCTAAATCTAAATGTGAAATTCCTAAAATAAGCCCGGTGCCTGTTACGTTAATGTTGACACTGGTGGGCTTACCTCATCATTCTTGTATTATGCAGACACACAGACACACAATGACAGCACAAGTTAGGCTTGTCTAAATATACCTTGTGTCTGCACAGGTAACGTTATATGCCATTGTTCATGCATGGCTTCTCAGTTGTCTTTTGATGTTGCAGGGATGTGTTATTCCTCGTATGTGAGCCTGTCGCTTTCCACTAACATTCAGGAAAGTGAATATGGGTGCTGAGTGAGACAGACACGAACAAAGCCTCTGAGTTCTCTCCATCTTTCTCTCCCGACCACAAATGTTTCCCTTCCAACTATAAATACGCCCCTGAAACCTCCCACGTCCTGAAACGTGAACCTCTGCTAATAGTGATTATCAAGGTCCAGAATAGCCCGAAGTTTCCAGTTACATTCAAAGTCGAAAAGCCCGAGCTAATATGGCAGAGCTTTATTTTATAAGCCCCGCTTTTATTTTGTAAAGATGCTATGTTATTTGATTAAATGCAGACAGCCTTTGATGTAAAAAGCTCAAATCCGGATGAAAGCTAAACATAATCGATAGGAGAGAGAATGTGAACTTAGAGGCCGACCGGATTGTGGTGAGAGACGGAGAGGAAAGAGGTGAGAAAACCAATAAAGTTGCATTACCGGCAACATGGACAGCAAGAGAGAAGGCCCACTGATTCTTGTGGAGTGCCATCTGGTTAGAATAAAGAAAAACAACAACACCGATCAATACAGATTTCTGAAATGATCATAACATCCAAACAAATTCATTGTTCTGCGCAACTTTTCGCTCAGCTTTTAAACAATAGTCATGCAGCATTAGTGCACTGGTAGTAATAGTGTATAGTTAGTATAGTTGTGCAGTTGCTGATCTGTATCACAGATAAGACGGCTGACTTTATCACAAAAAAAAAGATCAATTATCCCGGGATTCATCCCTTTAATCCATTCAGTAGTTTGGATGAAACAAACTGAAGCAGCGCAGTAATTTAGTCTAATTAGCCACCTCAGACCAAACTCTTCTGGGGACTGTCTGAGGATAAGTACCCTCTGAGTATGTCCCCTGGGAGCTATTTGCCTTCGAATCCTTATTTATTTTTAATTTTTGCTTGCATTTGCCCCACGAATAGAAACTCTGAAGTAACACAAAAGCTGTCCAGCAGCTAGTTTTCCAATATTGCCTCTTGTTTTGATCCCTTTTTTTCATTTATCCCTGTTTTTAATCTTGTTTCAGGTTCTTCAGTGTCGCTCTTTATTGCTTCTCCTTGGTTCAAGGGTATTGCTGGTAAATATTTTAATATTTAATAGGGTCAAAAAAGCCTAAACTTTTCAGCTTGTTCACTTCATTTAGGTTTAATTCTGATTTTTTTCAACACTAATATTAAGAGCTGCTGATGTTTAGACGTACATCTGGAGCAACCATTTTACATCTACAACACTCAAACTTCCTGTTACACTAGGAATGGTACTATGAGCTAAAAACACTAAAAAAACAGCTCTTAGTACTGTGATGGTCCTCAAATCCATAGTGTTCACATAGAAGAAACAGGGTACTGCCTCCTGTAGGTGCTACATTTGTGAACAAGATCCTAATATTAAGCTTAGGCGCTGCTACCAATTATGAGTTAATAATCGGAGCATCTCCTACTAACTGTTATTATGCAACATGTTTATATTGGGCCACATTACCATTGATTGATTATAAAACCACAACAACATTAGCTGCCCCCTTCCTTCTGTCTGTTTTCATCAGTAACTGTATGACAGAAATGAGAAATACTTTCTGCTGCATTATAGATATTATATAGTTTACCAGCTAAAGTCTTGTATAGAAATATGGCTGTCTTCCATAAGCAGACAGCTAACAGGAAATATGTAAGAAATGTGTGAGGTGAAGCAGACGGAGCAGGCAGGTGGGAGAGAAGAGGAGGAACAGCAACACTGTGTGGGTGTCAGGATTGGCAAGCTGTCCGTGCTATCTGGTTTTCATCCCCGTCTTCGCAGAGATATCAGAGTGTGGTGATTCTCAGATATGATGGATGATGTTGGTTTGGATTTAATATAGAACGGCTTGTGAGGCACATGATGTGAACCGATCTAAATGTCAGCACAGAAATTAAACTCCGGTTTTAGCACCTTTGGTCTCAATAGAGCATCGACAATAGCTTTTAGCAAGGAAGAGAGGGAAGTAGGCAGATGGTTCAAGCTTTATATGCCAGTATTCATCAGTTTCCATTTTGCTTTTAGTCTTCCCGTTCCTCCCATTTCCATTATTCCTTTACTGTGTCACATAGATAATTGGAGGTTACGGGATATAAATGGACCTTCATCCTAAACAAGGTAATCTTAGAGCTGCGAGTTAACTTGTTTCTGTGTGTGTGTGTGTGTGTGTGTGTGTAAAAGACAGAAAGAGCAAAAGTAAAAAAAAACTGGGCCATGCAGCCTCTTGACACACAATCTCATTCACTGGCCACAGATTACTGTCACCTCTCGTTAGCCTCTGTGTGTGTGTGTGTGTGTGTGTGTGTGTGTGTGTGTGTGTGTGTGCAGGCCGATGATTTGAGGACAAATTAAACGACTCGCTGTGTTTATTTGTTGTGATTGCTGACACTGACAGTTGTAGTATGTGCAGGAAATGGCTAAAATGAGAGAGACAGACTTAGGTGCCCAGGCCTGCTTTTCATTCTGGTTACTTCAGGTCAAAATGGCCAGATGGCTGCTGCCTGCCATGACATGGCTGTCTAGATATAATTCAGACTGTTTGGTTTAAGCTTTGGATGACCCTTCTCATCTTAAAAGACTACAACCACGGTTATTAAGGACATTTTTCAAACAGTAATATGAAGGCTAAAATAGTATTTGTTCATTGTTTTTGACAAATGAAATAAAGGTTGATGCAATGTTTGGCAATATCGCCTCAGAGCAGGAAGGCTCTGGGTTTGAGGCTGCTGGCCATCAGGGACATTTCTGTGTAGAGTCTGCATGTGCAGGCTGGTTTCTCTCCTGTATGCCTCCTTCCTCTCATAGCCCAGAGACATGCGTGCTAGGTGAACTGGTGATTCTACATTAGAGTAGATGTGAGGGATTGTCTGTCTGTCTGTGTTAGCGCTGTGAGTGATTGGTTACTTGTTCAGGGTGCTCTCCAGCCCCCCTCTGACCCTGAAAACAGATAGATTGTTGCAGGTATTTCAAATGTACTTTAATGTCATGGAAGTTACCTGTGCTTCATTGACTGAAACAAAGTGTGTTACCTTCTAATCATTTTACACACCTGGAGCTTTTTATACAGTAACTACACTGTGTAAATCTTGTGATTAGAGTACTTGTGGATAAGAAGTGAAGATTGAATCATTGAAATTTTAGAGAAAATACAAAGAGCTACGTGTGAGAGGACTGATGTTATATTGTGTAGAGCTCTGAGGTTGCTGATATTCATGTTCAGAGGTGAAATATATACTTTATTTATGCTCAAACGTTGGGCAGATTCTTTGTCACAGTAGCCAAAATCATGAAAATGAAAATAAAATCCCAATAAAAACAAATACAACATCACAAAACAATAGCTCAGAAAATGTTTAAAATTGCACAAAAGCAGCTCAATAAAATATAAAATGGAAAGAAAGGAAGAGGTCAATAAATCAAAAGTGAAATATGATATAATATAAGCAGCTGTCCTTGTGGCAGCAGAGCTGAGATGTCAGACAAAATGCTCCATGCTGAGATGTTCAGGGTCACCCATTTGTTATCTAAAGCCATTAACTGGAGCCACAGTCATTTGTTGATGGAGGAATCCAAACAGCCTGTTTTGTATGTAAATGCTTGCTTTGTAAGTGCCTATAAATTTCACATAAATGCAGCAGAGCACAAATCACAATGTTTGTTTGAATTACGGCACTGCCGGGCCTCTTTAAATTGTGTCAAATGAAAATGTCAATGAGCATCAAAAGAGGATGAAAATAGTTGTAGAAAGGTGCTCTACCTGCATATTTGTGTTGGCGTGGATTTGAAAAAATATTAGGTAACTGATTTCTTTCTCAGGGTTAGTGGGAAAGATTGTGTTGACATCAGAGGTAGCGGACCATTAAGTGTGTTTCTCATGCAGGTCCAGACCTGCCTTAAATATTTTAAACCAGTTTGCCTGACATTTTGAGGTTTAGCTGTTAGCGTTAGAACGACATGCTGAATGATTGAGTTTGTCCTTTGCATTCCCACCACTGCTAATCTACCACATGTTAGCTTTGAGCATTCAACTCGGGGCGATCGTGGCTCAAGAGTTGGGCGTTCGTCTTGTAATCGGAAGGTTGCCGGTTCGAGCCCCGGATCCGACAGTCTTGGTTGTTGTGTCCTTGGGCAAGACACTTCACCCGTTGCCTACTGGTGGTGGTCAGAGGGCCCGGTTACGCCAGTGTCCGGCAGCCTCGGCTCTGTCAGTGCGCCCCAGGGTGGCTGTGTAGCTACACTGTAGCTTGCCATCACCAGTGTGTGAATGGGTGGATGATTGTGTATAGTGTAAAGCGCTTCAGGGTCCTTAGGACCAAGTAAAGCGCTATACAAATACAGACCATTTCAAGTTTGTCTTTATCACATATAAACTGAATGGCTGAAAAAAAATTCTAGTTTTCATTCAAACAATTGTGCAAAGGAAATCTAGACTAAGTTGAATGATTTAGATTAATATGTTTTGTGTAAAAGACATCACTTTTTACAAAAAAATAAATAAAAATATTAGCATTAGAGGCTTTAAAATAAAATACTACAAGGAAGGAGTTTATGTATTTAGGAACTATATGATTTAACACATGTTATGATAATTGTGATGAAAATATTTAATGTTCTACCCTGAAAACCAAAAAGAAATAAAAACAAACAAACAAACAAACAAAGGGTTGTCAAAATAACAAACTAGCAGCATCAGCGCAGAGAGATACAATCCTGCTGTTTCATCTGTGCGTGTGTGTGCGTGTGTGCGTGTGTAATGCATTCCAGTCTTAGTCACATGCAGGTCTGTGTATCTGTGGCAACAAAGGCTCTCATTGATTTAGAAGAAATAACTCATTGTAATTCTCTCTCAATGTTTGTGAGTCTGTTTTTGTGTGTCCCGTACGGTGCGTACACACTAGTCCTCACAGACGTCTGTCAGCATACTGCATACTGTCTAAACTAAAACAATGTAAACTGATACTACATGAAACCATCATGTATGCTTCAGGATAGTCAAACTTGTTCTGTGTCTTTCCTCCCATAGTGTGTCGGGGAGGAGAACTGGGTCGATAGCCGGACAATTTACATTGGACATAAGGAGCCTCCTCCAGGAACTGAAGCTTTTATACAGCAAAGATTTCCTGACAACAGAATAGTCTCTTCAAAGGTCAGTGAAACACCCACCCACACAGATGCACACATATTCAAAGCAGGACTTGCTTTATCAGGATCCGCCTGTAACATCATGAGAGTTTAGAGGTGAAGAACAGGTTTTATTCTTTCAGCTTTAAAATCAATTATGATTTGAGCGCAGCATCAGTGTCTAAACAAAAGGACACAACAGAACAGAGCTGTTAGTACTCCAGCACTATTCATGCTTTGTTTTTAAAGCGTGGGCGACTTCTACTTGGTAATGGGACATGGTAATGGGAAAGAACACTCTGTGCTGTGTTTTAATTTCAGTGATCAGTTTAGGCCCTCTCCAACTTTTTGAAAATTTAATATCTGTGGTTCGTAAAATATATATTGTATATTTGCACTGGTATGCTTGATTATACCATTTCCCCATAAACATTATTTTACATGTTGCCAAGAAAAGCTTCCTCCGGCTGCCTGATTTAAAAAAAACAAACAATAAAAGGAAAAAACAAAAAAAACATTTAGTAAACTCTATATTTGTCTGTTTTATAGCATGTGTGTTCATGTGCAAAATTATGATTTACTACCTATTACATGCAAAAACTACTGCAATTATTACTTTTAGGCTGGACTACTGTAATTCTTTATTATCAGGATGTCCTAAAAACTCCCTGGAAAGTGTTCAGTTAATCCAAAATGCTGCAGCAAGTGTACTGACATCGACTAGAAAAAGAGAGCATATTTCTCCTATACTGGCCTATCTTCACTGGCTTCCTGTTAAATCTAGAGTTAAATTGAAAATCCTGCTCCTCAAATTCAAGATCTCCCATCTTGAATAATTTGACCCCATCTTATCTTAATGACCTTGTAGTACCACATCACCCCATTAGAGCACTTTGCTCTCGCTCTGCAGGCTTACTTGTTGTTCCTAGAGTATTTAAAAGTAGAATGGGAGGGAGAGCCTTCAGTTTTCAGGCCCCTCTTCTATGGAACCAGCTTCCAGTTTGGATTCGGGAGACAGACACTATCTCTACTTTTAAGATTAGGCTTAAAACATTACTTTTTGTTAAAGCATATAGTTAGAGCTGGATCACGTGACCAATGTTCCCTCTAAGCTGAGCGCGTGAGCAATCGTGCACTGCTGACATGGTTTAACCACACAGAAAATCTGTGCTGCGCACAAAAAAAGAATCCAGCCTGAATTGGAATTAAAGTAAATACATGTATTTATTTTATTTTGCTGATTTTCTGTGTCAGCAGTGCGCGATTGCTCACGTGCTCAGCTTAGAGGGAACAGTGCACGTGACTCTGAATCCTCCCTTAGTTATGCTGCAATAGGCTGCTGGGGGATTCCCATGATGCATTGAGCATTTTTTCTTCAGTCACCTTTCTCACTCACTATGTGTAAATAGACCTCTCTGCATTGAGTCACTGGTTATTATTAATCTCTGGCTCTCTCTCACACCATGTCTTTTGTCCTGTCTTCCTCCACTTACCCCAACTGGTCACAGCAGATGACTGGCCCTCTCTGAGAAAGTTCTGCTGGAGGTTTCTTCCGGTTAAAAGGGAGTTTTTCCTTCCCACTGTCGCCAAAGCACTTGCTCATAGGGGGTCATATGATTGCTTGGGTTTTTTCTGTTGTATTATTGTACGGTCTTTACATTTCAATATAAAGTGCTTCAAGGTGACTGTTGTTGTGATTTGGAGCTGTATAAATAAAATTGAATTGAATTGAATCTTGTTACTGTGCTGTCTTTGTTATTAGCAGCAGTACT
Organism: Neolamprologus brichardi; assembly: GCF_056152115.1. Classification (NCBI taxonomy): domain Eukaryota; kingdom Metazoa; phylum Chordata; class Actinopteri; order Cichliformes; family Cichlidae; genus Neolamprologus; species Neolamprologus brichardi. Next base: position 38,397,482 of record NC_142125.1, read on the forward strand.
TTTTTTAATGCCAAAACCCAGTTAGTACTGGCACATTATGTTAGGAAATCTGGTCTTAAGCTGCTTTGCTTTTGTTTCCATTATCATGGATAGATGTTGATAACACTGTGGCATCTTTTTAAACTCAGTATATGTTTTTAATTAAACATAAGAAAATTTCTGTTTCCAGTACACGTTTTGGAACTTCATCCCAAAGAATATGTTTGAGCAGTTCAGGAGAGTCGCCAACTTCTACTTTCTCATCATATTTCTGGTTCAGGTAAAACATTTTCTTGCTCACACTGACTGAACTTCACTACAAGGCTTCTGCAAAGCATGTTCTAAAGATAATTCATATTTTTCCTTAAGGGAGATTTTTCCTTGTGTGCTGTTTATCTAGAGACGTCTGCTTTCTCTTGAATTTGATGGCACTTGCATCAGAAGCATACATTAGAAAAACTCAGCAGAAACATCTCTTTCTAATCATTACAGTCAATCAAAGAAATGTTTCACGTAGAAACATCTTTTTCTTTATGCTTCATTATTGACATGTGCAGTTCAATATACAGAGAATGGTTTCTACCTTAAATTGCTCAAAGCTGGGAAACTCACACTAAAACTGTCGTGATAGACCAGAGAAAAATGTGTATATGGGATTTCAGGGTGAGATGTCACTTTTACTATACTTATTCACCACTGTGAATAAGGGAACAGCTTAAAGTAGCTCCACTCATCATATTTATGTTATGTTTATATTTTTGTTTTCTATATATATTTCTGTCATTTCTATATATTCTTCTTCCCCTGAAACCTTTTCTGGCGTTCATTTCTCTCTCTCGCTGTATGTTCATGTGTGCGGTCACTTCAGTTGATTATTGACACTCCCACCAGTCCGGTCACCAGCGGACTGCCACTGTTCTTTGTCATCACAGTCACCGCCATTAAACAGGTGAGTTCACCTAATGTGACTGTTAACAGTAAACACTACACCAGCACCCACAGCTGCAGGCACACATGTTCACTTTTACATCCTCCTCTCTGTCTCCTCTCTCTCTCTCTTAGGGTTATGAGGACTGGTTGAGACACAAAGCAGACAACGCTGTCAACCAGTGTTCTGTCCACGTGGTGCATCATGGCAAAGTGGTCCGCAAACAAAGCCGCAAACTCAGGGTGGGTGTGTGTGTGAAACCAGATAACTCACTCACCCCATCTAACAGAGCTTTGGTGCATTTGTTTTAGTGGCTCACACTGAGGAATTTTCCTGCTATTAAGCTCTCTGTACGTGTGTGTGTGTGTTTGCCTGCATTTAAAAGCAATTTAGCTTTAAAAGAACTTAGATTGATGTTTGTTATGTAACGACATAAGACTGAAATAATATGAGCTTACTGCTGGTAAGTCATTAGGTGTGTTGCATTTGACTGCATTTTCCGTTCAGTGACTGTATTTCTCTACTAAAGTGCTGCTAGGACTCCTCACTGATATGCTCACTTAGGTGGTCAGAGCCAGGAGGGTAGTGGCAAATTAGACCCCGCTATACCGGTGAATTCATTTAAATATGCAAAAGGCTCCAGCTGTTGGCTTCAAGGTATCAAGGCCCTGCATGTATTAGAAGTAAACATTTGTTGTCTCGGTCTGTGTGACAGGTTGGAGATGTGGTCTTGGTGAAAGAAGATGAGACTTTTCCCTGTGATCTCATTCTCCTCTCCTCGTCTCGAGATGACGGGACCTGCTTTGTTACTACAGCCAGCCTGGATGGAGAGAGCAGTCACAAGGTGTGCTGGATAAACTTAATCCACTTAAATATGTACTAGATGCATTATGATTTGCTGTGATTTATGTTTTTCTCTGTCCATTCATCCATTCATTCATCTAACTCTTAATCCATTCCCTTATTGCTTTTCTTATTTCCCGTCATCTCCCTTCTGCCCTCTGTCACCATGCCACAACGTGTGTCTTTAATTCTTCTCCTCCTGTGTTGTCTTATTACTTACACTCCCATTATCTTTCTCTCTTTTTTCATTTACCCATCCATTTCTTCTGTTTTCCTTCCCTCTTCCAACCTAGACATATTATGCAGTTCAGGAAACCAAAGCTTACAACACAGAGAAAGAGGTGGACACGATCCATGCCACAATAGAATGTGAACAACCGCAGCCAGACCTGTACAAGTCAGTAACACACACACACACGCACGCACGCACGCACGCACGCACGCAACAAAGTGTTCTTGCTAAATAAATGTGCCTTATCTCACTTCTTTTCTTTCCCACACAGATTCGTGGGGCGTATCAACATCTACATGACCAATGAGCCAGTGGCAAGGTAAGATAACACAAAAATATTACACTTTTATATTAAAGATCATTAAAGAAATCAACATATTTCTATTGTATTCACCCATCATTCAAAAATAAAATTCAAAACCATCCAGACATGTATTAAATTTCTTTGATGACAAAGTGATGCTGCTCAATCTTTCAAAGAAGATTTTGCATTTCTGCAGAATGACGGCTTAGTGCGAAGCTTACCTGTTTATCTTAATTAGATTTCATTGAGCACAGCATTAGTTCACCTCAGCTGCAATGCCAGCAGATCAGCTGATAACAATCCAAGCCCCCATCAGCTGATGGCTCACCTGATACACCTCTGCATCTATTTGGCAAATCTCTTATAGAGTACACTACTATTTTTTCTTTCCCTCAGTTGCTGCACTGCTGCAGGATGCTTTGAAACCCACTTTTACTCTGCAGCTGACTTTTTAAGTGTCATATCTGTTGTTCTTGAATCATGCTTTTCCTGTCTCTAGCTTTCTGTATATGTGCATGGAATGGTGGGGAATTCCCAGAACAGAGCCATGCTGCCAGATATAAAGTTATTCAGATGGAAATGGCATACCTTATTTGCCTCTTAATAGATTCAAGATTCTTTATTTGTCACATACATAGTTATACAAGTATAACACGCAGTGAAATATAATATAATATAATAATAATAATATAATAATAATAATATTAGATCTTTTTGTTTGTGAAAGAAATAAATGGTTGTTTATCATCTGGACTGTCTGCAGGCCGTTAGGATCAGAGAACCTGTTGCTCCGAGGAGCCACACTCAAGAACACTGAATATATCTATGGTAATTCTACACAATTAATGATAAATGTTAGAAATTACCTGAACTTTATACTTTTTAATATTCTTTTTAAAAAAAATGTACAGTGCAGCATTTTGAATGAGACTTTTCCTTTTCCCCTCTGTAGCTGTGGTCATCTACACTGGCATGGAAACCAAGATGGCTCTCAATTACCAGTCCAAGTCTCAGAAACGATCTGCAGTGGAAAAGTAATCTCTTTTTGTTTTTTCCTCTTTCATTTTTATATTATATTATGAATTGTTTCTGAAAGGAGCCTATTAGCAACGATCAGTGCTCTCATGCAAGTTTCACAGTGTGTGGCTTCACAGTCTTTGGCTGTTTCTGTGCTAACACCAGCTTAGATAATAACTGAAATTTTTCTTACCCGTCCTTAGAGCAATCTGTTCACTTCTCATGTCTTCGTTTATTCATTGAGACTTAAGCGTCTGTGTGTGTCTCTTTGGCTCGCTGCGCAGACTGGATCAATTTTCTTTCCATCTGGCGTAGACAGTGTCTTTGTATCCAGATGTATAAATGAGTGACTGTAGGTGGATTTCATTCACACTTGCTCACTGCGTGTGTCTCATTAACTCGTCGGCTCATTGACTCAGCTCAGAGTAAACGTCTTGTCTCAGCTGTTCCCCTTTTCAAGTTTGAATATTCTGACGAGTATACTGAGTTGTTTTCCAAGTCTTTTACATGGTGGACTGGGTTGCGAGTTTTTCTGGGTTCTAGTGCTTTTATTTTTTTAGTTCCTGTTTGTTAAAATCTCCAAATGGCCGACCGGCAGTCAGAAATCTCTTATGGATTGTTTCTAACTCCCTTTCAAACTACTTTCATTTGCACCTGCACACACTTGTGCTTTTTACACTCTCAGCCACAGTGGGAAATGGTACCAAAATAGTAGAAATAGTACCACGGCCCCAAGCTCCGCCCCTTATTTTTTTGTGTTTGCACTCATGAGAACATGTGTTATCACCAAGAGAAAAGAGGGATGACACACAAGAAACACAATCATAGCAGCACGTGCTACACTAAAGCTTAGAACCTGTATATGTGAATTATATAAACATGTGATCTGGAGCCACAAACTGCCATGCTCCATCTCTCCACTTAGTCATATTAAATTCTACTCTGGAGGTTGTGCGTAATCTTTCAGGGAAAGAATAAAGCACACAAGTCATAAAGACAGATCAATGCAGGAAAAATGTAATGAAGTTAATGGAATGTTTTAAGGGAGTACTTAAAGGAGGCACAGACTCCTCCATCCTTGGCAGATAGTTTCCATAATCCTTTTTTTTTTCAATCCAAATTTTTGTCCACATTGTTCAAAGCAGATTAATGAAAAACTCATCTATGTATCACTATCATGAAGAAATATGTCACAGATTTTTAACTTCTCCCTCTGCAGGTCAATGAATGCCTACTTGGTGGTCTACCTGTGCATTCTCATCAGCAAAGCTCTCATCAACACGGCACTGAAATACGTGTGGCAGTCTGACCCCAACAAAGACGAGCCCTTTTACAACCAGAAGACGGAAGTTGAGAGACAGAGACACGTTGTGAGTCTCGAATCCTGGAAAATAAAAATATTTCAATCCCCTCTTTATTGTCTCACACTCGTCTTCGTTCTCCTCCTCCTCAGCTAATCAGGGCGTTCACAGACTTTTTGGCCTTCATGGTTCTTTTCAACTACATCATTCCCGTGTCCATGTATGTCACTGTGGAGATGCAGAAGTTCCTGGGCTCCTACTTTATTATGTGGGACGATGAAATGTTTGATGAGGAGCTGGGGGAGAGAGCTGTGGTCAACACATCAGACTTGAATGAGGAACTGGGGCAGGTAGCAAAGTGCACTGGGCAGACTAATGAGCAAAGAAACTGTATGGAAAAGTGAGTTAGAGATAAGAATAAAAAACACTTACCCTGCTTTCTTTCCAGGTGGAGTACGTGTTTACAGACAAGACAGGGACACTAACAGAGAACAACATGGAGTTTATAGAGTGCTGTGTGGATGGACACGTTTATGTACCTCACGCTATCTGTAATGGACAGGTAAAACGTTCAGTCCCGCTAGATTGGTCTGTTAAGATATTCAGCTTCAGCCATGAACTTTTCTTACTACAAGCCTCATTCATACACAGTCCTACAAGCACTTTCTTTTCTGTGCTTAAGCACTTTGAGCCTGACGTTCACATAAGGATGCACCGGGGGAAACTCAGTTCAAGGTTCAGGTATTTTGTCCAAGGATACTTTGGCATGCAGACTAGAGGAGCGATGGATTGAACCACCAGCCTTCCAATTAGTAGATGTTGTGGGTGTTTCAGTGTATGCATGAAAGAACCACAGTTTGTATGGATGCAGCTTGCTAATAAGACTTGCTGGATAATGTTGTGCATTTCTAAAGATACAAATAAAGGCACTCTAAAGGAGATTCCAAGGGTTCAAAACCATTTTAATGACGCCACACTACTTCCATCCTTTATATACAGTCTCTTTGGACAAGGTAAAGATGGATCAATGTTTGTGATTGATTCATTTATAGCCATTCATTTATTTACAAAGAGTTCATATTTTTATGTAATGGAGGTGTAAAAATCAAATGACAGAAAGGCAACAGTTTAGGCCTATTTTAGGGTTTTTTTGTTTGTGTGGGTTTTTATTTTTTAGATCTAATAAAAATCTGTGAGAATAATGTAACATTCATGCGTTTAGTCATTTCTGTGTTTCAATGGATTATTACAGATTTCCTGACAATAAAACTCCTGGGCATTGTGCGTTTAGTGTAATCATCTGTGTTCAGTGCTTAATGGTCATACGAGGAAATTAAATTGTGCCTGCAAGTCTTGCTGCTGTTTATTGAGCCATATGTCTATTTGTGTTTGCCAAGTAACTGATCATGAGCATTAATTGACAAGTCAGCAGCTCATACAACCTTAAATGTGATGAACAGACGGTCTGTTGTAATTTTAGGAGGGATAAGTTGTTGTGTTGTAATATTATTACAATTTACTCCTTTTAACATAGGACTTCAAACATCAGAGTAAAGAGGTTACTGTCACATAAACATGGACATCGTGCTGTATATGTCAAGCCTTAGAATCAAGCTTTAATACTAAAATGCCATATGTACATATCACCGTAGCCTGTGATTGATAACCAGTGACCCCAGAGTGATCTGTGGTCTGTATGTCTGTAGGTGATGCCTGGAGCTGCCGGTATGGACATGATCGACTCATCCCCAGGTCCTGCAGCCAGGGTAAGTGCAGACTCGCTTTGAATGTGCGTGGGTGGTTCGTGCGAATGAGGGTAATCTAGTGTCGGTCGTCCACTGCAGGAGCACGAGGAGCTGTTTTTCCGGGCGTTGTGTTTGTGCCACACGGTGCAGGTGAAAGAGGAGGATACTGTAGATGGGATCAAACATGGCATTCACCAGGGCAAGTCCACTTCCTTCTACATCTCCTCCTCTCCTGACGAGGTTGCACTGGTGGAGGGCATGAAGAGGTGCAGCACAGACACACTCACGTTGCACACAATGGCAGCAGTAATCACAGCTGCATTCAGAAGAATTTAGTTTTCCCATTTTTCTATTTCAGTTTTTAGGACATTCATTTTATTCACTCCAATAATGGTTGTTCTGTGCTGCAGGCTCGGTTTCACCTATCTGAGGCTCAAGGACGGTCAGATGGAAATCTTAAATAGGGAGGATGAAGTTGAAAAGTGAGTGTGCCGCTTTAAGCAATGTTATTATTCTCTGTGAACCTTGAAAATGAGATGACTATTGTTATTTTATCTGTTTTTAACTTCTTTAATTGATAGTTGGCTATTATTTTTTCAGTAGTATTTGTGTGATTTTCTTCCTGTTTTTATCAGGTTTGAACTGCTCGACGTTTTGACATTTGACTCAGTCCGACGGAGGATGAGCGTTATCGTCAGGGCCAGCACTGGTAATGCGCACAAAGCTATATATGTATATTCTTTATATTGATTTCTATGTGTCTGTGTTTATCTTTTTCTTTAATCCGATCCTCTTTTTTTTCTGTGTATGCGTTTGAGCAGGTGAGGTTTATCTCTTCTGTAAAGGTGCAGACTCCTCTATCTTCCCAAGGGTCATCTCAGGCAAAGTGGATCAGGTCCGAGCTCGAGTGGAGCAAAATGCAGTGGTGAGAGAGCACAAACACACACAAACACACACACACACACACGTGCAGGCTCACTATCATCTTTCTCATATCGTTATAGGCTCATACAATATAACAGAAAGTTGTTTTTTCCTGAAGCATTTCTTTATCTGATCATGGGCGATCGTGGCTCAAGAGTTTGGAGTTCGCCTTTTAATCGGAAGGTTGCTGGTTCGAGCCCCGGCTTGGACAGTCTCAGTCGTTGTGTCCTTGGGCAAGACACTTCACCCGTTGCCTACTGGTGGTGGTCAGAGGGCCCGGTGGCGGCAGTGTCCGGCAGCCTCGCCTCTGTCAGTGCGCCCCAGGGTGGCTGTGGCTACAATATAGCTGCCATCACCAGTGTGTGTGAATGACTGGATGTGTAAAGCACTTTGGGGTCCTTAGGGACTACAGGCCATTTACTATTATCTAAGTTCTTTGCATGGTTACAGTTTACACAACCACATGAGAAGCATCATGTAGTTCCATTAAACAGAACTTCTTTCTAAGTGGATCTGGTGTGGCCTTCAATTGACAAAAGCACAAGTTTGTTTGTTTTTTTTTACATTTTTTATTAATATGTATTTAATTATTGTATCAGCACAGTCTTTCTATCTGTGGGACTGGCGTAGGATTTGGTCAGAAGATGGAAAGAAGCTTTCTTTAAATACTGAACAGAACCATAAACAGTGATGGACTCTGCATACTGTTTTCTTGATACACCCACAAAATCCTTGTGGGAAAAGTAGGAAATACTAATAAGTAGACAGATAGTAAGAGAGTGCACCTAACTAAGCAGTCAACTGCAAAATCTCATAATGATTTCCAAAGTGCAAAAATAAATATCGCAGTCTGAATAAGACTATTTAAAGTTCAGTTTACCCATGAAAATACCACGATAGCTTCAATTTGCATGCAGTAAAAAGCAGACGAGTGACACAAATGTTGCTGTGGTTGCAGCTACAGATAAATCACAGGTTTCTTTGGAAACTGAAAAATATGTGGTGAGTGTTGTACTAGTGAGGCTGAATGGGTAGTTGGCATCCACCCACCATACACTCACATTCAGAGGCTGTATTCAAGAAACAGTGTTTTATGTAGATTCGTTTTTATTGAGTCTTAAATATATACCAGCCTGACCTTGTGTGAATCTCTGTTCTCCACCAGGAGGGTTTGAGGACACTTTGTGTTGCCTATCGCTCTCTGAGCCCAGAACAGTACGAGGAGGTTTTCCAACTGCTGAACAGAGCTAAGTTAGCATTACAAGACCGAGACAAACAGCTGGCAGAGGCTTACGACCTCATCGAGAAGGACCTGATACTGCTGGGAGCAACTGCTGTCGAGGACAGGTGCAGAATTGTTTTTGGTATAAAGGACACCTACATGACAAATTATATTAACATCCTGCACTTTTTTTTCATCAAAGGTTTTCCTGTACAGCTGGTAGCTTGGCAACATAACCACAATTTACATTGCATGCTGTTGTCATTTCAGTTATTTGTCCTTCTAAGTGCAAATTTTACGTGAAATGCCCTTTCAAAAATTACACTTATGCACCTTTTTTTCCTATAAATGTCTAAACCTCTTCAGCTCAAGTGACTCTTAACATTACAGTAATTCTGTGTCTGCTGCCATGGACAGTGCTGTCCTAGTTCTGAGTGAACCAAAGTGAGTGAGGGAAAGTGGCAGTTTAACCCTCCAATCACACACGTGCCACTAAGGCAATTATAGTGCAGGCTTAAAACTACTTGTCAGCCCAGAGAGCGTTTCACCCATCCAGCACAGAGAGGAAATAATCCATGTGGAGTACTGCACAGTTGAGCTGTTGTTGAATAAAAGGCAAAGAGAAATAAAACAAACCTATTTATTTAATGCAGCTAAAAACATGCCACCTTTTGTTTCTTGGCTGCGTACCAGGCTGCAGGAAAAAGCAGCAGACACCATTGAGTCTCTGCACAAAGCTGGTATAAAGGTGTGGGTGCTGACAGGAGACAAGATGGAGACTGCAGCTGCAACGTGCTATGCCAGCAAGCTGTTTCATCGCAACACCCAAATCCTGGAGCTGACCACCAAACGCACTGAGGAGCAGAGCCTTCACGACGTCCTGTTTGAATTGAGCAGGACGGTCCTTAGGCAGCATGGGGGCATGACCCGGGACACCTTCTCTGAGTGGGTATTATGTTCACAGCATGCTTCAGACAGTGTCATCCTGCAGTTACTCGTATTTGACAGGTTTTGTGTTTTTTTTCCAGGCTATCAGGTGATTGCACCGACTATGGTCTGATTATTGACGGAGCTACCCTCTCTGCTGTAATGAGGCCCGGCCAGGAGGGCTCAAACTCAGGGAATTACAAAGAGAAATTCTTGGAAATCTGCCGGAACTGCAGTGCCGTGCTCTGCTGTCGAATGGCGCCACTTCAGAAAGCACAGGTACGAAGGCCATCTGTACTCTGAGTTTACCGGTGAAACAGATGTTCTCACTCATGTCATTAAGAGTCAGATGCACGCTAAGCTGAAATCCACAATCTGCAGATTGTCAAGTTAATCAAAGCCTCGGAGGAGCACCCAATCACGCTGGCCATTGGAGACGGAGCTAATGATGTCAGCATGATCCTGGAGGCCCACGTTGGTATTGGTTAGTATTCTGTCTATTCCTATGCAACATGCCACACTCTGGTAAAGTTTGTTTCCTTCTTAATACAGCTTCAATTTGAAGAAACTAGAAATTCTTAAAAGCAGTCCCTTGTGTACAGAAGTCAGCAGTGTGTACAGCACCTACAAAATCCTTTTCCACACAAAAACTGTACTTTTGAATTTCCAAAACTAAATTTATGCAGAAGTGTTAAAACTGTTAGAACCATACTATTATCACTGCAATAATACTTTGGCCTGTAAATGGTCACAACGCAGGCATTATGGGTAAGGAGGGTCGCCAGGCAGTGAGGAACAGCGACTACGCCATCCCGAAGTTCAAACACCTCAAGAAGATGCTGCTCGTCCACGGACACTATTACTACATACGCATCTCTGAACTTGTACAATATTTCTTCTACAAGGTAGTCGCCCTGAACATGTTTTGAGTTTACTTCTTTTTAAAACTTTGTATAGTTTTTTAATTTGTTTTAAGATGATTGTAATTGCGGAGTCTGTGGCTTTAGCCTAAGTGTGCAGGAATGCTTTGGGTGAGATTTAATTTATTAATTTTTTTAGTTCATTAATTTTCATATTTTTGATATTTATACTCCATAAAATTAGCGTTCAGCAACAAAAAGACCTGTACACATTTAAATTGTTGTTCTTTCTTTTCGCAGAATGTCTGTTTCATTTTCCCCCAGTTCCTCTACCAGTTCTTTTGTGGCTTCTCACAACAGGTGTGCACTCACAAAACCTAAATACCATAAAAACAACAAGAACAAAAATACTAACACGGCTCTCTTTCCCAAACCCCAGCCGCTGTATGACACGGCTTACCTGACGCTCTACAACATCAGCTTCACCTCGCTGCCCATTCTGCTCTACAGTCTCATCGAGCAGCACATAAATATGGACATCCTGAAGAAAGACCCTTGTCTCTACAGGTGGATTTCTGTTTAAGATTATCATATTAGAAATGTGTCGTTTAGTAAGACTGCAAATCGACCAGCTGGATCGACTCTAATATCACGTGTTCTTCAGGAACTTGTTCTCATGACATGAAAATTAGAAAAAGAAATTATCTGCATGTTTCAGTAATCCAGTCTTCTGCAGCAGATAATGAACCATCTGTTTTATACAAAGCAGACTGCGTGGTAGTAGGATTCTTCCGGAGATGTACTGTAACAAGAACAGTGTTGAATTAAAGTCGTCTAAGCAACAGAAAATATAAATATTTCAATAATTCTTTAGACACTTTATACACTTTAAAATTCTAACAGCCTCCAGGTGCAAAGTAATAGCAGATGATTTGGTGTTTTACTCGGATTAATTTATATTTACATTACAGTTTATTTTACATCCATCATATGGCAGATAACCGCCTTCTTGGATTTGGTTTTGCATGTGTTCAGAGTTTGAAAAGCTACATTTTTAGCTTTACTCTTAACTTGTATTCTTCCAAAAAAGAATCAACCTTTCCCACAAACAATGACGCTGTCTGTATCGATGTATATATTATACTATTAGAGACTCATTGGCTGTGAGGCAGGCAGCGTACTGTGGTATTAATCTATAAACATGTGATCTCTGTTCTGTATATCTACACAGAGATATTGCTAAGAACTCTTTGCTGCGGTGGCCCACCTTCATATACTGGACAGTCTTGGGCGTTTATGATGCCATTGTGATGTTCTTTGGTGCTTACTTCCTGTTTGACAACACCACCTTCACCAGCAATGGACAGGTAATAACCATGTGGCTTTGACAGGCTCTTTAATTGAAACAAGGAGAAAAAGGCCTGGAAAATATTTAAAGTAAAGTTCAAAGTAAAGGAAAAATAGTAACTGGCTATTTTATCTATAGGCTACTTCAGTTTTCCACAAGCTCCATCTGTTTTCTGTTTGTCATCTGACTTTTTAGTCTTCTTGTGGTGTTTGGGGTGTAGTTAGGGAACACAGTGACAGTGTTTTAGGTCTCAGCTTGTTCCTCAACCACTTTTGCTCTGTAAGTTAAAGCAAAATGGATTTACTTTTAAATATACTGGCTGTACTGTGCTTTGCTGACAGGTTTTAATGGCCTGGCTAATGCCTGACACGTAGCTTATTGTGTTGCTTGCAGAAACTGATCAAGTTGTAGCACAAACTAACATTAAACCTGTAGTGTAAATGGATCCGGTATTATAAATGTATTTTCCTGACATTGCACATTATTTTGTTTGAAAAAGTAACTATCTGGTAGTTACATGTAGCTATGAGGTAATTATGGTCAAGTAATTTCTCATAATAATGACCTTGTACTGGATGGTTATTTATTTTGATCTAATTTACATTATTTATTTCACTTAAAAATGCAGGTTGTCGGCTGATAAAGTTTGAAGACTATTTTGCCTTTTAGTAAATAATATTTAATGTCAGTTGGATAATTATATATATATATATATATATATATATATATATATATATATATATATATATATATATCGATGTTTAAGTAAAATCTGATGACGTGTGGTTTATATCTAAGGCCTGATTTAGGCTTCTGCGGGAAATCTTTTTAGAGCCCATAACATAACCTACACAAGTGGCATATGCTGTTGGCAGGATTCACACTCGTGCTGGTGCATTATGTGGTAATTACCATGTGGTCGTGTCCCGGTGCAGTGCTGGCCGACAGAAACAGATAAAATGCTGGGATTTTTTCCTTCCCACGGAGGTCCACGCCAGGTTACGCCATAGGCTTTAGAGGGGTTTGCGGTTACGCTGCAGGTAACAGCATAGATTTCCCGCTGAAGCATAAATCTCTAGTAAGACACGACAGCATGGCGGGGTTCCCATCATCTTCCTCTCTGTTCTCTATTTGGTTTGTTTAATTTCTCAAGCTGCATTACTCTCCCAGAAATATGTTGAACTGTTTTTGAGTTGCTTGACTTCACTTGGGTTTTCTTCTTCTTTTTTTTGCATCCAATTCTTTTCAATTATTTTCCTTTCAGCCATAAAACTGTTTATGTTATTATGATTTTCTTCTGGTCACATGCTCTTCTTCTTCCTATCCTCTTACCTTTTTGTTGCTTTTTCTTTTTGCTTCTCTTTCCTCCTCCCAGCTAATGACAACCAACACACAGATGGTAAGCCTGTCGCTGTCTCTCTGTCGTCTCTCCTTAGTTTCACTTCCTTGTTTCGCCACCGTCACACAGCCTGATACAAACTGCTGTTCATCTCATGTCCGGCCCTCAGTGCTTGCTGTAGATACGTCAGCTGTAGGCTTTTCTGTAGTGACTTGCTGTTTCCCAGACCCATGCTCATGTGTCCAGCTGTCAGTGACCAAACACCTTAGTTATACATCCTGTGTGCTTTGTTTGTGGCAGAAGTTAGGACTTCTCTTAAAAGCAGGGCACAAGTGCTCCTGCTTCCATTATAGTTAGAGATCATTGCCTAAAGCATTACAACTTTTTATAGGATTACTTATAAACACATAACAGAAGTGTTAATATCTTTATCTGACAGGAAGCAAATCTGAAGCTTTTAAAATATTAGAAAAAGAAAAGGTGAAAGAAAAACATTGAAATGCATCTGATCAATGATAAAAATCATTTTTCTGCCTCATGCGAGTGTTTCTGTAGCGCTACAGTTTATGTTGTAACGTATCTGTTAGTAGCTTGTACTATACTTGTACTAACAATGTAAAAATCAGAGCTGCATTTGGAAGCTGCCTCTGAAAAGCTTTTATTTTATCATTTCATGCTCATCATTTTTATTTTTTAACTTTATTTATCACGTTTCACCCAAGGTGCCTGTTTTTAGCAGATGTATAGTGTAGCCCAAGCAGTTAGATGACCTTCAGTGTACCCATACTTTAAATTTTATGATACTAGTTAATTTTTGGTTTTGGGCTTCATCTTATTGCCACAGGCCTGTGAAAAAAGTAAATTATGCAACAGTCACTTCTCAGTTATGGTGTGCTAGAATCACTATGTTCTCCATGTACCTTTTAATATGACACCTCAGAATAATTACAATAAAGGGAAAATATGCCAGTTTTAGTGCTGCACAAAATGCTGAAGGAGCTCATTGTCGTAAGTTGTAGTGAAGAGGCTGCCCTCGTGGTGGTCTTAAATGTGCACGATGACTTATTTAGTGTTCATGTAAAAGGGTTTCACTCACAGAAGAGACTGATAGGAATATTCAACTACAATCACATCATCCTCCTGTTTTCCATCCATCAGTCATCTGATAACCAGCTGAATGTTGCTACCTGAGCACCCTGCCATCTGTTTGATTGATTGATTCCTTACTTGAATATGTCAACTTTTACCTCATAGCCTAGTCATGTCATCCGAAAAGCATGTTAACGCAGGTGTGCTGAGCATTTAAGTACTGAATAAGCATAAGTCAAATTATTTACTTTAACAGTTGCTTAGAATCTGTTCACATCAAACATACAATAAAATAAATAAAACAAAAAAACAAGAAGTTGAAAGTGATCAATAACAGCAGCTGCTTTTTTACCTTCTGCAGATGTTTGGAAACTGGACATTTGGGACACTCGTCTTCACTGTGCTAGTCTTCACTGTTACATTCAAGGTAACCACACAGACACATCAGAAGATCACAGAAACACCCAGGCAAGTCTGGCTCCAGTCTCACTTTCATCGTCTCTGTGTCGTAGCTGGCCCTAGATACTCATTACTGGACTTGGATCAATCATTTCGTTATCTGGGGCTCACTGATCTTCTTTGTGGTATTCTCCCTGCTGTGGGGCGGAATCATCTGGTATGATTAAAGAAATATTTTCGTATTTAAATGCTGGATGGATTCCTTAAATGTTTACTTGATGTAAAACTGTGTCAGTCAGAGTGACGTTTTATTAGATGTTTTATTGCATTTGTTTTCATGCTGTCCTTTCCTCTCTTACAGGCCATTCCTCAACTACCAGAGGATGTACTATGTGTTCATGCAGATGTTGTCCAGTGGCCCAGCCTGGCTCAGTATAATCCTTTTGATAACAGCCAGTCTGTTGCCAGATGTGGTGAAGAAGGTCATATGGAGGACACTGTGGCCCACCACTACTGAGCGCATACAGGTGGGCACAAATGCTTGCAGAAATAGAGAGTAATTGCATATAAAACTAAAAGAGGACTAATCTTTTTTAAAGTATTATGGATATTTTGGAATAATTGCAGTAATGCAAGAAGACTGATGACCACACATCCCGTAAATATTTTGCTTCCTGCCAAAGTAGGACGTGTTACTTCATTTGTTCTTCAATAAATGTTGCTGCTTCTTTTCTACATGAATATTAATAATGAAAAATGCAAGAAAGCTCAGTTTACACAGGTCAAACAGCGCCCCCTGCCTTTTGCAAGGCAGAAATCAATTTTGTATATTTACCTTCAAGCTACCTGCGTTTACTGTTTATTATTCACTGGGATGTTTCAGTTCCTGACATGTCGAACTGACAATTGTGGGTCAGCAGAGGTATGCAGGGTGTGGCTACATCCCTGCTTCGGTAGTTAAGCCTCTGTGTTTGTGTGCAGCGCTCCTTTAATTTTTAAGACGAGTGCACACAATAGTGTGTATTTTTTTTTTAGCGGCTAACACTCAGAGTTTTGTGTTTTATTAATGGAGAATAAGAACAGTGTCCTCTGCTGAACCAGGAGTGCCTCTAAAAGCATTAATTGTTAATGGGTTGCAGTGTGGAAATGTGCATTAGAGTTTCATAAACACTGTATAAAAGAAGGAAAATTGCAAACAAAACTTTATTTCCAGAGCAGTTTTGAAAATGAACATTAAATAATGCTGCACAGTAAGAAGAAAGAAGGAAAGATGGGATAAAAAAACATTCTGCTTATGTAAAAAAGAGAATAAACTCAAAGCTATGGACTGATTTAAACTCTGAGGCACTGCAAAAGCAGCATTAACAGCAGTTATTTATCTGATGCATACTGATTCATCAGGACTGAAAGATTGGACCAGAAAAACATGATTAGGTGTATAAACACTGACATGTGGCTCAGAAATAATGAATGGCAGAAGGCATTCATTAGCAGCAAAATACTGAAATATTCAGTATTCCACTGATAGTTGACAGAAGAAATTATGTCCACAAAAAAATAAGACGATATAATGATACATAATATATGAAGCACTGGGATCCAGTTGCAGTGGAGTTACTGAAAAACACAACACAAATGTTTTTGTATGAGTAGGTGCGTTGTATGGATAGCACTAGATGAGTGATGTCAACCTTTCTGGGAAGGCTGCTTCACTTCCTTTTCCTACAGATACTAATTATTTCTCCCTCTACATCCCAAACTGCTTTTCCTATAACCTCCCTGATAACTGTGGTTGTGGAGAGCTAATAACCATCACCAAAGACTTTCCAGTATGATCCAGTCTCTCCTGAGAAGCCTAAGAAGAATGTTTACATGCTGCTGTCTATCTCATAAACTGATCATGTGGCGTTTTGGACGATCTAACATGTTTCTTTCCCAGCTGTAATTCTTCCCTGCCTTTGTTCACCCCTCCTGATCTCTTGCTTCCTCCTCCTTCTCCCTCTGTGGTTCTCCTCCCTGGCAGACAAAGCGTCGGTGCCTTGCCTCCGAGCCTTCCACCATCTTTATGCTGTCTCAGACCTCCAGCAGAATCAGTTTCTAACCCAGCCCTTCTGTAGGTGACCCTCAGCCTTTCCTACTGTCTCGTCTTTCTCTTCATTTTCCTTTCAGTCTGTATCCTGTTACTGTGTCATTTCCACTGTTTTGCATGAACTTACAGTCTTATCTGACTGCATGCCTGTGCATCTACATCTTGATTCAGTGTTGCCTTAATCACCTTTTGTTTTAGAAACCACTCTTACTTTGATGCTTCAATTTTGAGTCTGTATGGTAGATGTGTTTGTCTTCAAGTGTGTGTGTGTGTGTGTGTGTGTGTGTGTGTGTGTGTGTGTGTGTGTATTTGCAGCAAGGGAGAGATAATAAAAGGTATGAGAGGGCCCTGGCCTACATGAGCTCTGATTCCTTGTTGATGGAGTAGCTGTCACAGAAGCCTACAGGGCTTCAGCACGGTAAAATGCACACGTTGCTGCTGTGTGATGGTGGGTTAACTGGTGTGGTGTGCAGTTTGACTTTGGGTTGTTGTACTTGACTAACACAAGGGTTGGAGTGTGTGCTTTATTTGTATGAAGGTCCTAAAAGCTCAACCATTTTCTCCAGGTATTTCAACTGACTACTTCCAGCTGGGTGATTTCTCACATGGAGCTTTAGCACCATCTAGTGGTATAACGTGTTGCTGCAGAGACAGAAAAGTAATATTTGCAGAGGAAATGAACGCATGTTTAGCTTTTTGTTGACATTTGCATGTTTTTGGTGTTTATGATTTATTATTTTTTTGTTGCTCTTAACATGCTTGCTTTTGTACCTGAACAGAATGGATGGAATATTTAACCTCACAGCTGGCAAATTAAACTAAAGGAAATGAAATACTTTATTCATTTAAAAACAACTGAAGCTTGAGGATGTAGCATTTTGCCCAGGATCAGGTGCCTGCAGTATGCAGATGTATTCATATTTGTTAGTTATAATGAGCATTAATAAGTTGCTCTAACAGCACATAATGCTCATTGCTCCCATTAAGCCTTGGGGGCATTGATGGGGTTGATGGCTATCAGGTGAAGAGTCCTGGTTTACAGGCAGTTTTGTAGTTCAGGACCTCACAGAGGCATTGTTACCAGATGGAGACTTGACTCCACTAAGTCACATGCTATCTGTTCAAACTATGGCCAGCTGCGACGTGTTACCACCTTCTTCTTTTGCATTACTCCACAAGTGCCATGTTTTAGTCTTTACTTTCTCTGAACTTTCTCTTCCTCCTTGTCCCCTTTTCCTCCCTTTGTACCCTCATACAGAATGCAGATAAACTCTACAAGGGCCAGCTGTCTGAGTTCACCCCCTTGGCTTCCCTCCACGCTCCGTCTAAGGGTAGCAGCCACCGGCGAGGCTCGGAAAACCAAAGGAACCCTCGAAGGTCTGAACCCTTTACCAAGAAAGTCATGTTCACACGCTGGCAAAAAGCGCCAGACTACTGCACCTTCACCCCCCTCCTCCGGTTTGCTGATAGCTCCCGCCATTCAAGGCAGGGGTACAATTACAGTGGGGCCGGGCCTGAGACCTCAGTCTAATTTATTTCTTTTTCTCCGGGTTTTTTTTTTAAAAAAAATCTTATATTCTAATATCAGAAACAATGTCATCCACATGGAGTTGCTCAGATAAATTGGTGGAAAGCAAACTTGGAGCTTACTTACTTACTTCGACGTTACTGAGTTGGAGTAAAATAATAAACAGTTGAGGAGACTGCAATGCTAAGTGACCTTCCTAATTTCTGTCAAGTTAGCAGCCAAGTGTGGCGCAAAGCACTATTGGACGGCTCTGGAGTGGACCCCGTCGGCAGGGCCTGGGTCGCTGCCACAATGTGCAAAGGGCTCAGTGTAATGATGTCACAGCAAACAAACTGACTCGAGCTTGTGTTTCACATGAAAAATATGTGCACTGGCCCTTTACGCCTGCCTGCCTTTGATGGTAGCTGAAGTGTACTTTACTCTGATTATTAGGGTGTTTTAATGGCTATTGTGATAATCATGCTGATGTTCTATGACTGGAATGATGATAATGAGGACAACTGTAGACGTGCTCGAGCTAGCTTAAGCTTTCTGTGATCAAACATTTTCTTGTCTTCAGTCGCTGCCATCTGTCTTTATTCCCTTTGTCTGTTTTGCCTCTTTTTAGGACTAACTGGTGTTGCCTGTGTGCAAACATGTTATCCAGAAACACTGCTTAGGACTCTGGGATCAGAAACTACATCATTGTAAGGAGGGTTGTAGTAGAAGGAAGAATAAATGTCGAAAAATTAGTCTATGGAGCCCGGAAGTAGCCGTATAGGGGAATTAAATCATTTTATATCGGGATGAGATACAATTTTTGCTTAATTTCTGATTCATTTGTGCAAACGATACAGCAAGCTGATTGTCCTAACTTTGATTAGATGGCAAACGGTGGTCAAGTCAGTTAATAATGACAGAAAAGCGTAGCTCATGGTGCTTTCTGTGTCACAATATGTCTGGTTTAAAAACGTGTGGGAGCTTTGAAAGCTCTTAAACTAGCTCACCCTTAACGACAAAACACAGAAAAGCCTCTTGGCTGTCATAAACATGAAGCAATAATTTAGAGTAAAATGATCTTGAAATAGAAAAAGAAAAACAAAGGTTCATTTATTTAAATAATTTGTCATTAAGAAATATATGCTGGTCACAAGTTAACAGTTTACTTAAATAACAAAAATACATGGAAAATTTACATGTAATCTGATTACTTAAAGTCAGTATTTTGAGCACGATTATGTTTTTTAAATGTAAGCTGAAATGCAACAAGTGCAAATGTTGTAGGCAAATTACAATTTTTCACATTTTTTTTTATCCTGTTTCCATGGTAATTTGTTACTTTGATAGTAAAATTGAAACACTTGATTATATATATATATATATATATATATATATATATATATATATATATATATATATATATATATATATATATATATAGATAGATAGATATATTAGTTACATTTTGTTTTATAAAGTGTGTTTAAGTCGATACCAAAGCCAACATGTATGCATTGAGATCATCATCATACTGTACAGCACATAGGGTGTAAATACAGAGAATGCAAACGGCACAAATAGACCAAAACATGGGAATGAGTCATATTGCACGTACGCATCTCATTGGCTACTCCTGGGCTCCAATAGCAGAGTCAGTAGGAGTTGGTCTTTGTGAACAATTATTGTTTTATCGTGTTATACAGCCAACATTTCAACTTTCAGAGTCACATTTAGGTAGCTTAGAGCTTTGGTGTGTTAGAAGTTTGCGTGCGTATCTGTGTGTGCTGATAGAAGACTGTGTGTGTATCTGTTAATCTCCATCTGTCCTATCATCTTGAACATAGATTGTAAACTTACCTTATCTTTAGATGACTAAATGTCTTGTAGTAGAACACAGAGGAACTGCTTGTGTGACTGCTACCTGGCTGTTTCTTATTGCCTTAATGTCGTCTTGTAAACTCTGCTGTATTTTTCACTGATATCATTTACCAAAGAAACAGCAGGTAACGCTTTATGACCACCTTTAGATAATAGCTGGTTGCTTGTATTTACTTTGATTGAAGCACTTTAAAATTATATATATTTCTCCTTTTAATATAATTCACTCAAAGTGCTCCAAATGGTTTGATGCCTTAAATAAATATCAAATCATTGATAATGTATTCAATTATGAAACAAACAGCCGGCACAACCAACTCAAAGAAAAAAAGGAATCGAGATAGAAACACTTTTTTTTTTACATTGGCCATGAGAGGCCAATTAACTGACCAGTAACACAGCAAAGTGCCCTCTCATATTCTGTGTACAGTAGAAAATGGCAGAATAAGTATATATGGGGTTCTTTAAGTGCAAAAAAAAAAAAAATTGCATGTACAAAAAATGTGAAAAAAAATCTATTTTAATAATGTGACAGAGAAGCGAGCGTCTTAATATCCTTTCATACTCATTTTCCACCTCATCTCAATAGAATAAGATGCTTTTTAGCTCTGCAGATCAGGTTGATTGTAGCATCTAACAGTTTAGTGCTCCCGCCCTTAAAAGCCTTATAACGGTGTTAGAGAAATCTAATGAGATTCTCCAGCTTAAAAAAAAGGGCCTTTACAGTGCGCTCTTTGAATTCTGTCTCACACTTTCCTGTTTCAACTCGTACCCTCTGTCTCTCTCCTTCTAGCGCTCTCTCTCTCTCCCTCACACTCTCCCTCTCTTGAAGCAATGTTGAAGCTGTTCCTACCTCTGTGACAGTTGTCTCCATCTGCCTCATCATCATCATTTCATCCGTCCCCTTCTGCGTCTTCTCTGCCGTTCCTCCGTTCATACATCGACTCATCCATCGTGAGACAGTAGATCTGATGTTTTTAGTTCTATGAACCAAAGCCTTGTTGCTGCTAGAGATTCTTTAGCTGCTTTACATTAGGTGCCTTCTGCTAGTTTTCACAGCCTGTCTTTGCTTTGCTTTGTGGTCAATTTGATACTGTTAATAGGCGCTTCAATGGTACACGGGCACAGCAGGTGATGGATGTAACTGGAGGAATGAAATAACTACTGTAGGTGAAAAGGCGAATGTGAAATCGAGTTTTTATGCAGACTTCTACTGAACAAGCAGAACTGACACACAGTCAATGAACAAATACCACTTATGTTTAGTATCTGTTTTTTATAGCTTGTATTCAATTTTTTTTAAATAAATGCCCATGAGGGCATTTGTCTCTGAAATGTTATTTTTTAATTGTTTTTGATTATGCACAATGTGGAAAATTCTCCCTTTTATGACCACAGACTTGAAGAGCTCCAGCTCTGCTTTTTCCAATCAGCTACAGGTGATCAATGGTAGTTTTTCTTTTGTTTTTTCCATCTCCAAGGTTTGGAGATTTAAAGTTGATGGTAAAGCAAAAGGGTTTCTTGTACTGTTGGAATTGTCTAAAATGAAGGGTTGGTTTGGCCAAATTCCAAAAAGTAAAAGTATTTTGTGTTGCTGCTCTACGCACCAAAAAAAGAAGAACATTCCAGATTGATCTGCTTAGTAGAGCCCGACTGATTTATCAGCTAGCCGATATTCATCGAATGATATTAGCTATTTTCCAATGTATTGGCATCAGTTTTATCTATTTATCATTTGTAACAGCCAATAAGACAACCTTCAGTTATGTTATGAGGACAGTGCATAGTTTGTCCATCAGAGGGCACTGTGCAACATCCCTTTTGGCAACAAACAAACATAATAAACAAGTAATCTGAGCCTAAATAAGCAAACTGATAACTACACGTGACAAATATTAGGGGAATGTGTTTTTGTACCTGAAACTGAGAAAAAAATCAGCACATATATCAGAAAATTGGATTTTTAAATCACCATATATCGGTGTCAGTTAAAAAAAATCATATATCTGTCGGGCTCTACAACTTAGAACAATTGAAGTAAGGTAGAAAATACTGGATTTTTGTTGTTGTTGTTTTTATTATCTGACTGAAGAAAACAAAGATCCTATCTCTCCATTCATTGTTTGCCCTGAATTCTGATTGGCCTTTGGACTAGAAAGATGTTTTTCATTGTAAACAATGTACCAAGGCTTCAGTACCTTAACTGCTAAAGAATCACACAAATAACACAACAATTGTTAATGAAATGAGAGGGGGGAAAAAAACAAAAGTCTACAATATAATGCCATGTGAGAGCTGACAGACACTATGACCACAGGACTAAACTAGCTGGGAGAAGCAATAAGTATAATCAAACTCAAGCTGCTTGTAAATGTCCTCTTAGCACAAGCTAAGAGAGTCACTTATATTCAAATGTCAACCATGACAGTGAAGAATCCATTATCCTGTCTGAGATCTCAGATCAGTACACAGTGGTGACTAAGCATGGTCCTTATTCTTGAACTGATGAAAGTTCTTGGATGGATTAATTCTTTCTGTAGTGGGTTAGGGGACTACTTCAAAATGAAGAGACCCTTTCATATTTATGGTTGCGGTTGGTCATTGAAACCTGACATACTACTGAAACTTGGAGGCATCTGGAAGTCTCAATAACTTACAAAAATGAAAAGTTACTGCACTGCTATTATGGGGGAGGGGTATCTGAGAAACCCCTCTTTTTTGTTTTACTTTTCAGAGACAGTATTTAATGTGTCTTGTTTATATCTCAGAGTATTCCAACAAACAAACTGGATTGTGGCAAAAAAGAAAAGAAAAGTGGACACGTGTATGTCTGTATGCATAGCTTTAAACAAAAGAGATTTGTGGTGTTAGTTGTTTCTCGGAGGTACCCCTGCACTGAACCGTCATTTCTGAGGACCGACACCTTGCTGTAGAAACTTTGAAAGCCATCAACAGACCTTCTGCACCAGTCCACACTGAATCTTTGAACTGACGGCCTTTCAACTCAAATGTTATCTTTTTTTTGAAAATGTGTTATTGTATAG
Organism: Neolamprologus brichardi; assembly: GCF_056152115.1. Classification (NCBI taxonomy): domain Eukaryota; kingdom Metazoa; phylum Chordata; class Actinopteri; order Cichliformes; family Cichlidae; genus Neolamprologus; species Neolamprologus brichardi. The sequence continues at coordinate 38,420,457 of NC_142125.1, forward strand.
CGAGCTGCACTTCACATAACGGGCAGTATCTACGAACTGAGATACAGTACTGTATATACATATATGAACAATATTTAAATGTAGTCATGTTACTGAATGTACAGTTTTTTGGGCTCTTTTTGTATACAGTTTTTAAACGGTCATATCTTGTGGATTTTTGCCAACCTTTCTGTGGCTGTAAATGGCGAACATCTGTACATTTGCTTGGAAATAAAAGCGAAAATGTGTTACAAAATTCTTCTTATGAAAAAAGCTGCACTACACGCTTCAGCCAGAAGGGTGCAGCCGAGTGCTTCTGATGTGCTTCTGATGTGCTGCTGAAGGCTGAAGGAGCTGACAAGTCAACATATGTGAGGCTGATGAAATTAATCAAAAGTTTCTTTAGTAGAGAGATCATGTGTGTGTGTCTGTGTGCGCGCAACCCACCTGTGTGCACGCCTGTGTTGTGTTGTCTCAAGCTCAGATACTGGCTGTGTTTAAAAACAACACAGGAAATGGTTAAAAAAGTCATTTTTAAAAATTTATTTATGTTTTGGATTTAATATGTTCCCCAAAGTTGCTCCAGGGCTCCTGTCTGCACCATCTGAGGACGTCAACAAGATTAGGATGGAGGTTTTTGGATCGATTGGTTTCCCTTCATCCTTTTCACTTCTCATCTGCGCTGATCTCCACGTCCTCTCCTCCACAGCTGGCAGCCTGCAAGTGTGTCTGACAGGGATAGAGAAATATCTAGGGCAAGACTGTCAGAGGTGAAATCTGGGGAAGAAGAAGAAGAAGAAGAAGGGGGGATTGCACAGAAAAAGAAAAGTAGATATGAAATGCTGCATCGCGTTTATATTGTATAAGGGTGTTTTTTAAATGTTTTTTATCACGAGTTAAAGTGCAGTGACTCATGCAGTCACCTTTCAGATGGAAAAACCAAAAGTCTTCTGAAAAACTTACGCAGTGTGAAGACCTTTTTAAACGAATCTTTACGGTGTCTTACTTAGTAGAGACTCCAAAATTATATAGAATGGTGGGCGGTGTAATTTAAGGTGTAACAGAGTCCTTTACAACCTCCTCATCACCTGTTTCCTTCTCGCGCTGCTTGAGGTTGGATTGCTCGGAGCACTTTGGTGTGTGCTTGCGAAGGTTTCGTGACAAAGACGGGAGATGAATTCACACCCCCAAGTAATGAAACGGTGGAGACAGAAATGGGACTGGCAGAGGAAAAATCTGGATGTGGCTCCCAATCGGAGACGGCGTATCTGTCACATATATAAGGGCCACACTTATCTCCCTAAAGCTGCAAAGAGCAACTCTGGAAGCAACAGGTGACTGTTTTAAAAATACAAGCTTTCAATAGGTGCTAATCCTGTAAGTCTTCTTTTTGAAATAAGTGTTGAAGTTTGACATGTTTTTTTTTGTTGGGAAAAGCACTTTAGCCCAGAGTTAAAACTAGACTGCTAACTCAACTGAGCACAAAGAGGTGGAAATAGGCGGAAATGGCAAGCGGTCCAAGGGTAACAAAATCCACCTACTAGTGCCCCTAATGCTCATTATTCAGCAAGTTGTATCTCATTTGCTTAATCCTCACAAAAGCCTCCATGTGGAACCGCTTCCCCCATCCAAACAGGAGACTCTGGGATGTTCATGGTCCCCAGTCAGGAAACACTTCAACCTCCAGTAAAATTTGGATTCGTCTTTGTTTTCCACTTTGGTTTTTGTACGGATTAAGCAAATGAGATATAGCATGTTAATTAGTGAACTTTACAGGTGCTGGTAAGCTTTTGTTTTTTTTTAACCTGTCTTGGTGTCAAGTTAAAGTAACCAACAGACATTTTTTTTTCATTGAGATGAAAGTGAATGTGTGTGTGTGTGTGTCTGTGTGTTTTCTCATCCTATTTATCTGTGGATGGAGGGCTCTTTTTCTCTTCCAGCTGTGATGGCCCTCTTTTACAGTCCCAGTGCCACTACACACTGCCACATTCTCCTCTCCACCCTTAGATGGGTTAAATGTCTCGGGCTCTCCACACGGACAGTTTTAACTCAACTAGTTGCTCCCAACAGATGGCACAGAAAGGCTTCACTTCTTCTACACACACCCAGGATGTCCTAGGACTCAAACACACATGCAATGTTTTTTTTGGGGGAAAGCACAACCTCACTGTACTGTTCTCTCTATAGAGGCCTTTTTAAATATTAAAGTAGACTTACTGTGATGATTTCAGTCTCTGTATTTAATTAGATTTGTATTATTCAGAGTTTTATTTAGGTTATACGTGACCTTACTGCAGCCTCTCTCTTCTCTCTCTTTTAGACCACCCTACTTTCATCTCATTGGCTGCCCCTCACAAAAAGAAGGTTTGAACAACAGGTGGGAGGGGCTCCTGTGTCCCTGACACAAAATCGAAGTCTTTCTTTCCCTCACAGTGATCACTTGCACACAAGCCGAACTCGTTGTTTGAAACTTTGGCCATGTTTAATGCGAGGAGCCGCTATTATAACACTTACTATACAACAGAAAATAATGCTGGAAGTGACTGTGTGTCCATTTGCATGGATGTTATTGGCTGACCTGTTGCCGGCCAGCTTTTAGCTAAAATAAAACTGGCAAGTGCAGTAACGGGGAATGAGCGTGTTTTGCTGCACCCTGCAGTTCATACACTCCAGCTAGCCTTAAATTATTAGTACAGACCTTCCACCTCCACACACACACACACACACACACACACACACACACACACACACACACACACACACCCTGAGTTTGATCTCATGGTTATAATGTCAGCATGTATCTATTCACAGCATTAAATGGAGGGAGGTGATGCAGCCATCCACACGTGAAATCTACGAATTAGCTGTGAAATTGCTGTTATTTGCCACTGATTGTTTATGACTCGGTACACAGGGTTTTTTCTTTTCTTTTCTGGCCTTCTCTTTTATCCGCACAAAGGGTTTTCTTATCATTATTATGGTTTTCAAAAGGAGATGTTTTCAGGATGGATGCACACACTCATAAATGGGAGGGACACCAAGGAAGGTTTTAACATTTTACCTATATGTTGTGCTTCAGATTTAGCTCATTCTTTCTCCATCTTATCGCCGTCTCTAATGTTTTCAATCACCTTCTGCCTCTGCATCTTGTCTAAACGAGGTAAATTGTGCAGAAAGCCCCCCCTCCCCCCAATCTGTCCTCTCATCTCATCACGTCTTTGTCACTCTTGTCAATGTCCTGACACACAATACAATGAAATACAATAGAATACAATCTAAGCTGTAAAGACTTCTAGTTAGCTGAAGGCTGAGGGGGCTGTAAGCTTCATTTAAGTGCACGCAACCAATTTATGTATGCACACACATGTTTCTCCCAAGGTTACTGCTAAATTCTGTGTCTCACATCTGAACTGCAAATGATTTCATAGCCTATATTTTATGAGAACTGCTATAACAAGGGCGTGAAATAAAATACACACACACACACACACACAGAGTTGGGTTAATATATATTATGGCCCAGCAAGGACTCCAATCCGGCCCACTGAATTGTTTCATAAAATGTGAAGGAGGGGTTGATTTGTGGACTTTTCATAAGTTTTATAGCATTTCCTGCTGATAAAGACCTTCCCCATTCCGGTTCATAAGCACAAATGTTATTATGTAAAATATAAACAATTAAACGACAGAAAAGTTTTTTCACTATCTGCTATAGAAATATCAGTTTTGTACAGTGGTATTTTATTTGTCTAAAAAGACAAAAACCTAAGGAGATAGTGTGGAGGTATGGTACAGACGACACAGGAGCTGTAACTTTCCATTCTGACTTTATTCATCTCCAAACTACAGGGTGGGCCATTTATATGGATACACCGTAATAAAATGGGAATGATTGGTGATATTAAAGTCCTGTTTGTGGCAGATGGGTGGTGACCATGGTGGCCATTTAGAAGTCGGCCATCTTGGATACAACTTTGTTCAATAGGAAGAGGGCCATGTGACACATCACTCTGGTTTCAACGTAACTTTATTCTTTCATGAGTTATTTACAAGTTTCTGACCACTTATAAAATGTGTTCAATGCGCTGCCCATTGTGTTGGATTGTCAATGCAACCCTCTTCTCCCACTCTTCACACACTGATAGCAACACCGCAGGAGAAATGCCAGCACAGGCATCCAGTATCCGTAGTTTCAGGTGCTGCACATCTCGTATCTTCACACCATAGACAATTGCCTTCAGATGACCCCAAAGATAAAAGTCTAAGGGGGACAGATCGGGAGACCTTGGGGGCCATTCAACTGGCCCACGACAACCAATCCACTTTCCAGGAAACTGTTCATCTAGGAATGCTCGGACCTGGCACCCATAATGTGGTGGTGCACCATCTTGGTGGAAAAACTCAGGGAACGTGCCAGCTTCAGTGCATAAAGAGGGAAACACATCATCATGTAGCAATTTCAAATATCCAGTGGCCTTGAGGTTTCCATTGATGAAGAATGGACCCACCATCGTTGTACCCCATATACCACACAAAACCATCTCTTTTGTTGTTCCAACAGTCTTGGAGGGATCCATCCAATGTGGGTTAGTGTCAGACCAATAGCGGTGGTTTTGTTTGTTAACTTCACCATTCACATAAAAGTTTGCCTCATCACTGAACAAAATCTTCTGCGTGAACAGAGGGTCCCGTTCCGAATTTTGTTTTGCCCATTCTGCAAATTCTGTGCGCCGATCTGGGTCATCCTCGTTGAGATGCTGCAGTAGCTGGAGTTTGTAAGGGTGCCATTTGTGAGTAGCTAATATCCGCCGAAGGGATGTTCGACTAATGCCACTCTCCAGTGACATGCGGCAAGTGCTACGCTGTGGGCTCTTGCTGAATGAAGCTAGGACAGCCACTGATGTTTCTTCATTAGTGACAGTTTTCTTGCGTCCACATTTTGGCAAATCCAACAATGAACCAGTTTCACGAAATTTAGCAAGCAGTTTGCTAACTGTAGCATGGGAGATGGGTGGTCTCGTAGGGTGTCTTGCATTGAAATCTGCTGCAATGACCCGGTTACAGCGTTCACCAGATATCAACACAATTTCGATCCGCTCCTCACGTGTTAACCTCTTCGACATGTCAATGGCTGTGAACAAAGAGGAACTTGTAAATAACTTGTGAAAGAATAAAGTTACGTTGAAACCAAGAACACCATTGTTTTTCTTGTGACATTACCAATAAGTTTGATGTGTCACATGGTCCTCTTCCTATTGAAAAAAACAAAAGTTGTATCCAAGATGGCCGACTTCTAAATGGCCACTATGGTCACCACCCATCTTGAGGAGTTTGCCCCCTCACATATACTAATGTGCCACAAACAGGACTTTAATATCACCAACCATTCCCATGTTATTACGGTGTATCCATATAAATGGCCCACCCTGTACAACTGGGCACATTGTGGGGGACTGTCCACTAGTCCAAAGCACGGGGCTTAAGCAAACGGCCAGAATGGCTGAACCGGGGAGGTGAGAACTGGCTGTGGGCCCACTAGCTCAGGCCGAACCTGCCATAGGTTCCTTGATCACCATCCAACAGTCCGGCTGTAGATGGGCGGCCGCAGTGAGGGGCCCGGGCCAGCACCAACGGATCATCCTGCAGAACGTGCGCAGGTTTAAGCTGGTCAACTGAAACTACCTTCTGCCAACCCCCGAAGTCCAAAACGAAGTGCTTGTGGCCCGGCTTAATAACTCTATATGGGCCGCCATCAGAGATGGGCAGTAACGCGTTACTGTAATCCGATTACTTTTTTCAAGTAACGAGTAAAGTAAGGGATTACTATTGCAAAAAAGGTAATTTGATTACTGTTACTGTGTTTTACGTGCAGCTATTTGAAAGAGTGAGTGTAAACACAAAAAACTATTTTATTTTATAACCTGGAATATGCAGAAAATAGGTTTAAATGTTAAACAAATTTCTTCCAGTCAGAGAATGTTGCATATAATTTAATGCATAAAGTTAAAAGATCAAAACTAATAAAACAAGTTTTAAAAAGAGACTTTTTCATTTGATTACATGTTATATGATGGATTATGCAGAAAAAGTAGAATTGGGCTGAAACATCTATTGCTTTATTACCTATTCAGGTTGTAAATCATTTAAAAAAAAAAAAGCAACTAAGTAACTAATTACATTTGAAAATAAGTAATCAGTAAAGTAACGGGATTACTTTTTTGAGGAAGTAATCAGTAATAGCCGCTGTGGGAGTTAGAGGGCTCGCCGGTGCACCCACGGCGAGGCCAGCGTCATCCATGGCCTTCAACATGTCCAAATCTAGGGGCACCAATGTGGAGGTATGGTACAGATGACACAGGAGCTGTAACTTTCCATTCCGACTTTATCCATCTCCAAACTACAACTGGGCACATTGCGCCAAAAAACAGCAGAACCCCTCCTCCCGACCTGGGTGTGAGTGGAGCCCTCTGGTGGGCCACCAAATAGCACGATATTGCTATTAAAATCTCTTTGTGCTAACATGATATAACACTAGTTACCTTAATAACAATTAAAAAAAACGTCTTGCTTCCTTTTTTTCTTCTATTTTATTTATAGTTTATTACCAATTTCCCACCAAAAGAGTGAAACAGTGCCTCTCTGGGTTGTAAAGGCTGCATATGGTAACCCAATCTTAGTGGTCAAAGTGGGTACTGCAGCCTTGACTGACGGGACGGAGGGTCAAAGTTGACATCCTTGACTTAAAAAAAAAAAAAAAGTAAAACAGTTGAACTATGAAAAATGATCAAAAGTAAACACCGGCATCATAGCGTGAATTGACAGGCCACTGGAAAAGAAACTCGGAGGTGAAATATTCAGCGTAAAGTGAAAAGAAAGTAACAGAAAGTCAACAACATCATTTAAATGAAGCTGCCGCTAACATTAAATCAGCCATGGCGCCTTTGAAAGCAAGTGGCACTAGCAAGGAGAGGATAGGAGGAGGTCTGTCAACAAACAAACCGCACATGAATACTGCATTCATGACCTGAAGGAGAGTGTTCTTGAACATCAAATGTGAGTCAAATACAGGCTCTGTTCGCCTTTTTTCTGTATCTGCGTGTCTCTTCGCTGCTGCTCCTCCTACCATAGCGGGCTTTCTTTGGTGATTCAGTTCCTTGCTGGGTTTTTATACCAGCTGCAGGTCTTTTATGCTGATTGCTGTTTGTCTGAGGCTGTAGTCTTCTTGCTGTTGTCAACACAGAGAGAAGGAGCCTGCCGAGGCTTTGAAAGTATGTGATTTCTCCCAGTTTTGTTGTTTGCTGGTTATTTTGTCACCTGTTGTGTTGACTGCGAGATTGGTCGGTGCAGAAGGAGAAGGCCTCAATTTCTTGTTTTGTTGTGCTATGTAATGTAACTAACGTGTTGTAAGGCTTGCAGGTCCTGGAGCTCAGTTTTTTTTTTTAAATCCCAGTAATATAAATGCAAACCATGTATTTTAGGCAGCTACACTGCTGGCTGAAAGTTGGCTTTACTTTAAAGTGAATACTAGCTTGTTCATTTTAAGTTTGCAGAGTTGTATAATGCTCAAAGAATGTCTTCTACAGTGACTTGGATTATTTTATTTATTTTTAGCAAGTAAAAAGTAGGTAATTATAAAATTTCCACAAAGAAAAGGGATTGCTATGAGTGTACTAATAGTACAATTTATGTCATTGTAAGCCTACACAGGTTTTTAAGTTGTGTATATAATTAAATGTGCTGTAAAAATAAAATAGCAGTTTTTTGCCACTTAAAGGAAATGCAAAAATCAGTTTACGAGCCATTTGAAGCCAATAGCAAAAAATAAACATCCCATTTTAACGCCTATAGTTTCAGACTCTGCTGTCCCCAGCCTGGCCTCTGTAGTTTAAATGGGCGGCAAGCACCAGTAAACAAAAAAGAGGTGATAGCCTGTTTCATGTTGGCGGAGGCTAAATATGGGACACCGTCTGCATCACTCTGCTGACTGTCTCCTTTTACAAGTGCTGAAACAAACTAATCTGATTATCGTGCATCACCCTCTTCAATGCTGAATGGAGTCCAAGCACTCGAGGCAAAAACCTGACATTTCTCTGCTAACTCGCTGCGATTCCCTTTCCCAGCAATAGCTTAATCGCTGCTCTGAACGTGAATTATGTTTTGAGGTTTTGAAAACACCCATTCCTCTCCTTTTCTTCCCTCAATCCTCCTTTATTTCTTATAGTCACTCCTCTATTTCAGCACCACACATTCCTCTCCAGCCTTCTTGGCGCTCTCCTTTCCTCCCTCCCTTGCTTCATGTTGTCTACCAATCAGGTTGATTGATTTTATGCCTCGTCTTATCAAGCGGAGCAGCCGTTGTCAATAAATATCGCCTGTCGTCTGTCTGTGCTCAGACCTGTGCACGGCAGGGAGACCTGAGAAATTCAGTTTAGCTGCTTTTTTGAAGTTCATGCCGAGTCCACATGGTGCGCTTTTCATGAAACTGTCTTTAATCATGACCTTTGTAGTCCAGTCAATCACATCTGAGCAGTGATTATGTGTCTCTGTCAATCAGGAGATCAATCAAATCTCCAAACAAATGTTTGACAGGAGACGACAAGAACCACCCCATTGTTGTTATCCAATGAAAACCGTGTTTGCCAAATCAGATGTACCTAAATAAGCTCCACACTACTTCTAAAGCTAAAGAATAATTTGGAGCAGCCAAAAAGTTACTTACGGTGGACATACGTTTGGCTTGAAGAACATTTTAAAGTGTCACAAACTGGTAGAAGGAACTCAAGAGCAGAGCGGTTTGACATCTCCAAAAACAGTTTATTTACAGCACCAGTGCATGATATACACAGTGAAGGGGAAATCCAAACTCCAGGGAATCACGGGGAAGCTCTCTCACACTCGCTCACGTCTTCTTGCCCAAACTCACACATGCTCACACGGCAGGAACGTCACAGGTCCGGGGAGGAAAGTCTGTAGCAGAGGAAAGGGAAGTCACTCACAAATCATGAATCACAAGAATACTAAAGCACAGGTTCACAGGAGCTGGGCAAATCACTAACGTCTGTAGTACAATCATCCAGCGATGAGAAGATCTGTGTTCCAGCCCAAATAGTGCTCCAGGTGATGACAGCTGATTGTTGTCAGGTGTGTGGGCCAAGGGCGGGAGCCCACAGTGAGCTCCACCCAGGCAGAGAGGGAGAGAAAACCAAACACCACATGTAGCCTTGTGGGGCCAGCCGGGCAGGCACGGAGACCATGACATAAAGTGTTTGAGTACCCGGAGTGAACAGGGTGTGAATGTGAGTGATTAACTCCATTACCGTTTGTGTTAGAATCCAAATTCAGACTTTTTTGGAAAGAAGAGAAGACTGGCTTTATGGGGATATTTGGTGTATCACAGTAGGACAAAGCATTCACAATGTACTGCTGTCTGAACACAGACGGATCACAGACAGAAATATCAGCAGTTCCTGAAAGATTTTTTTTGTGATTTTATAGCCAAAATTACTAAATAACTCCAGGCAACTTGTATGGTACTTTGGTGATAAAGGGTTAAGGCCGGGATTGTATTGCTGTGGTCTGCTTGATGTCCCACAGGAGGAAGCACATGCAGTTTGTGCCCATGTGCCCCCATAACGCAGTGCTTTACACATTCTCCTAATAGGGGAAAGTGAAAGTAGCTTTTAATATTCAGTATAATGCACACATACATGCAGTCAGTTCAATTAATAGGTATATAGCGTTTCATTAATCAACTGATAACTCTCTTCACTTGCTGCTTTGTGACTTTGTGTTATTTTGGTTATAATGTTAATCCATTAAAGTTGAAGCTATATTATCGTACTAGTGATTTGATGCTGTATGATCAATTTTTTTAATGTTTGTGTTTAAAATTTGGGCTCTTCTTAAATATACACACAAGGAAATGTATTGGGCCTCTTGAATACTTTGGCGTTGGTGGTATAACTCAAAATGAAGTCATATTAACGCATTAGCTTGCTTGATGAGCAGTTCTGCACAACACATCAGTCCTCCAGTGTCCTGTGTGACCTACAACACCAGTGGGGCTTTGCTATCCAGTACAAGCACTCACTAACTATTGCAGTATAAACAATTAGACTTAAATGTAGTTCTACTGTGTAAAGTGTGCATTCCTTATTTGATGCTGACCATTATCTCGCCTCTGCTGTTTGACTACATTTCTTGTAAAAGAGCAAATATGAGTAAATGATCGAGCTCTGATTCTAATCTGGTAGTGGGAATGACTGACATCATATTCAGAAACCCTATGTAGGCCTTTAGCAGCCTGTGTCAGTGGTTTTTGAGCATTAACTCCAGTTTTATGTGCAGGTAATTCTGTTAAAGCTATTTATAAACCTAAACATAGCCAAATGATGACACGTTAACCACCCAAATAAATCCTGGTGCAATTCAGCACCCGCACATCTTTAGAAAACCAGATATGACCAGTTTTTTTTTCTTCCTCTGTTTCTGCTTAACTGTCATTTAAATGGGTTCAGACATTTTATCATTTGAAAAGGTGCCAAACCTGCCAGTGTCTTTTCCTCAATTTCACACAGCCACAGAAAGAGAATGGGGGAGGGATCATTCAGTTTTCGTGGATTTCCTTTCAGGTGGTAGCTTTTCAAAACATTTCACAAAGAAAGACAGTAACGTCCCGAGAGAAACTGCCAAGGTGTGGAAAAAACAAAGAACTCCTTTGTTTATGAAATGCATGAAATGGATAATAATCCAGTAGTAACACAGGCAGGATCATCCTGCTAATAATAGATTTAAGTTGCTTATAACTGTGCTTAACTGAAATTTTGTGTCAGTTATACATTTACATTAATTATATATACAGTGTCATGAAAGAAAATGTGCCCACTTCCTGGTTTCTTGTTTTTGTTGCTTATTTGTCACATTTGTTATCAAAAAATGTTAATATTAGACAACAATAATTAAATAAAAATGGCAGTTGTTCAATAATAATTTCATTTATTAATAGAAAAAGTTTGGCCACACCTAATAAGTGATTGTGCCACCCAAACTTTTTCCCCTAGGAACAACTAAGCTTGGATAGCTTTTTAATGACTCATTTAAAAACAGCATTTTGTATTTATTCTGGCTATCTTTGACTAATATCAACATTTGTTTGATTCTCTGAAACATGTAAGTGGTGACAAATATGGGAAAAAAAACAAAAAATAGAAAATATAATCTTTTCACTGTACTCTTTGACTTTTATGATGTCGTTTGTTTTGTTTTGTTTTTTTAACCCCTCAGCTGTAAAAGGCTGATTGGGTATTGTTGTTACCCTGCTGGGTGGGCAACCTGGACACCCAAGTTTGTGAATGCGATAACTTGAGAACGAGGCGACATAGAATTTTCAAACTGATGCCGTGGGTGTATCTACTAAAAATCTTGGACAAGATTGAAGTTTTCTGAAAATCTTTTGAATGCAATAACTTGAGAACGATAATACTTAAAAGATTAACACATTCTATTTTATGAAGTCTTTAAACTTGAATGACATTTACAACCACAGTCATATATTTTCATGTGTGTTTGATATATTTTTAATCCAAAATATGCTTCCTAACATGAATCTGCTCTTCAGCTTCATACGCAGCTCAATGGTGTGACAAGTATAATGTGTGTGTGTGCTTTGATTTTCCACTTCTAATCACAGCATTTTAATCATTTCCAATAAGCCATAGACCAGGGGTGTCAAACTCCAGGCCCCGAGGGCCGGTGTCCTGCAGGTTTTAGATCTCACCCAGGGTCAACACACCTGAATCAAATGATTAGTTCATTAACAGGCTTCTGGAGAACTTCAAGACATGTTGAGGAGGCCAGTTAGCCATTTAAATCAGCTGTGTTTGATCAAGGACACATCTAAAACCTGCAGGACACCAGCCCTCGAGGCCTGGAGTTCGACACCTGTGCCATAGACAAACCTGAAAGTCTTCATTACACTTTCTGCATCCACAGGTCGGCTTGGATACATTTGTGACGTAAATATTTTCATTTGACGATGAGGATGAGGATCCGTGTAAACGTCCGTATTTTGTACATAAAAATGAATGAAAATTATTACTGGAAACATTAGAACATTTTAAAATATCTTTCAGCGATGAAGAGAAGATTTAAGACTACTGGAACTGTTTTAAAAAAGTACTCCTGTATGAAATGTACAGGAAGAGGCTTTCAGGTCTTCTCTGGGAATTTGGGATAGGGCTGTGCACAGGTGTGTGTGTGTGTGTGTGTCTATATGTGCGTATGTGCGGCAGATGGAGGCAGATCCCCTTTCCCCCCAAGGGTTATATCATTACACGGATAATTAGGCCAAGCCAACCAGGGAGGGGAAGCATCAGGACTGCAATTCCAGTATATTCACAAGGATCTCTGGCTGAATCATACAGGTTGTGAAATATGTTTTTCTGTTCTTTTTTTTGTGAGGTTGTGAAATGTTAAACACACACACACACACACACACACATCTGTTTTAATAAAGTTTTTTGTTTTTAGATTAACTTCGAATTGTTCATTTTTAAGCTTCACTAAAGCAGAAAGCTGAGGTAGAATCTTTTTAAAACATTGCATTATGTCAACTACAACTCAAATAACCTTTATCCAGTGTGTATTAAAGTCATGGTGACTGACAGGCTCAGGATTGGCCAGGCTTACGGACTCTAAATAGTCTCCTGACATTCAAATTAATTTCTGTTCTTTTATTTTTCCAACAGCCAAGATCAGAATTGACATTACCTCATGTGCAACACACATTGTAAACAATTTAAGTGAGAAAAAGTTGTCCAGTTACAGGAAAAAATTGTTCCACATGGATCTCTAGTTAAATGGCAAACAGTGTTGGAGTCAAGGTTGGACAATCAAAAGAGACATTTAGCTAAGAAATGCTTAACAGCTCAGAGGAAAATAAAAACTTGATAATTAAAGGGTTACAATGCTGACCTCTGATTATGAAGATGAAATCGTGCTTCACTGCCAGATATTTTTCCTCTCTAAAGAAATTGCAGGAAGTTTAGCTCTTGCAGTAATAATGCTGTATTGAAGGACTTAAGCCATGAAGGGTGGACCTTGGCACTCATTCAGTGATTAAGACTCATGAGGTCAAATTGAAAAGAATTCAAAACATAAGCCTATGCAGAAATGAAACTATAGCATGGTCACAAAAAGGGATTTCTGCCTTTTTATATGAACCTTTCCTGGGCTGCAAGACCACCGTGTTTCTTTCCCACATTTAGAACAGTCTAGAGATTGAGAGTGCAAGTTGTGTGTGGCCTTCACACCTGGACTTCAAAGCACAAGTTCCACACATAAGACAAACTTTTCCTACTTATCTTACTCAGAAAGTCACGAACATTATGTGGAAGGAACTTCAAGCCGAGGTATAGGCTGTGCTGGTTTTCACTGCAATCTTCTCTTGGTTGTTTTTGTCTGTGTGTGTAATTGTCTTTATTTGGCTGCACTGTTGTGTGTTTGTTTTTTAAGCACCAGAAAAAAAATGTAGTCGAATTGTTTTACTGTTTTGTATTGAAATAAAGCTTTTAACTGATCAATAAAACGGGGCTTACGAATTCTTTTTAAGGGACTTCAAAGGAGGAGACGCTTCAGTGGAGAACACTTTAATTTCTTTTTATTCACCATTATGGAGAAATAAATGAAAATAACCATGCTAGAGATGGAGAAAACTCAAAGGAGCAAGGACACCGAGAATAGAAGATCTTGATATCATTGTTTGTCTCGTCCGTCCATTGCGCTGGCTGTCTTGGTTAATATTTCTCTGTTACAGCGGCTAACCTTGCAGGCAATCAATTGGTTTGGACCGAGGATTCATATTTCTCATCACCCCTCCATTTAACTGGATTCACTTGAAGACAAAGACCTCCCCGACTGAATTCAAACTCCTACACTCACAGCTAAACTCGGTCACACACACACACCTTCTAATATGTTTACCTCTCTTCACAGTTCTCACTCGCTTCTGAATTGATCCCATCTGAGCAGCCTTGGAAAACAGCATTGAGCTCTGCTAGCATTCATCTCCTCTTTCGTCTTCATCTCACTCTTTCTCTCTACTTTGCCTCTCTACCTCTCTGTTTTTTTTCTTTCCCTCCAACCTTGGATGCTTCTGAGAGCTGCTATTCTCATGGGGGAGCTGTTGAATAGAACTTGCCTGGGAAGCTGCGGCACTTTGTGAAGTTTTTTAACCTTCCGGGAGTTTTCAAGGATTGTGGAGCTGAATGCAGTGCAGACACAGGTTGGGCTGATGCTCGGAGCTATTTGGTGTCATCCACTTCTTTAGTGCGGAGCTTCTTTCCTGACCACAGCATTAAAACAAATGTTCAACAGTAAAGCACGACAAGTTTGTCAACCAACAGCCCAAGCCCACTTCTACCCCTCTGTTAGGGCTTATATTGTCGCACTTTAAAAATGGACCTTTACTGCTCTGCATGCAGTATTGGAGTGACATGTGTCTACTAGATGTGGGAATTACCAGACACTAGGGATGCACCGATACCGATACCGGTATCGGGTATCGGCCTCGATACCACATTTTCTAAAGTACTCGTACTCGTTAAAAGTCCCCCGATACCGAGGACCGATACCACGGTCTGAGACCTGTCTATGTTTGAGCGGCATGTAAGGGGTTAATCACAGGCCACGAGTGCCCGCCGCCAGGCCCTGGCTGCAGCTCAGAGCGGGGAGAAGGCGAGGCGAGACATATCAGCCGTGTGGAACTATTTCAAAGTGAACGAAGACGCGAAAACAAAGGCGGACTGCAAATTGTGCTCAGCGAAATTGTCCAGAGGAGGCTCAAAAGATAGCACATTTAACACAAGTAATTTAATCAAGCACCAAAATCCCAACACGACAACGAGTACAAAGAGTTTACCCACGCTTATTTACCCATGCTTATTAGCACAGAGGAGCATAGCTGATGCTACAGCAGTGGGACGGAAAATAGTTGGGCATTTTAAACATTCCGCCTTAGCCTACTCCCGCCTCGAGGACATTCAGGGACAGCTCAACCAGCCAATAAAGAGACTGCAGCAGGACGTACAGACGCGCTGGAACAGCACGTATTACATGCTCCAGTCCCTCATTGAACAAAAGCGAGTGCTGGGCGTGTTCGAGCATGAACTCCCTGACTATCTCACCGCTCACCAATGGGCTCTTATGGAGACGACTGTTGCCATCCTCGCCCCCTTTGAGGAACTAACTGAAAGAGTGAGCAGCTACGACGCACTAGCCTCTGATGTCATCCCAGCTGTGACTGTGCTAGTGAGACTTCTAAACAGAGAAACAGACGAACAAATTTAAAATTCAATTTTGTTTTTTTATAATTATTTATTCTGTAATATGTTGCATACAACATGCTTTTCATTTTAAATAAATGTTCTTAATTCCAAACTAGTCCCTTGTTTGTTTGTTTTTTGTTAAATTATAGGACTAAAGCTGTTACCTGCAAATTTAAATCATGTTTTTATGAAGTACTCGGTAAAGGTATCGGCGAGTAAGTAAGTAATGTAAGTACTCGTACTCATACTCGTTTCCAAAAAAGTGGTATCGGTGCATCCCTACCAGACACCCCACAATACAATATTATTGTAATTTATGTCCCCAAAGTTAAACTTGTTAATATCTATTTCTGATAATTCAGCAATACAACCAGCTGGCAGCCAGCTGAGTCGAGTTCCCTCGAGTTATGCTCATTGACAAAGACAAAGGAAATCTGTCTGCATTTATAAATTAGACAACAGTTATTTGCAAACCTTGACCAATCTCTCTGAGGGAGTTGCAGTCAGTTGCACATTGGACAAAGTGTGTGATGCCAGTATCTTCAGTTGAAAGAGTATTTGATGCCTCAGGTTGAGAACACGTTGTTCATACACATAACAAGCTGCCATTTATACTCAGCTTCTGGCTGTTCACCTAATGTGAAGTCTGTGCAAACTGACAGAATTACTTTGACCTCTATGATGTGTATTAATACCCCAGAGAACAGATTTACTCACAAAAATACTTCTTTGTCCGCAGTACTTTTCTTTTTTTTAACAACTCACTTGCCATCTGCGTTACTTACACGGAAAGTCCATGTGAAAAATACTCTTTTCCTCCACCTTCACTCTCTCTCCTCCTCCCTCTCTCCCCCAGCTGATATCTGATAGGAGTTCAAAGTTGCCTGTTTGATTCAGCACTGTCAGGATCTGATGGATGGCCCAGTATGGGGACAATAAAGGAGAATAATTACTGTTAAACACGGGAAATTAATACCCACCCACCCACACACACATACACACCCACACACACGCACACACATGCAGGTTTAGAGGTTAAGAGCCATCCTTAAACCTGTCTTGATCTTACTCATGGCATCATTCTTATTTTCTATGAAGATTCTTATTAAAAACACTCCACCTCTCACCCTATTGACAGCTGGGATTGGCTCCAGGCCTCCCAACAACCCTGATAATTATAAACGGAAGAGATGGATGGATCTAAAAAAGTTCAGTTAGAATTATAGCTTGAATATAAACCTGAATATAAATTATTATATCTTCCTGTTCCAACATTTAACTCGTTATATATTTTCACAACTAACTTTAATAATTACATAAAAGCTGTTTCTCTCATTGTATAGTAAAACACTTATAACTTTCAGATCGTGGGTGTAATTTAATTATAAGGGAGGGGAACTGGGTGTTACAATTGCTTTGTACAGACACAGTGTGAAAGACCTGTTTAAGACAGACTGTATTCATAGCAGAAGTGGTGTTTGGAAAATATACTTACTTAACGTTTGAACACATAACATTAGATTAATAATCAGAGTTTTTTCTTTATTCTCAGCTTTGTGTTAGATAATGTGAGCTACTTAAAATATAAAGATGTCCAAATCTGTACACCTGACTGTCTGTGACAAACTAAATCCTAAGTGTGTTAGGACTAAAGAGGCAACACATTTGCTGAAATTAATCTCTACTTAATTATATTTCATCAGGCAATAATTTTTGCAGTGACCAAAGTTCAGAAGCACAAGTCTTGACCTTGTCCCCATAAATGTCCAATAACAAACATGTATGCATGTGTCTGTAGTTTTGCCCCACCAGATACAGTCCGAATCAAAATCTATTTAAATTTAAAAAAATCATATTTTGCATGGTTGGATCGTAACAAGGTTCCAAGTAGAGCTTCAACATCCAACAAGAAGAAATGGGAGTGAGACAAAACATTTTTTTGAGGATGCAGTTTACTGAAAAGAATGCTTAAACTGAAACAGGCAGTTTTTAAGTTTAGGACCACATGCCTTTAAAAGGCCAAATCTGTGGAAACATTTACTGTCATTTTCTGTCAGGTATTCACACTGTCATGATGTTCTGGTGGCAAAAGGATTAGGGAACTTTCCGTTTTCAAACGTGGTCGAGTTTTTGAACTGCATAAGCAGGGTCTCTCGCAGCGCGCCATTGCGCATCACATCTCATTGTGATGCAGGGTAATCTCACCAAATACCAGTGGGGCATATGTATATATCTGAGCCTATATATATATATATGACAGACTTTTGCGAGATCTCGCAAAAGTCTGTCTTAATTTTTTTTTCTCCCATGTCCCCTGCGGGGCTCCGTAAGACCTACTACAGCCAGGAGGAACACCGCTTTCCCGGCACATCGTGCCTCGACCTCCCGGTCGGCTTCGAGCCAGCGTCCGAAGAATGCGGCTAAAACGTTTGCGAGGTCTCGCAAAAGTTTTGCAAGATCCCGAGTTTGTTTTGCGAGATCCCGAGTTAGTTTTGCGAGATCTCGGAAAAGTCCGTCTTAATCTTTTTTCTCCCATGTCCCCTGCGGGGCTCCGTAGTAATTTGGACTCTGTGTATATTCGAAAGTTAAAAAAATAAAATAAAATGTGCATCCAGTCGACTTTTTTAAGTCATTAAAGACGAGCCCTGGTAAAAGAACAGTTCAAATAAATCATTAAAGGCCCCAAATTACCATGACATATCCCATGATGGTTGTAAACTTCTCACTCAAGCTGTATATATGTGGATTTAAATGATTGGTTATTTTTGTATTTTCCCTACTTTACTCCTGTCCTGTATAAAATGTCTTTTTCTTCCCCAGATTCAGGGTCTGAATTTAGTGACAGTGTATGGTGTACAGGGTAGACAGTCTATTGCATGGCCTTCTGCCAATTTACCAGTTAACCAAACCTTAACTTTGGAAGTTGGTAAAGTTGTGCTAGAAACTTTGTTTGTACACCAGAAACACCAAAATGGTGCTTGTTGTCCCTTTAAGTAATCATACAATAGTTGTTTTCCAGGTTGCCCCAAGCTTAATCGTTGTGTAGAAATGTCATAGTTTTATTATCTGTGATGAAAACAGTTTGTTTGTAGCTTTTACAAAGTTCATAATTAAATCATTATGCTAAACCACTGGTTAATGTTATTGCCCAGTCTAACAAAATACATGCATGCGTGCTTTTATATGTTGATTTCTCTCAGCGGGAGCTGAAGGATGAGCAGTGTCCATGTGTTCCCATGGTTTCTGTCTTGAGACAACAAGGCTGACACCACACACTTTATCAGCCCATCGATTTCTAGTCAACATGAGCTGCTTGAAGTCAGAGCTTAATAGTGTTGTTGCTTGATTCCGCACATACACACACCCAGATCCCAGAGAGACTGAACTTGATCCCTGGCTCTACTGGCTTGTCAATCGTTTGTGGGATTGGCTTACAGATAATTGACAGTTGTTGGAGCTGATCCCAGTGCCAGGTAAAGAATGCTGGAAGAGCACGACAGGTGAGAGCTTGAGTGGGTGTGTAGTGTGAGTGTAAGTGAGGTCTTGGTACACTGCAGGGCTGTGTTATCTGATAAGAATCAATCGTAGAGGTTAAGAGTGTTTCCATGAATGAGTAAGAAGCACTCTTTAATCTATAGCATCGTCTTTTTGTTTGAAGAGCATTTGCACTGTTTGCCAAGAGCTTAAAGGAAGCATTTATACATTTCGGGAGTCATGCTGTTCCATGTTGTCATTAAGAATTAGACGAGAAAGGACTATCCTCCCCTAGGTTATCTGTGTAAATTGGATTTATAAAATATGTGTTGAGTTTAAGAGACCTATCAGCTGTTTTATGTATATGTGGTGTATTCAGCACTTTGAAAACTTGACTAAATGTCAACAAAATCTGAGTAAAAATCAGTTTTGCTTTGGCAAGCAAAGCAAAAGAATTACTTAAAGGTTCCTGGGCAAACATCAGATATATTTCTACCATTTCCACCTCTACTCTTTTGTGGATTTTCTCTCCTTTTAAGTGGACGAATACATACAGTATACTTTGTTTGAGTATTTCAGAACAAATGAGAGATGCAGTCCTTTTGTCGAAGGGAATGTTCATGAGAACAACTTCATATTTGTACTTGCAATACACTGGTGGCAACTCTGAATTAGGTATTTAGGGTCATTTAGTTTGACATCCAGGACCCAAAGATTTATTTATTTAATTTTTTATTCTATTTATTTTGTGCATCTTAAATAAAAATGGATGGTAATATCACATCTCACACATTGGCTGCTGTTTTTTCTAGAGATGGACAGATCCGATATTACGTATCGGTCCGATACTGACCTAAATTACTGGATCGGATATCGGAGAGAAATAAAAAATGTAATCCGATCCGAAGTATCACAAAATCACCTCACAAAAAGCGCTACTTGGCGTAACCCAGCTCAGCGCATCGGAGCAGTATGTGTCACGTGATAGAGCGGCTGTTGTCTGCGAGACATGTCGGTGGTCTGGTGGAGCATTTGGAGCCTCGCTACATGCTTCCAAACCGCGGTATTTCATCTCGGCGAAAACTATCCCACAGAAGTAAAGCAAGTGTGTAAGTGCATTTCTGAATGTTTGCATAGTATTTCCACGTTAAGCTTAACAACTGACAGTGTTGGGAAGGTTACTTTTAAAATGTATTCCACTACAGATTACAGAACACATGCCCCAAAATGTATTCTGTAACGTATTCCGTTACGTTACTCAATGAGAGTAACGTATTCTGAATACTTTGGATTACTTAATATATTATCATGCTGTTTACAACTACATGAATGTGATTTATTACTGTTACTGAAGGTCCGCGGCTCCGAACCGTAGTAAAGGGACCTCTGGCTAATACAGTGGGTTCTGTGTCGGGCTCGTAGCTGAAAACTAGCTTTACTTTGTTGTCTGGGTCAACTTTGCTAGCGAGAGACAGAGAGGTGTTGAAAGGCTGCTCCAACGGAACTTATTGTTGTTGGAGGAAAACACGAACACGGTGTACAAGTCGAGTCTTAATAGCTTACTTACAACTGGGCTCGTCAGGCTCTCTTCTTGGCTGCAGTGGTTATTATTATATTTACATGCTTCCAGCTCCCGTTTTTGCTCGATGACAGCTTGTACTTTTCCTTTTTCTCCCTCCCTTTTTTCGCGCTCACAGACACGTAACGAGTATGGCAGTCCATTCTCCCTGCAGCACGGACTACACTGCCTATGATGCTACATTCTTTAGAGCTATACCGGTAGCATTCTGCCTATTAGCTTAGCACAACAACAACAAAAAGGCCTCTCTCACCCAGGAAACACGCAGAGAGAGCGTCACCCTGTAACCATGGCAACCGTAACGCTGCCACCTGGAACAACAGAACGTGTCAAACAAAACCCAAACAGTCCTGACCCGCGACAATATGAAACAGGGAAGTACCGCCGTGTAATCCATTTATTTCAACAAAGTAACTGTATTCTAAATACCACCTTTTTAAACTGTAACTGTAACGGAATACAGTTACTCATATTTTGTATTTTAAATACGTAATGGTGGTACATGTATTCCGTTACTCCCCAACACTGACAACTGATATATGGAGCCACAGCTGGACTGGCCCTTGGAGTTCCATATTGAGGCGAAAAGGAAGCGATTTGTCCCGTACTTCAGCTAGAATGAAAAAAAGGCACAAAAAAAGGCAGGAGTTATTCTGTCTTTGACGGACAGCTGCCTCTTCTTCTCTCATTCTC
Source organism: Neolamprologus brichardi (assembly GCF_056152115.1). NCBI lineage: Eukaryota > Metazoa > Chordata > Actinopteri > Cichliformes > Cichlidae > Neolamprologus > Neolamprologus brichardi. The sequence continues at coordinate 38,441,505 of NC_142125.1, forward strand.
TCCCCCTCCCTCCCCTGTTGCTACTTCAATCATGAAACTGATCAATGATCAGCTGATCGGCTTTTCTGTCGCAAGTCCCGTCTTACTTGTTTGTTTATCGCCCACTTTGCGCCAGAAAGAGGAGACCAGCGGATAAACAACAGCTGCACATTTAAGCTTGATCAGCTGTTGTTAGACTTGATTTAATATTACTTTCTAGTATCATCTGATGTTTGCTGGAGCCACAGCTGTAAAAGCTGCTGGTCATGATATCGGTTTGGATATGTGGTGAGAGGGAAACATGAAGATGAAACCAGGAGATGTCCTTACTGAATCATCAGAGCTGAACAGGTGATGGAGAAACAGGTTTACCTTTTAGGTGACATGAATGAGTTGAAGGGAAGTTATGAACTGTTTCTGAGAGACAAATAACACCAGGATCCTTTTCTAAGTAGCTGACAGCTGGTAACTGTGCAGGGGCGGATCTAGCAAAGTTTTGCCAGGGGGCAGGTAGGGCATTAACAGGGAAAAGGGGGGCACAAGGAAATACTTCTCTTTGTTATTTCATTTAAAATGACTAACTTTTCATAAATAATTATCTGAATCTTACAACTAAAGTGGTCATCTGATTAAATGTATAGAAATCCATTATTGTATATAGTAACTATTAAGTCTAATATACCCTAGTAAGCTATAGTACTTTTTCCTTTGGGAAGGTACCATCTGTGCGGTCTGCAATTCTGTTGAAGAAAGGTTCTGAATCTATATAAATATTGTAGAAAAAGAATTGATTTCTGTGCATTTGCTTTACACGTGCATTAAATTAAATTTGATTATGTCGATTAAGCATTGTGAGGTGGAGAGTGGGGGGTGGTTCCCTAATATTTTTGCTGGGAGTTGGCAACCCTATTAGTTAGGTTGTTTAATATTTCCGCTAAGTACTCTTTAAGATACCAGAATAGGGAGGATGGTGCAGCTTTAAGTTTATTAGATTGATCAGTTTTGCTGAACTATAAAATATTTTGGGTGCAGTGTATTTTTTGCATTCAAGTATAACAGAATAGCTTTAGTATTTTGTTTTTTTAATACTTGAGTATGAACTTATACAAAATGCAGCAACATATTCATAAAAAACAGTTTTATTGATTAAAGAATACACTATATCGGATTCATATCGGTATTGGCAAATATCCAAATTTATGATATCGGTATCGGACATTAAAAAAAAGCGGTATCGTGCCATCTCTAGTTTTTTCCCCCCACTCATGTTCAGGTTGTGTTGCAGAATAAAGGCACTCACGCCAAATATTGGAATTTAAGCTAGTTTTTGCCTTATATGCAGTATGTTAATGTATGTTTGCAAGTTTCAGTAAGTTATGGCACCTATTTCTAATTTTTATGTGAAAATATAAAGAAACAAGAAGCACTCCAAGAGCTCAAACCTCAGCTCACACTCTGGTCAGTATTTAATTTGAAGGGAATAGTATTGGATTTTCTATATATTCTGTTTGTTTTCTTCTTCTTTGTGCCATGAAACACTTTGTGGCAGGCAGGGTTAGGACCAAGAACGCAAGTGAGACAGGGCTGGGCCTGGGAATACAAGACTAGACTCTAGGGAGGACACAAGAAAGAACAGAGAGAGAGAGAGAGAGAAACAGATAATAAATACACAGAAGGTAATGTGGGAAAAGGAAACGGGTGGAAGCACAGTTGGGACTAATCACTGAAGATGAGACAAAGGAAGAAGGACTAAATACAATGCACAAGAGACAAGAGACTATCCATCCATTCCCTTCCGCTTATCCTTGTCAGGAGTGACCTGTCACAGGACACGCAAGACTGGGACAGGCTGGACTCAAAAGAGAACTAACATCATCATCTAAAAAGGAACCAGGGACTAGATGCAAATATCACAAACTCAGAGGCACTAGGAAATAATATCACACTCAAAGAACTGGACATGAATAACCCAAGCTGCTTATATGATATTAAACTACAATATATTTCTAACAGGGTAGCTTCTTTTTCATTAATATACTTTAGAGATATAACACATTATGGGGTCAACTTGACAGAAAAGCATACGTGAAAGTGAGGTCAGAGGTCAAATATGACATGATATTTAAAATTCCCATATACCATTCCCTAAATGTTGTCAGTATAAACAATGGCAATAAGGAAAAATAGGTTTAAGTATATCTATGGCATCATTATCACATTATTATCACTTTGACCTTCAGATCAATCCATTGACCTTGACGTAGAGGTCAAATGTGACATATTTCTATATGTTCACAACACACACCACAAGTTTTTTTTGTCAATAAAGGATTGATGTGACATTGAAAGTGGAAGCCAGATTTTAATGACTCATTAACATGGCCTCTCTCTTACACCCCTACAAAGTTTTATCAGAATTCTCAAGCTGTTGTGTTTAGAGACAGACCGGCAGGCATGCACACACGCAAACGCTACCAAAAACACATTTCCGTGGCAGAAGTAAGACAGTACTGTTCATTGCAACGGTGAAATTAAATGATGTTCTTTCAGTCTGTTTGCAGCTGATTCATATCAAAGCTGCTTCTAACCTTGTTGCTAAAACTAAAGCAATGCGTGTTGTCTTGAGCAGTTTCTTGGAAATCTACGTCCAAAATTTGAAAAGTAGCTTGACAGCACCGTGCTAAACATGTTAGGAACCACTCACGCTACTTTTGGAAGCCTTTTTGTTATTGATTGCTAGAAACTGTGCTTTCTAGCAATCCCTTACCAATTTCTTTCCTTCCTCCTACCCCATTGCTCAGCTATCTTCAAAGCAGCAGCATACATTAGTGTCGGTGTGTGAATGTTCCCTACTGCATCGGGTCCTAACAGTGTGTCTGTGCATGTTCGTCTCTGCGTGTATGTGTGTGCAACAAGTCTACAAGCACGCATGAATTTGTTTGTTTGTCTGTTATAATAGTGTTTTAATACTCACAAAGAAATATAATAACTGTGCTTACGGGAAGAACAAAACCTCCAATAACATCCTGGACGGTCTTTACGTCTACCTGTATGGAACATCCACCATCACTTCTACAACTGTAATGACTTGTCATTATAAACTGGTCAGTATATTTCAAAGTTTATCAGATCCAGCCAGGACTTGGTGGTTGGAGGAAAAGGTGGCAGGTATTCACTGCAGTTCAGTCAAACCTGAAAACACCAAAACATGATTAAAGTAAGCCAGGCTTTATACCATTCCTATCATGTCTAACACATTGGCGCCTTGCCCGCCAGATGGCTCCTGGCCATGTCTCTTCATAGTGTGGAATACGTGTGTGTATCTCTATGTAATGGAAATTTGACAGTATATGTCAGAGCAATGGCTCTCAAAGACCGACCTTTGATTGTGGTTAGTCATGCTTCTTTGCAGAACCCTCACAGAGTCTTTTGCTATCCTATTTTCAACTAGCCAGGTGCCAGTTCATGTACAAAATCATGAAGAGTGCAGAGCAAAGCATCCATCGGTGGCTGGCAGCTGCTACCTTGAATGGTCTCTGCTGTGAAACCAGAGGTGATGTGAGGGAGAGGAGTGAAAGAGTTAGGGGAGGGCTGTAAAGCAGTAGTACATCAAGGTTAAGTTGTGGGCGAAGCAATTCCTAAACTTCACATTACAAAGGGAGTCTTGTATGGTTTTTCAAAAGAATTCTCACTAATGCATAAATGCATTTAATGCAACTGTATGTAGAAGCAGGTGTAATGTTTTAGCTCCGATTAAGCCGAGCTGTGGCAAATTTCATGTAGTGGTTTCAACTGACCCGGTGTCGGAGCTGGTGCTGGTGGGAAACCAATTCTACTGGGGTGTGTTATGTTAGCCAAGCATGATCTCTTGTTAAACAGAGACAGTTAAATATACTTTTCATGGGAATAAAATCCTGATGGTCATAATCTTCATGGTGTCTCTGCAAGTGAGAGCGTCTTTCATGCTGATGGAATCAGTAGTTCTTGAGCTTTCAGATCAGTAGTTTTGTGGTCGTGAGCGGGCTGTTGTCTGCTGCTTGGTGCCAGGAATCTTTGTTTTTTGTGTGTGGAAGTGAGACAGTCCACATTGTTGGAAAAGACGGTGCATTATGACTGTTCTGGATTTTATCCACAGTGTAGTTGTTTTTGATATATTAGTAGCTCAAGGTAATACATGTGGACTTATTCTGATCCTGAATTGAATAATCCGATCCTCGTATTCCACTTGAACCAGAGTAGGTGTATTTAAATAGTTTAGAGGTCAAGAGAGATTCACAGGGAAGTTATGTATCACGCCTGGCCAAAAAAGAGATGGATTCTGAGAAGAAGCTATTAAAGCTGTTTTAGTTAGGCTGTTCCTATCAAGTGAAAATGGATTAATCTAAATATTGCAAAAGAATTGCCAGTGAAAACAAATTTAAATAAATGAGACTCTAATGAGTGTTTTTAGTATCATTGAGTAAATTGGGAGACATAACCAGCTCTTGAAGGTCTGATCCTGTTTTTTTGCCATTCTTGTCTGTAGACAGTCATAGTTTAACTCACAAATGACTCCAGTGAAAGCACGAGCTGCTAATGACGTGGACATATTTCTCTATATGTACCTCCTGAACAGCTTCTAAATGAATGAAGCGTTATCTTCAAGCATGATATATAGCAGCCTTTATACAGGGAGGTCATTGAATACAGAAAATGTTGTTAAAATTTTGACTGTTGATTTTACGTCAGACAAGGTCATTTCCAGGTCCAAGATGTCTCAAAATCCTTAACATTTCTTCGAATATAGTGGTGCTGGAGCAGATGATTTCAGAAAGTTGGACAAAGGTTCTTTGTTACTGTACGGTGGTATGGTAGAAGACTGTGATGGTACAAGCCTTATGAAACGTTTTCTGTCACTGTATAGAACCTGTGCTGTCTGTCTTTTCCCCCTGAACATTACCCTCATCTATTCATCTTCCTCTAATCTTCCCTCTTTCCCTCTCATTGTTCGTCTCCCTCCGTCTCACCCCCCCATCTCTCTTTTCTTCTTTCTCCTCCTTCAGTGACAGTAAACAGCCCCCCTGCTGCGTGTCTCCTATTACAGCCTCCATCCTGATTCCCCGCTTTCTTCCGTCCCTCCTCTTTTTTTCTGTCCCCTTTTCTCTCTAACCATCAGGCGCTCAGCCTAAAAGCTAAAGGCCCATTCTAGACTCTGGATAAAAAGATACAAGAGGTCCAGAACAATCAAAGAGCCTAAAGAGGAAAGTGACGACAACAGCAGTGATGATGATGAGGGTGAAAATAAAGGTGCTCGTGACAATGGCAGACACAATAACGGCAGATAGAAACCTATGATGACGATCTTTAACATGACAAATACGGGAATAATGTAAAGATTAGAGGTGATGATGACAGATTTAAGTAGTCTAGTTAAACTAAAGATAAGTATAGTCTTAGACTGAACGATGGGAGGAGTGTAACATGACCACAAGAAAAAATAAATTTGACTGGAATATTTTACCTTGGGGATTATTCCTGAACCTTCAGTTAATGTTGAGTAAGCTATAGTAAAGAGCTGACCGTATGGATTCCCATGAATTACCCCTACAAGGACTAGCCAGTTTAAAAAATGCATTCACAAACCATCTGTGGAGAAAAGTGGAAACCAGCTTTGGATGTGTCTGTCTTTGCGGCATCAATTTAAGCAGCTACCCTGCTTCTCCGTGCAATTCAATTTGGTTGCCTCCTCATCTGGCTGTAACGTTTAGATTAGGTGGCAGTAACTGTCTGCAAAGCCAGCCCTGCATCATTCTTCATGACGTCTAAATTGCTCTTCTGTAAACCAGCTCATCTAAAGTTATGTCACCATCATCAAAGTCTAGAAAAATTATTTATGCACTGCCTGTTAATTTTGCACTGACTCAGGCTCTATATTGGAAAATAAACTTAAATTCTCTGGCACAAAATAGCAGTTTACCTGAACCGAACCAACAATAGTGTCATGCGGTTGAATCTTCACATGCTTTTTCTGCTGCTGCTTGGATTTGAACCGTAACACTACAGGATGAAGATGGTATTAAAACAATACCCCCAAAAAAGTGAAGTTAAAACATTGTCTGACAGGCATCTTTGGAGCAAATTCACTTGCCTTATTTTGCCAACACATTACAAATTTGGCGCTTAGATTGACACTTCTGGGCACTGAAGCTGCATGCTTGTTTTTCTATTTATTTTAAAAATGAGTGACAAATAAAAGAAACATTTTTGAAAGGTATTGTCGCATCAACACCTTCTATGATGTATTAAATTGCTTGGAAAATTATACTGTGGACAACTCTGCTTGTATCTATGGCTGTGGAAAGCCTGTATATTTGTACTCTGAATGAAACGGGTTTAACTTCAAATATATTTCTCAACGAGGCCTTTAACTCTCAACAAGAGAGTTGATTTTAGTTTTAACAAATAATTATTTCAGATTTGAGGACTGCTACTTTTTTACAAATGAAGGACACTGGCATAGGGTTAGGGTTAGGTACAGCAACTGCTCCAGTACAGCGACTGGGAGGAGGAGGTAATTTCTGAATAATGAAAATGTGAATACATTCAGAACAAAGACAAAGTTGTGGAAAAGATTTTTGGATGAAATCCTAATGTTTTGGAATGGCACAATAGAAGAACTTGGAATGTTTCAAGTATATAAGCATATAAACATAAATATAACTTCAAGTTTGTTTCTGAATGTGATTTACAGTGAAATGTGATTAAAACACCACTTTTGATCCAGCCATCTCTAAATTTCAAGATTGATGCATCTATACTGCGATTTATATGAAACCCATGAATCGCAATACTCTTCTTCACTATAGCAGTAACGATTCATAAAAAAAAACATAGCTAAGGGATGAAATCACCTAAGAAATTTCCTATTAAGCAGTTCATAGACTACAATACGGTGGTTAGCACTGTTGCCTCACAGCAAGAAGGTCCTGAGTTCAATTCCACCATCAGGCCCGGGTCTTTCTGTGTGGAGTTTGCATGTTCTCCCCGTGTTTGCGGGGGTTCTCCCCGGGTACTCCAGCTTCCTCCCACAGTGCAAATACATGCTCTTAGTGGGGATATGTTAATTGGAAACTCTAAATTGCCCATAGGTGTGAATGTGAACACGAATGAATGTCTCTGTCTACGTGTTAGCCCTGTGACAGACTGGTGAGCTGTCCAGGGTGTACCCCGCCTCTCTCCCTAAGACCGCTGGGATAGGCTCTAAGCCCCCCTGCGACTATGAAAAGGATAAGCGGAAGCGAATACATGGACAGACTACAATATGACATCATTTGTCTACATGCTCAACAGTGCCTGTAGTCAAGCTCTTATTGGACAAACAGTGTATTTCAGATAATAATAGCCATTCATACTAAAAGCATGGCGTATGCCATAGATAAACACTATGATGAATGTAAACATGGCTCTCCTGCCACCCTGCATTTCATTGGTCTTGAATATATAACTCTTCCAACCAATTCAATTCAATTCAATTTTATTTATATAGCGCCAAATCAAAGTCGCCTCAAGGCGCTTCATAGATACAGAGAAAAACCCAACAATCATATGACCCCTATGAGCAAGCACTTTGGTGACAGTGGGAAGGAAAAACTCCCTTTTAACAGGAAGAAACCTCCGGCAGAACCAGGCTCAGGGAGGGGCGGCCATCTGCTGTGATTGGTTGGGGTGAGAGAAGGAAGACAGGATAAAAGACATGCTGTGGAAGAGAGACAGAGATTAATAACAGATATGATTCAATACAGAGAGGTCTGTTAATACATAGTGAGTGAGAAAGGTGACTGGAAAGGAAAAACTCAATGCATCATGGGAATCCCCCGGCAGCCTACGTCTATTGCAGCATAACTAAGGGAGGATTCTGGGTCAACTGGTCCAGCCCTAACTATATGCTTTAGCAAAAAGGAAAGTTTTAAGCCTAATCTTAAAAGTAGAGATAGTGTCTGTCCAGAGGGGACCATTTGTCTAACCTGTTTTCTCAGAGAGGGATATATTGGATTTCAGTGCTCAACATAATGACACCTGCTGGTCTGAAAGATGATTCTACTTTCTTGAGGAAAATGCCAATCGGGCATAAAATTGTGACTACCTGCCTAATTTTGTGTTGTTCCCCCTTTTGCTGCCAAACAGCCCTGACTGTCGAGGTATGGACTCAGATGTGGTATCTGGCACCAAGATGTTAGCAACAGATCCTTAAGTCTGTAGGCTGTGAGGTGGGGCCTCCGTGGATCGAACTTGTTTGTCCAGCACATCCCACAGATGCTCGATTGGATTAAGATGTGGAGACCCGTTGTTGTGCTCCTCAAACCACTTCCTGACTGGGGGTCTGGGGAGGGAGATGGGAAAAAAGACATACTTTGGAAGAGGGGCAGAAATTCATGTGATTATAAACACATGGAGAGTGAAAGGAGGTGAGGGAAGAAGAAAGGCTCAGTGCATCATGGGAAGCCCCCAATTTCCAAACCAGCATTTACAATAGGATTCATTAGTAAACATGGTTTCTGTAACTTGTGAAGGCAACCTTAATGCTGAACAGGAGGCTTTTAGAGCAGAACAAACACATCCAAGTAATGTGCTTGTCATTGAAGTGCCTTCTTGATTTAAGCTAGATGACATCAAACCATATAATGGTTACAACAAAGGAGGCCCTGAACTGGTGAGCACCTGGAATCTCATGTAAAGCAAGGATAGGAAAATAGTTTCCCTTCACATTTACAGCTTAATCTCCTCAGTTCCCAAATGTTAAGAGTAATGTTTTTTCAGAAAATGGGGTATCCATAATTTCTGTCCCAATGTTTTTAATAAGTTGCAAATGTAAAAAGAGCATATCTTTAAAAAAATAAATAAAATCACAACTTCTTTTAATTCTTCTTCTTCTTTTTTTTTTTTTTTTACATCTTTTGAACATTTTCTTAACTATTTTTTTGAAAATAGGATTGTAATTGCTCTGTAATTCAAGCTGATAACAGCAGCTGTGCTGTACGTCCGTAAGGAAGGGTAGTTTGATATATATTTAAAAAAAAATCCCCACTGAAACGGAAGGAAATGGTAATAAGTGTTAAGGGTGCTGAATAATAATATAAAAAAAACACCTACTCTTTACGCTACATAAACGCTGACCAGTATGATGTTGATTAACAATTCATTTTGACGCATAATTATTTCAAAATAAAACAAGAAAACGCTCCCTGTGGGTGACAGTTTTTCATGTTTATAATAAGTTTGTTTGAGCCAAGTCATTAGCTCTAAAAGCGTAGATTTGGTTTTCAGCTTTTCAATATTACCTACTTTAAATTTACCCCATGCTACGTGTGTGCATGTGTGCGTGTACATCAAAATTTATCCAGTAGAAATGTAAAATGTGTGGCGTAGCTCCTCAGCAGGAAAAAACGTCAGGAGAAATGACTCTTAATTCTCCTCATCTCACACTTTGTGGGGCTGGAGGACGTCCTGCGGGGCTTATGTGTGCGCATGCACTCACACACACACGGCCAGGTCAAAGCCCAGAAGCTTCTGTGGCAACTTGGAGGGCCAGAATAATGACTTCCATAATGTCTCCCTACAGCGAAGCAGAGTGAGAGAGAGTTGCTGAGGAAGAAAGTGAGAGAGAGGAGAGAGAGCACTTTCCTTTCCGTGGCTGTAGGAGTCCTATTGTCGCTCGCCCTGCGGGAGCTTTTAGTCCTCGGCTCCAACTTATCGGCTGTCCAGCCATGTGGGGTTGGTGGCTAAGAGGGCGTGGGAGTGGGGGGGCGATTGCTACAGTAAAATGCCCTGGCCGTGCAGGGCTCAGAGGCTTATTTTTTTTCTTTTTTGGTTGGTTTGAGTGTTGTGTGAGCAGAGAGGTCAGAACTACAGTCGATCAGCCTCCCTCCCTTTCTTTTCATCACCACCCGATTGATCTATTTTTCAGTTCTCTTGCTGCTGTGACTTTACTGCAGTTCAATATGTGATTTTTAATATCATAGACACCTGCCAATTGAGCATTGGGAAAGAGCACTGGTGGACACGAACGCTGCTAGAAATGAAATTATGTGAATTATGTGTTTTTTATACCTTGGAAATAACACGAGAGAGGAGACTTCCAGCACAAGGCCTATGCACAGCTGAGACACATCTTTATATGAGTAATTATATTACTGTGTCATTATGCAATACTGCTCTCACTGTCTTGATATTTATATCTCTTAACTAGGTACAGTTTTGCATTAAATCATAGTTTTGGGTTAATGTAAGAAAAAGAGGGTTAAAATAATACCTGCTGTTATTGCCATAAAAAGATAAAGATCCAGATTGTGCTCATCTTTTTAACCTAACCATATGTACAGAGGCTTAATAATTGATTCTGGGTACTGCATAGTGACTTTACTAAACTTTAACAGGCATAAATGGAGTGCAGAATTAAAACTAGAGAACAAATGCTGAGACCTCCCAAAGCTACGTTTTTGTGTCGGTGTTCTTTGTGGGCAGAGGTGAACTGAAGGGTGTATTATGGAGGTGACATGAATGGATTAGCGAGCTATGTTGAGCTTAAAGTCAGAGTTTTCTGTCATGAAAGTGTCTCTCTTTTTACCAGCTGAAAGTGCTGCGTTTTCACGGATTCTTTGATTTACAGTATGTTTTAACCCTTTAAGACCTACCATAGAACCAAGGCCGCCAGAGCTTACTTTATATTTTTACATGTTGTAGAGCCATTTTTGGGAGCATTTCAAGTTGCTATACATCAATACAACTGTTATAGCCCATATTTTAATAATATGTATGCATTAAGTCCATAGTAACTACATAAATTGCAAAAACGTGCAATAAACTACAAAAGAAATTTAATCGTTTTTGTTTTTTTTTTTACATATATTTCTACTTGGAGAAATTTAAGAGGTTTATCCCTCAAAACTTTAAATACAAAAAAGTTGCAAAAAATAGTTTACAACAACAGGACATTTATTTTGAGTGTCTTCATAGTTTTATTTTTGAGATACACCAATTTTTATATACTGCAGGAAAAACAAAAAACAATCCAGCAGCATGGTGGCACGGTGGTTAGCACTGTTGCCGCACAGCAAGAAGGTCCTGAGTTCGATTCCAACATCAGGCCGGGGTCTTTCTGTGTGGAGTTTGCATGTTCTCCCCATGTTTGTGTGGGTTCCCTCCGGGTACTCTGGCTTCCTCCCACCGTCCAAAGACATGCAGCTTGTGGGGATAGGTTAATTGGATAATCCAAATTGCCACTAGGTGTGAATGTGAGTGCGAATGGTTGTCTGTCCTTGTGTGTTAGCCCTGCAACAGACTGGCGACCTGTCCACGGTGTACCCCGCCTCTTGCCCTATGACAGCTGAAAGCTTATCCTTATCCTTTTCAGGATAAGCTTGGATGGATAAGGATGGATGATGCAAATTTGCAAAGAAAACAGCATGTGCATCAAAATAAGCTATTTTCAGCAGTGCAATTTGAGTTCTAAGCATCACAGAAACTATTCAGAAAACCATAAAGTCAAACATGACTTATAAAAACACCAGTATAGGCTTTTAAGAACTACAAGTAAAAAAACACTACATTTTCCGCGAAAATGACGTCACTTCCGGTTTCGGGCAGGTAATGGCGGACATGCGATTGTTAGTGCTGACATCTGTTTCAAAGTGAGAAGTGTTACGAACAGCTGATTGGATTGGCAAAGCCTGTTTCTGTAATATTATGTTTTTGTTGCTGCAAGTGCTTTTTATGCAATATTTGCAAAGCTATATGTGGAAGGAAACTGTGACCTAGGACAAGCTGATGGCATAAGATGTAAGTACAACTCCTCCGGTTTCATATGCAAAAAAAAATTATTGCGCTAGCTTACGCGGTTCCGGTTCTACAGGGATTTAAAAATAGTTACACAAAACGGAGCATGCCGCTCCCACCGGCTTTAAAGGGTTAAGTATAATAGATCAGGGGTGTCAAACTCAATTGCACAGGGGGCCAAACCTCAAGATACACTTTAGATCGCGGGCCAAACAAGATAAACATTAATTGAACACACTAAAATAATGTTTTTTTAAACATAAATATGAATAAAAAGAGACAGGAATATAAATCCAAAATAAATAAACTTAAAAAAATAAACTTTAACTTTAAATATTTTGCTCTCCATAAAAATATATCCTGTCAAAATTATGCAAGTTAGAAATATGAATATACTGCCAAAAACCCCAGAAAAAATAAATGAAAACATACACAAGGTTGGAGCTGCATGTAGACAGAGCTGGGAATTGCTTCAGGAATGGAACTAATACACTCTGCGGGCCATTCAGTGTCGTACTTTGCCTTGAGTGTCCCATTAGAATGCAGCTCCATCTGAATCTGCACAGGTGCAGTTTCCACGTCGACTGTAAATGGGTTGTGAAGCAGCTCGAAATTCTCATTTTGTGCTTCAAAGTCACCAACTCAGTGCGCTCAGTTTATCAGCAAAGTGCGCGTTTGGGAACACTGTTGCACTGACTTGGTTCAACATTACTTGGCAACAGGGAAAGTGAGGCAGGTTGCACTGGTGCATTTGTGACAGCTTCACTTGAAATGCCTTCACCGCATCATACATGCCATGTCCATGAACGGACAGGTTTCCCTGCTGAGCTCAAAAACTCGATTGAGAACTTTTCCCTAACTCAGCCAACGGACCTCTGTATGAAGGAATGTCGGCAAACTCTGAATCTATTTCCCACATAAAAGACTGAAATTGACGGTGATTTAAACCTTTAGTTCGGATAAAATGTACGGTCTGCGTTACGGTGATCATTACATGCTCAATTTTAAGGACTTTACCACACAGCGTTTCCTGGTGTATGATGCAGTGATATGCTGTTAACTCACCGGTACAGTTCTCCTGCATCTTTACTCGCATCCTGCCGACTAGTCCACTTTTTTGACCGCACAGCGGCGCTCCATCTGTTGTAAGTCCAACAAGTTTGCCCCAGAGAAGTTTCATGTCGGTTACACTTTGACATACATCTCTGCTCAGGCTCACATTTGCCAAAATCTGTATTTTGTCTGGACACAAGACGTCGCACACCTTCATCATGCAGCTCTTCAGAGTGGTACTGGGCTGATTTGGCTCCTCTGCTACAATAAAACTTGTTTTCACAACAGCTTCACTTTGTGATTTTGCTCTGGTGAAAAACGTCTGCTGAAATGTTCGATTTTTCTTTAGCTCTTCTACTTTTTGTAGTTTCTGCTCTGCATTTAGGTTTTTCAGCTTATCCTGATGTTTGTCTGGTAATGCGGTCTTAAATAAAATTCCTTAATCACAGCCACATTAGTTCCACTAATAAGACACATGGGTTTGCAATGTTTGTAAACATATATTCAGCCTCCCACCGGTGCTGAAAGGCTGTTTTCAGAATCAACTTTTCTCTTGGCCATTGTGAGCAGCTAGCTTCGCAATAACAGAAGTTTGACTTGATTGATACAGGAATGTTCCCAGCTAGCCTAGCGTTGGGCAAGGAGGCTGCAGCGCTGCATTATGGGATCTGTAGTTTGTGTTACTAGCGCCTCATATCGCATAACAATAATAATAAATCTATATAAAATGATCTCGCGGGCCAGATATAAATGTCGGCCGGTCCAGATGTGGCCCGCGGGCCTTGAGTTTGACACATGTGTTATAGATAAACTGTCAATAGATGATAAAGTAATAAGAACATATCAGCATTGCTCCTTTCAGATTTTGCGTGCAAACGCGTTTTTTATGCGTTTGCACCTTTGTCCACACGTAAACTGCGTTTTTGGTCACTGAAAACTGAGATTTTAAAAACTCCGGCCGGGGTGGATATTTTTGAAAACTGTGTGGACGAGAAAAACGGAGAAAATGCAGAAAACGCAGCGTCAAAGGTGTGCACATTTATTTGATGTCACACTGTGCGCCATGTTATTGTTTGGTGAAATGAATTTCTACAATACTGTTACTGTTAATTGTACTCTCTGCAGTGTTTAAATGCTTACATATACACACACAGTTACTGTCCCTCCACACATACGACTCTGTTCTGCTTCTATGCCCCAGCTTTGTTTACTTTTTCCCACCGAGGCTTCTAGACTTCTGATTGGCCAACATTTCTACACGGATAAGAATATAGCACCATCTGCTGCTTTGGCATGTTCCTAGCAGCGTTTTCCTTCATTTCTGCCTTTACGTGTGGACGGGATTATTTTTTAAAACGAAAACTCTCAGTTTTCAAAAATACCCGTGTTGTCAGGCGTTGTGGAGTGGAGGCGAGGAAGAAGGAACCCAAACGCAGGACTCGCAGGTAGGTGAAGCTGGGTGATTTATTGATGATGGAGTGAACACACAGAACAGAGGAAGGACATGGCTGGCTGGACGACTGACTGAACGAAGGACGGACTGACTGACTGGCTGACCGAACACTGGCGGAAACAACAACATAACCTAAACATCATCAATGACACGACAAAGAACGAGTAGAAACAGAAGACTTAAATACACAGACTGATGAGGATGATAATGAGAGACCGGTGAGTACACAGCTGAACATAATCTGGCTAATGGCACGAGACGAGGTGACAGGAACAAACAGGAAATGAAACAGGAAGTGGCAAAATAAACTGAACATGAACAAAACGGAAAGCACTGGGTCACCGACCCAGGAACCCTGACAGTACCCCCCCTTCCAAAGGCCGGCACCCGACGGCCAAAAGAAAGAAAAACCAGAACAGGGCGGGCGGAGGGGGCCCAGGACGGAGGGACGGAGTCCAAAACAGAAACAGTCCAGGTGGGCGGCCACGTGGCCGGCGGCCGAGACGAGACAGGTCAGGTGGGCGGCCGCGTAGCCGGCGGCCGAGACGAGACAGGTCAGGTGGGCGGCCGCGAGGAGACAGTTCAGGTGGGCGGCCGCGAGGAAGACGGCGGCGGCCGCTGAGCTGGTCCGGTGGGTGGCCGCGAGGAAGACGGCGGCGGCCGCTGAGCTGGTCCGGTGGGCGGCCGTGAGGAAGACGGCGGCGGCCGCGAGGAAGGCGGCGGCGGCCGCGAGGAAGGCGGCGGCGGCCGCTGAGCTGGTCCGGTGGGTGGCCGCGAGGAAGACGGCGGCGGCCGCTGAGCTGGTCCGGTGGGCGGCCGTGAGGAAGACGGCGGCGGCCGCGAGGAAGGCGGCGGCGGCCGCGAGGAAGGCGGCGGCGGCCGCTGAGCTGGTCCGGTGGGTGGCCGCGAGGAAGACGGCGGCGGCCGCTGAGCTGGTCCGGTGGGCGGCCGCGAGGAAGACGGCGGCGGCCGCTGAGCTGGTCCGGTGGGCGGCCGCGAGGAAGGCGGCGGCGGCCGCTGAGCTGGTCCGGTGGGCGGCCGCGAGGAAGGCGGCGGCGGCCGCTAGGAAGGCGGCGGCGGCCGCTGAGCAGGTCCGGTGGGCGGCTGCGCCGGCGATGACGTCCAGAACGTGGCTGGGGCGACGGTGCGGCAGCCGCAGGACCAGGCGAAGCTGAAGCTGGCGACGAGGCTGAGTCCGGACCAGGCGAAGCTGAAGCTGGCGACGAGGCTGAGTCCGGACCTGGCGAAGCTGAAGCTGAGTCCGGCCCAGGCGAAGCAGACGCTGAAGCTGAAGCTGAGTCCGGCCCAGGCGAAGCAGACGCTGAAGCTGAAGCTGAGTCCGGCCCAGGCGAAGCAGACGCTGAAGCTGAGTCTGAGGCTGGACCAGGTGACGGCACGGGAGCCGCGGGTGACGGAGCCACAGCTTTAGGGCCAGCGGGCGCGGAGGCCCCTGGCTGGAGACAGGCAGGGCCAGCGGGCGCGGAGGCCCCTGGCTGGAGACAGGCAGGGCCAGCGGGCGCGGAGGCCCCTGGCTGGAGAGCGGCCGGGCCAGCGGGCGCGGAGGCCCCTGGCTGGAGAGCGGCCGGGCCAGCGGGCGCGGAGGCCCCTGGCGGGAGAGCGGCCGGGCCAGCGGGCGCGGAGGCCCCTGGCTGGCAAGCAGGAGGGCTCACAGCTGGCTCTGGGTGCTGTGGCTGCAGGTCCGGCGACTGGACTGACTGGACGGGAGGCGACTGGACTGACTGGACGGGAGGCGACTGGACTGACTGGACGGGAGGCGACTGGACTGACTGGACTACAGACTGGAGGACGGGAGGAGACTGGACTGACTGGACTACAGACTGGAGGACGGGAGGAGACTGGACTGACTGGACTACAGACTGGAGGACGGGAGGAGACTGGACTACAGGGGACTGGAGTGAAGGCTGAAGAGCAGGTGAGTGAACTGACTGGAGTGGAAGCTGAACAGCAGGTGAGGGAACTGACTGGAGTGGGGAAGCTAAGGGATGAACAGAGGTTGGCGATGCTAATGGCTGAGCTAATGACAGAGTTACCGAGGGGGATAAGATTGCGGCCTGGGCTAATAAGGCTGGTGCCTGAGCAGGGGACACCTCAGCTAGCCTAACCAGGGACAGTGTGAGGGCGTGAAAGGTTGGATCAGGAGGTGGATGAAGAGGTGAAGTAGTAGGTGGGCCGGTTAGCTCTTCCAAGCCTCCAGGGAGGTCAGGCTGGGTTGAGGCTGCCCTCAGCCTGGGCGCTGGGACAGGCACGGGAGGTGGCTGGACACCAGTCACCCCCACCCGGGAAACAAGAGTGGATGTGGAGGTAGACTGCGTCGCAGCTGCCTTCCTCCTGGGAGCTGGCACCGGTGTGGGAGCTGGTACTGGTGTGGGTGTAGGCCGGGCCCTAGTCATCTGAGGTGATGAAATGGCTGAGGAGGAAGGCCGAATCTGGGCTGCCGTGCTGGTGGGAAATGGCTGAGTGACGGGTGTGGAAATAGTGACCGGGTGTGTGATACAGGCAGGTTTATCCGGGATTAGTCTGTTTCTTCTGCCACCACGATTTACAGTCTTTGCGGGAGCACAGCAGAAAAAATCTTCCCAGTCTACATCATCCAGGAGGGAATCTCCCCATGAATCGGAGATGAGTCCCTTAGTTAATCTGGGTGAAGTGTCAAATGAGGAGGGTGGAAAACAATTACCGGAACTCACCACCGGGAGTTGTTGACAATAGTCCGTGTTATGGCGGCGTGTGCGCCGCTTTCTCCGGGAAGAGGAAGCGGCCGGGGTAAACAGCTGAGCCTCTGGCGCGGTAGCCTCCATTGAGCCGAGGTAGGAGGCGTAGCCGCAGTGCCGTGGCGAAGGTGGAGGTCCGGCGAATGAGGCGGCGGGTGTGTGAACGAGGCGCGGAGCGGCGAGAGAGGGAGCGGCCGAAACGCGGCATGAACCGTCCGCTCTCCGCGGCAAATGCTCCGGGGCAGGTGAGGCAGCAGGTGGGGGAACGCGGCGTCTCCGAGGCCCGCCCAGAGCCAGGTGAGTCCCCTCGAAGACGTGCTCTCTCTCCGCGAAGAGCCGCTGTTTACCCCTGACCATCTCTGCCCAACGGGAAAGCGCTGCCACCTGCCGCTCGTTGAGGTCCGAGTCCGCTGGGTCCCAATCGTGTCTTCGTGGCACGGGTCGTGTCATTCTGTCAGGCGTTGTGGAGTGGAGGCGAGGAAGAAGGAACCCAAACGCAGGACTCACAGGTAGGTGAAGCTGGGTGATTTATTGATGATGGAGTGAACACACAGAACAGAGGAAGGACATGGCTGGCTGGACGACTGACTGAACGAAGGACGGACTGACTGGCTGACCGAACACTGGCGGAAACAACAACATAACCTAAACATCATCAATGACACGACAAAGAACGAGTAGAAACAGAAGACTTAAATACACAGACTGATGAGGATGATAATGAGAGACCGGTGAGTACACAGCTGAACATAATCTGGCTAATGGCACGAGACGAGGTGACAGGAACAAACAGGAAATGAAACAGGAAGTGGCAAAATAAACTGAACATGAACAAAACGGAAAGCACTGGGTCACCGACCCAGGAACCCTGACACGTGTACGTGTGGACGTAGCCTTAGTTTATTGTTCTTAACCACATTATTGGTTTGATAACAATTTCATATAAAGAAAGACTTTAAAACCTTTCCTGAAATTAAATGCACAGAACCAGAGCTTTTACAACAATTGATCTTATTTGACAGAGACTTTTCTGTTGTCCTGCTATTTCTGAAAATTTTGTAGGAAATGTGTTCTTCTTCTTCTTTTTATTATTATTAATCATTTTGGTGGTTTTTCTCTGACTAGAACTTCTTTTTATGGGAAAAAAATCCTCTATTTAAAAAAAAGTGTCAAAATTTGCAAAACCTGGAGTTTATATAAACTCAAAATAAACACAATATTCCCCTAGTATTCGTGTTCATAATGAAAGTATATGACAACTTAGTAATATTTCGCTCACTGATACCTATTACAGTGCGTCAACAACAAACAAGCTCCTCTTTTCTGTACCAGCAGTTACCCTTTAAGGTAGTTTACAGAGAAGGGCTGTAAGTAAACACTGTTCTCATTGGTTGGGTGTAAGCATTCAGCTGTGCAAGCATGAGAAGCTTTCATGCAGTGTGTGTGTGTGTGTGTGCATCTGATTAGATGATTATTTCTCGACAAGATAAGCGGGTGAAATGGAGACTCCTGTTGACCGCTATTCAGGTAATCAAAACACACACACACACACACACACACACACACACACACACACACACACACACACACACACACACACATAATTCATGCCACGTCATGCCAGATTGCATTACCTGTCCCTTTTCATAGACACATAATGAGATCATGGAAACCTTAAACGGATGGTTGGTACAAGAAAGAAAGATGGAAATTAAAAAATATATTAAAAGAAAAAGAAGAGAGGTCAAATCACAGAGCATAGATGAAAAGTTTAAGATATCTAAAGTTTCTAGATTTTAAAAAGAAAATGAATAAAATGCTCTTAAATTGCTGAATTATCCTAATGAGAAATTTTGAAATATCTAACACTTCATTAATGTTAAAAATTCAATAACTTTGTCGTTAAACTGTTTGCAGTTCTGTTTATTTAATAGGATGGAGAGAAAGTGATAAGTAAATATGAATAGAGTGAGATGGAGATAAACAGAGAGGGAAATCTGGCTGCCTATCGGCTCAGTTCACTGTGTCAATTTGTCCAAACAGAGGAAACTCAGGTTGCATTGCAGGGCCAGGTAACACGAGCTCTGACAGACCACACCTATGCAACATTGATCCCGCTGCTTTACAAGCAAACGCTTGCAAAAACAGTAAATGTACAGTGTGGCCGGTTTTCATGCCAGTCTAAAGATGATAGGTTTTAAAGAAATCACTAAAATCTATAACTGGCATTGACTTTAAAGAAAAGAAGAAGAGAAAGTCAGATGTTGGAAAATATTGAACTTTATTAGACAGCTGGAAAAAAGACTTTGGACTTCAAAAAACAGGAAAACATCAACATTATTATTATTATTTTACTGCTTTTATCTCCCCCCATGCACTTGTCATAATTGGTTGGTCCATTAGTTGGCTTGCCACAGTGCTGCTAAGTGCGACAACAACAAAGTTTGAAAAAAGACTTTGAATAGCAGGATATGTAGCTCCTGATGTAGAAGTACAGTGGGGTTAAATGTGGGTACAAATTGGGCAGCCTGTTCTACCTCAGCCTTTTACCTAAGAAACTTTACGGCACTGGAGAGATGCTGTATTTCTCTGTCTGTGTGGAAATTTGATGTTTTCATATCACAGATGGTGATCAGAGGGACTGAAATGTGAGTCTTACAGGTAAAACATGAGACCTGACATGTACATTAGGCTATTATAGGAGTTTAGTGGGTGGCAGCTGTTCTGCTTAATGTGCAGGACTTACTGTAGAGCGAGTGGTTCAGGGACCTTTTTCTTCTTATTCTCAGTAGGGATGCACTGACTCAACTTTTTTCCAGCTCACAGTTGTTATTTATTAGTAAGATAATAAATGACAAACAGCCCTAAAATGAATAAAATACATAATCTCAGCAATTTTTAAACATGTGCAAACATACATGGAAATACAGAAGATAAAGGCAAAACAATTCTGACAAGCTTGAAAGTCAACATCTGCCAAGACCACCTTTGTTCTTCAGCACAGTCGATCGTGGCTCAAGAGTTGGGAGTTCGCCTTGTAATCGGAAGGTTGCTGGTTCGAGCCCCGGCTTGGACAATCTCGGTCATTGTGTCCTTGGGCAAAACACTTCACCCGTTGCCTACTGGTGGTGGTCAGAGGGCCCGGTGTCGCCAGTGTCCGGCAGCCTCGCCTCTGTCAGTGCGCCTCAGGGTGGCTGTGGCTACAATGTAGCTTGCCATCACCAGTGTGTGAATGTGTGGATGACTGGATATGTAAAGCGCTTTGGGGTCCTTAGGGACTAGTAAAGCGCTATATAAATACAGGCCATTTACCATTTACCACAGTCTGAACTCTCTTAGGCAGCTTTCCTGTCATGTCTTTAAGCAGTCTTAAAGGAATAGTTCTCCAGGCTTCTTGAAGGACATTCAAAGCTCTTCTTTGGATGTTTTGTTCTGTTCTCTGTCAACATGATCCCACACTGCTTTTAATAATGTTGAAGTCCGGGCTGTGGGGAGGCCAATCCATGACTGATAATGTTTCATTGTCTGTTTTTTCTATCCAGGTTTGCTTGTGATCATCGTCATGCTGAAGATGCTTTTCCAGATGATATTGCATAAAACCTGATGTTACTTTTCTGAATTTTAACCAAAAATGTCAAATTTGGATTCCTCACTGCACAACACCTGCTGTAATTTTGTACAATCTGGGATGACTTGCCTTTTACCCCTTTTCCCCTTCTTTATGAATAGAGTGTGCAGGATACACCGATATCTGCTCCTGTGTGCAAGGAGGAACAGGATGAGCATTGCCAGAGCTACAACATGACTATCAGCAGGACACTGGTGTGAATGTCTCTGACCAAACAATCAGAAACACTTTATGAGGGTGGTCTGAGTGCCCGGTGTCTTCTAGTGGGCCCTGTGCTCACTGCCTGCCATTGGCATTTGGCACATTCTGAATTGACATGTCACATTCTGGCACCTTGTGTTTTTCACAGATGAGAGCAGGTTCACACTAAGCACATGTGACATAAAGAATATTTTGCTGCCTGTAACATCAGTGAGCATGAGTAGTTTGGTGGTGATGATCTGGGGAGGCATATTCATAGAGTGATGGACAGCACCATGGCTGCCATTAAACATCAGGATGAAATCTTCGGACAGTTGTCACACGCTACGCTGGTGCAGTGGGTCCTGGGTTCCTTCTGGTATACAGCAATGCCTGGACACATGTTGTGGTATGCGGACAGTTCATTTGAGGGTGAAAAAATTGATACCATGCTCACCTGACCTAAATCCAACAGAACACTTCTGGGACATTACGTTTTCATCCATTTGATGCCACCAGGTTGCACCGCAGCCTGTCCAGGATCTCAGTGATGCCCAGCTCCAGATCTGAGAGCAGATCCTCCGGGACACCATCCATCATCTCATTAGGAACACCATTTTGGACTAGCCAGCCACATCATTTTAAGTCTTTGAATTCAGCCCTCTGTAGGTTGATCATTTTCATTTCATGAATATTTCAGCATGATATTTTTTCCCATTGAGATCTGAGTATTCCTTTCATTTTTTTTTTACATTGTATTCCTTGCTGTCCTTAGATAGCAGCATCACACCAGAAAACACTTTACAGTAACAAACATTTTGTCGTGTCATTTGGAGGCGTTTTTTTCGTTGTTGTTTTATTAAAATTGGTACAGGCAGTAACAGCTATCGCAGCAAAAAACGTGATTGAGCGGAGATCTTGGAAGTGCAGTGCATAAGCACCTCACCAAAAATAACCCACGATCTTGAAGATTAGCGGTTTCATCTGCCTGCGTGTCTTTAATCTCGGTGTCGTGTTAAACCGGGATGCCAAACCTGGCAGACGGCTCCTCTGATGGATTTCAGACATCACAGCAGTGGAGACAAGGTGGCTTCCTGGACACATTTCTGCAGCTGCCTGCACGCTTCATTATGCGGCTTATTCTCCTCATATTGCCCTCGGTTAACACGCTGATGCAACAGTCAGCAAGCTCACTCTTTCACTCCTCTTCCCTCCTCTCTCTACTCTGTCCTTTCTTCTTTCTCAGTGACCTCCTTCCATGTTGCCTCCTTTCTTTTATCTCTCCTTCCTCCTTTTTACACTCTCACCATTTGTTATTTCTTTTCCTTACTCCAAATTTTTATTATTTTTTCACCATTAAAAATCATGGCGTTTCTACAACTATTCAGTAGCTCTATATTTTTTCATCTTTCCATCTTTTTGCCCTCGTCTGCTTTCCTTTCTTGTCTGTTATCCATGTGTAACTTCATTTTCTTATCACATCGCCCCTCCCTCTTTATTTCCTGTCTTTAACGTCTTCCCTTCTTTAAAAAAAGTTTTTCTAGTCTTTTAAATTTGTTTATTTTATCACAGTCCTTCCTTCCTTCTCTTCTCCGTATTCTTCCTTTAATTCTTTCCCTCATTTCTGACTCTCTCTCTCTTTTCCTTCATACTTTTTTTTCCTGTTGGAATGTGTGATGAGCCTCCAGCTAATCCCATCCCTAAAGCACCTTAGCAACGCTCGCTAAGGGAATTTGAAGGGAGCTACACAAAAAAAAAAAAAAAAAAAAAATCACATATATACACACAGACATGCACAAAGCCCAGTGAGCAGCCCCCTATTGGCAGCAAGTGGATCCGGGGATGCACTAATACATCTTCAAATGTGCTTTTTAAAGCGTTTGGAAAAGCTCTGTCGTTAGGCGATAACTCCCCACCGGTTAAAGGATGGATGCTCCCGTTGTGTTTCAGCACTGCTTTTCCCTCCCTCTGTTTTTTCTCATCCTTCCACATCCCTCACCATCACCCCCCCTCCCCCAATTCTTCTTCTCATCTCCACCGACCAAGTTGTCTACTTTAAAGACAAAAAAAAAACAAGAAAAAGTTTGTGTCTAAACAAGAGCCACATTGTCGAAAGTTTCTTCATGAGGATGTTTGACACGACTGTAGAGTCGGCGGGCCGTTTGATGTCTTGCTTTTGTTCTTCCTATTAGTTTATTCTTGCGTTTTAAATATTCAAAAGATGCACCAGCTGTCATAAGGTGCAGGTTAAATGATTACGTGAAACTGGTCGCCAGTAATGACAAACCCACAAAAAACCAACTCCGCTCAGCTCTGTGGAGCAGCAGTTGGTTTATTCATCTGCAAACAGCAGACGTGGAGTCACAGTAAACATTTCTAAGCATTTAGAAGCTAAAGTGCCAAATGAATGAATAATAGATTAGCCTGAAATATGACTTTAACTCCATCAGCTTTCACTGATGTGTACAACTTGTTCTACCGGCCCTGTGTTGCTTCGAAATATTTATTCCATGAAAACGGTGTGATATAATGAGGTTATGCAAGAAGCTTCCTGCGCCTTCCCTTTATGTACAAGATGTTCTTTGGTGTCAGCGCCCTGACACACCAGATGTGGCAATAACAGAATCAGTCACAAGTTTAACAGCTTCCCAATTTTTTAGATTTAAGTTAGATTTAAGAGTTTGGTCTGGGGTAAAGTGCACAACATGAAGAATGCTGCAGTGTTCACATACTTTGTGTGTATCCACAAAGTTTAGATCAAGGTGGAATAATCCCTCATCAGCACTGCAGTATTTTCTTGCCGGTTTTTGTATTTTGCTCATTCACATCTTAATAAACATGATTTATTTTTACTGATCAGACATGATATAAATAGGGAGTAGGTTAAGATATTTTTTAAAATCAACATAGAACTTTTCTCCATTGAGATGGACAAGATGGACTTGGACAGTAGATGTACAGGTATAATTTCTGTTTACTGTACTGTGCAAAACTCTTGAGCTGTTGAACTCTTAGGCAGCTTTCTTGTGATTTCTTTAGGAGTGATCTTCAGGAATAGTTCTCCAGGTTTGTTGAAGGACCTTCAAAGCTCTGCTTTGGATGTTTCTGCCTTTTGTTCTGTTCTTTCTCAACATGATCCCACACTGCTTCAATAATGTTGAGGTCCAGGCTCTGGGGAGGCCAATCCATGACTGATAGTGCTCCACTGTGTATTTTTCTATCCAGATTTTACTGCACTGGCAGTGTGTTTGGGATCGTTGTCATGCTGAATGAAAATGAAACTGTTGTCAGTCAGCTGCTTCCCACATTTTATTGCATGATGGATTCCTTTACTTTTGACAAGCTCCCCGACACCACTGGCTGAAATTCTGCCCCAGACTGTAAGAGAGCCTCCACATTTTACAGAGGCCTGCAGGCACTCTCTCCTGACATCCTCTGCACATATCGATAATTGATTTGATTTAATTTGATTTGAATCAGAAACTTCACATTTGGATTAATCTTTCCGGTTGCCACTAATTTTCAGTCCAGTACTTGTGTAACTTGGCATTCCTCAGCCTTTTCTGCCTGTTTCTCCTTTCTGATCTGGAGGGCCAACAAAGTTCCTTGTGATACAAAATAAAGTGGCTCCTTTGCTTTCAGTTTTCTGTTATTTGTACACACATCACTGGTTCATTCTTTGCCTTAGGAGCCTTTTTTATACCTAACATAGGTCAGTGTTAAATGGCTTAACAAACAAAATCATTCCTCTGAAAATGGTCAGACAAGGACTGGACTTACAATCCTTGCACCTCTCTGCATTGAAGCATACTTGTTATTAATCTCTGGCTCTCTTCCACAGCTTGTCTTTTGTCCTGCCTTCTTTCTCTCACCCCCAGCTGGTCGCAGCAGATGGCCGCCCCTCCCTGAGCCTGGTTCTGCCAGAGGTTTCTTCCTGTTAAAAAGGAGTTTTTCCTTCCCACTGTCGCCAAAGTGCTTGCTCATCGGGGGTCATATGATTGTTGGGGTTTTCTCTGTATATTATTTATATTCATACTGTACATACTTCCCAGACTTACCTGAGTTCATAGGTCAGTTCAAGTGTACACGTCATAAAGAAACATCATGTATAGTAGAAACTGAGGAATCAGCTTTTCTTGTTTAGCACAGGGCTGGACAGAGGTAGGCACTGCGCTATAAATATGGTTTTACCTTCTAAATTCAGTGTATTTTCATGTACATTCAAACCTCAAGCAAAGAAGCCAGGTTAAAGTGAAAATATGCTATGTTCAAATTTGGTCTAATCACAGTAAACAGATTAAGCTATATAGGTGATACGATTAGTGTGTGTGTGTGTGTGTGTGTGTGTGTGTGTGTGTGTGTGTGTGTGTGTTTGCACACGCTCGGATTCTGAGGCTATAATGAGAATCTGTAAATACCCTCAAACTGAATCCCTCTCCATGTTTAATCTGAGTCCATAACTACTGGCTGCCAACACAGATCATCCCCATGCACTCACACAAACACACATATAAACACACACCTACACACACACACACACACATGCACGCTCACAATCGCAGCAAAGACAACAATATCAATATTCAATATGCAACATCCACAAATGACACAAACAGGAAAACCATGTATAGATGACACCACATATTCTGACAGATTATTCTCTCACTCACACACACACACACACACACACACACACACACACACACACACACACACACACACACACACACACACTAGAAGGCCTACATAAGTGGATCAGGGAGGTGGGTGTGTGTAGGAAACTTCAGCCAGGCTATCGCTAACAAGCATGCTCCCCTCTCTTTCCCTGTCTCTCTCTCGCTCTTTATACAGCAAATCCCTCCACTCCACGCCAGAGATTAGCATATTGTTTTACCCAAATGCACACACACACACACACACGCACACACGCACACACACAGACGCACTCTCTGCTACTGATTATGAACATGTAGCGTTGCATTGCCCCAGATGCATGGACACTGGAGGGAAATGTTCACTCACAATATCACGAATTAAAAGTTAGAATTAAAAAAGTCGTTCCTCTACCGTAACAGAAGGGGACAGTAACATTTTTTCCCCTCTTTGGAGACTTTTTAGCAAGCGACATCACACACTGCTGGGTAGATAAACAGTAGGGTGTTTTTTACTTAATCTTCCTGAGCAGAGACACTCTCTAACGGCACTAAGAACTGCAAAGTAAACAGCTTTAATAAAACAGCTAATATTAAAAACAAACAATGCATTATATCCTTTAATTTGGCAATAATGATCATTTTACAGTTTGGGTCTTATTTTGATTGTGTTAGTAAGCATCCCTGTCAGCTATAATAAGGTTGTAATTACAAAGTTGAAGTTGCAGATACGTGAGAAACATGTGAAATATTACTGTGTAGATTTCATTCACCCGTGAGTTTGACCTTCAGAGTAATTGGTTTTGATGACCCAGGCTCCACTGTTTCTTTAGACTTCTTTCATCCCTGTTATGTTAACATAACTGTTGGTCTGAAGTATGAGCTGAGCTGTAATAAACTGGGAACATTGTTTAAAGTGACCGTGAATCAGAAGTTAGCGTTAGTTGAGATTGGAAATGTGACAAACTGCAAACTAATGGTAAAGTGCGTCTTCTAATCATTAGCCAGGTTGGCTACTTAATATATAGGTTCACAGGCTGGTGTCTTCATTCTGTCTGATGGCCACCAGATAGTGATAGCTGTGGTTGTAAAAGTACTTCCTGTCCTATGGAAGTCTACAGGAAAACAGCTTTGTGACTGGATAAACACTTTCCCGCTGAGTTTACGGACTCAGTCACTCGCTTTAGATCATATTGAATTAAATAAGTTTATTTTGTAAATGTTCGTGATACCACGTTGGAAAATGGAGCACTGTGTGTGGAATAAAATCACTTGGCTAACAAGCCATTCTTTTTTTTCCATCAACCTTTTTTTGAAAGATGGGGATGGTGGAAACTTGTGTTGAAACTTCAAAAACCAATAGATGACATCCTGGTAGCTAACGTGTTGTGTACTGTTTATCCCACAATAGTGCCATTTCAACTGTATAAGAAAAACACAGTTGGCTATGAAAGTGCTGTATTTGAGATGGATGAGTCATAATTGAGTTGCAAAAGCCAAAATGCAAATAATGCTATCGCTCTTTTCAGACCAAAGAAGGAAATCCTTCCAATTGAACAAAGCACCTGAAAGACCTGAGCTGTTCAAAGACAGTCAATGAGTCATAATTCAATATTCAACAACATCCAAAGTGTTATCCTTCTGAAATGCAGGTAGCCATTATATTTGGGAGACCTTTGTTCCTCTGGTTAAATGCTTCCAGTGGGTAATCTTCTAACAATCTGTGTCCCATCACTAAAATAGAACGTTAACATTTTAAATAAATGGTCTGCTGTCAGCAGTGATATAAAGACACTTTTTCATAAGGAATTAGGTTTACGTTTGAGTGCGTGGGACAATTTCTGCTGGTACTGATGACTAGATTTTTGAGATTGTGACATCCCTAATGTCACTACTGATTTAAAGTCCACTAAAACGTCAAAGTCTTTAGGGTGTTTCAGCTGTACACATGCGGAAAAAAAGATCAAATCATTCATAGCGTGTGCAGAGTGGCAGCATTTAACAGAACTGAAGAACTAATGCAGTTTGGATGCAGTGAGTCCCTCTCTTTAGTGCACACACACACAGACACACACTGCTCTGACAGACAGCCTAAGTAGTGCGACTAATGGCTCTCTGCCCTGTGTCTTACCTTGGCTACTGTGGGTCACCATGTTATAATGAGTGCATGAACTGCCTGTAGAGGCTGCACAATCACTTACACACATATGTACGCACACTCCTTCTATTCACAGTCCAGTTTGGGGAGGTGACTTATTTAGGCCTTTTTAGGGGAAAAAAGAGGATTCTTTCGTCTATAAATCACACGTTTTATATTACTTTAAAGTATTCACAACACTGATACAATATGTGCATTTTGTTAATTTCAGGTAGATAATGGTTCCCTTTTCCCCCAATAAGGTTGTGTTTGGCCATCCTCTGTACTGTTGTAGTTCCTGTAACTGCATCACCGTGCATTGTAACAGTTAGGGTTTCTAGCACAACTCCACTTACTTGGAAGGATATGACACAAAGAACAATCAAACACAATTAATGTGGAGAAAACAAGTAGTGAAACAGCAAGAATCGGATAAGGTTTAGCTTTATCTTTACTTTGATTATACATAAGATTATGTGACATTATGATTGATTTGTACATAACTGGGCATGAATAACTTATTATATTATATTATGCTACAGCATATTTCTAATTAGGTAGCTCACTCTCTTTCTCTTGATCATACTTTCTTTAACGATATAACACAAGATGTTTACAGATCATCATACCCAAATCATAACCCCTCAGTGGAGGAAACTAGAGCTGAATACACGACACATTCAGACATATGGTGACACTTGCCAAGTCATGTAAGATAATCATTACTAGCACGCAGTACTCTTGAGTCAGAACCACGCCCATCTTCAAAGTAACCTTCATTTTGATCCTTTACCTGTAAAGTTTTGCAGCTTCTTGCGTGGATACACCTGTTGGTATTCTGTAAACCACTGTGTTTAATGAGAGATGTACGTGACAGCATGTCTTGTCTATAAAGGTATACCAAAATAGTTTGTATTATGTTTGTAGGGTCTGTTGTTTGCAGACATGAGACTCGGTTATTTTATTAAAATAAAAGGCAAGCTGGTAGTTAGGATGAAGCAAAAATTAGAGCTAAGCCTTGTCCACAGCCGAAGACACAAACATGGGTGGAACACAGTCAGCACTGAAGGCTCGGGCTTAGACACTTCTAACAGTAAATACTTTTTTTCATTTTTAAAGGTCTGAATCTTAAATACAAAAAAAAAAATCCAGCCTGAATATGTTAAAAATGCAGAGTAATAAGATATAAACACACACACATGCACACAGAGTTCTCCCCATGTCATACTACACCAGATAATTATGGAACCGCTGCTGATGAATGGCGCTAATTCACTAGTGTGTTTGGCACCCGGTTTGGTGGAAGTGAGGCGAGATTTGAACCAGATCTCACCTGCAATCTGCAAATGACAGAGCTCCCCTCTGCAGAGGTGAAAGGAAGAGAGAGTGTTTCATTGGCTTCTGGGCTGGCAGGAGACCTTTTAACTCCAGTGATTACCTGAGCCTGAGCTACAGCTGTAATCATGTTAGCGTTTTCCTGCTCTCTTCCATTCCTTCCTCTTCTCTCACCTGCGTTTTTCTTTCCGCGCTAAAGTGCTTTAACCCTCCAGGAAAAGCACCTTGGTGTTTGAGGTAATTGGCTTGAAGAGACCTCACTTTTGCTCCTGCATTTATAATTGCTTAAAGGTAGATAGCCTGAAGCTTTTCTTTGCCTTCTTTCGACCAGTGTTTTGTTTTTCTCAAAGAACACTCGTTGCTTCATTTAAGGCCTTTAAACAGCCACTTGCAAACATTTTGCGTTGTTGTTCAGTGGCTCAAAATTGTGACACTTCCCTCGGAAGAAGACCACAACAGGCTTAAAACTGTGTGCAAGTAAATTGCCGGTGTTTTGAAACATAGACTAGGCCATCGCGGGACAGTAACAATCTTTATTTTGTTAGCAAGCATGAGTCTGGTTTAGCAAACTTTAAAAGGACCAATAAAAAGAAATGTAGTAGTTGTGGTAAGCAATCTGACTACTGGCTCATTTCAGCACCGGACAGCTCCCAGTTTAATGCATTTTACTGTATGTTCAATAAGGGCATCTAATAATGATCGATGATGTAATAAACAGTCTATTTCACTCCATCATTGTCCGATAGGTGAGAATTAGGAAGTGGAGACTACCAAAATATATCTACAATGATGGGATTTTTATAGTATATTGTTACCAATACCAGTGTCTTTGAATAATCATCTACTTAGTTACATACTCGAGCAGTTCTGGAGCAATTTCCCCACCAAAGTAATGAAAATATGAGAGAAAAGCATCCAGATTAAAATGCCCTCTGAAAGACATCTCTGCTGTAGAGAAAAACATCTAACTAATCCTGAACAGACAGACATTTATGGGATGTGTGTGTGTTTGTTTGACTCAAAAACCTGTGATCATGTGAATTATAAGTGTGTGTGTGTATATGTGTGTTACAGTGAAAAATATAGGTACAATATTTATCTCTGAGTGCATCACAGAGTAGAAGCATAAGAGAGCAGAGGATATAGCAGAGTAGAAAATTATATTTAGCTACAGCAAGAGCATATGGTTTTGGGTGGAAAACTCAAGACTTCATTAGTCATCTAATTACTCCATTATGAAGCAAGGTAAGACCCGCAGCGGAGAATTTTGCCATCATTAAGTACTTCATGGTTTCTGTTTTAAGAACAGCGTTTCAGGAAGCTGTGATTTAACCTTTTGGCTATGAGTGAAAGCTGGAAGAACTATTAAAACAAACAAAAAAAGACAAGAAGTATAAAAAGACAGGCAGTAAAGCCTTCCTAGTAAACCCGTAATATGCTGGAAAATGGCGCAGGCGGGTAAAACTTACAGGGGGAAAATCTACATTTAACACACACAGCCAGTGAGAAAGGGGAAAAAAACAAACACAGGATAATATGAAGTAAAATACCCTGAATTAAACCGCAGACTGTCTCCTTGCAGTTCCCAGTGGCCCTGTTACTTTATACTGAAGCGTCCAGGCGACGAGTGATGATTATAGGTCCCCAGGGAGATCTAGGGGGTACTCCCTAATTGATTGTCATGAAAGGCTCTAATTGAATTGAGAAGCGGTGGGGAACGAGACACCACACAGTCTGTTTGATGCCTGGTGACTTGTTTAAAATGCCTCCAGGCAGCTGCTCCACTATAAAGAGTGCAGGGAGATTTATAATGGAATTCATTTTATTTTTCACATTAACTTTAACTGAGGTCATCTTCATATTAGCCAAAATGCTACTTTTACACTATAGATGCCAGGACTTGTGCTTTAAAATCTATTATTTGTGTCACTTGCTTTGCCCTCGGGTGTTTTTTCTTTTGTTTTTTTTAATGTAAAAACCTTACCTTCCTGTTTTGTCTCATATATATATATATTTTTTAAATTAAAGTTTGCCTGTGAGACACTGGCTTTATATTGACCTTTACCTCGGACCATGTTTGCTTGGAATAAACAGAGAAGGGATGTAATGAAAACAGCTCAATTCAATCATATCATGGAAATGGTCTGTGGGTGAATCTGCAAACATTCAGACGCAACTAGATCAGGTTAATAAAAAGCTGATCAGTGTGTGTGTGAGAAGCCAGTTTTAATGCACATTTAAAAGCTTTAAACATCTTACATATATTTCAAATAACAGAAAAAAGGTAAGGGTGAGCAGTGGGAGAAATATTTAAATATCTAACTTTCCCAACCAGCTTAACATGGACATGCACTCTAAATTAAACAGCATGCAAGAATCTGGTGTTTTTTATGTGGAATTTAAGCTAATATGTTCAGTATCTGCTTTTCACATTACTAAAATCACCACAGTCCAGTTCGTGCTCCATCCTTGGGTACAGTTAGATCCTCACATTGTGAATCAGTCTCAGAAAAACCAAAACAAGAGCAATTATGCAGAGCAGAGCATCAAATAATTTTTAACAACAAATGAGAAAATAGACAGAAAAACTGTTCATACTCATTGGGACTTTTGATTCTTGCCTCCAGGCTGACTGAAGCCTTTTTCTGTCCAGTTTCGATCTTAGATGTTACTGATCTTTTTATATCTCTTCCAAAGGAGTTAACTTTTTGGGGAATCTAATTTATCTTAAAAGTCTTTTTTCCAATTGAGAAAAAAGATAACGCTGTGTTCATCCGTATTTTTTCCCCTCTTTTTTGAAAGATTTTGGAACGTCGACAGAAGCTGATAAAGAGAGCAAATGAGGCAGATTTTTTAGACGGCAGCAGAGACTGATGGAGAGAGTCAGACAGAGAGCAGCGAGGCTCCCTCAGCACCAATAGGTCTGCTTTTGGAAAAGAGGAGGGGGAGGAAAAGGGGGGGGGGGCGGGGGGTTGCTCGGATTAAGAGGCTGAAAAATGGTTAAAACGTGTCAACGTGTAATTGCACGATAAGGCCCCCTCGCGAGGAATCTGTTGGCCCCGTTGCTATTTTCTATGGCGTCCCCGGCTAATCTCCTCGCGCCACATTCAGTCTTGTGCAATCGGTCCCCCGTAATCTCCCATGACAGAACCGGGTCCAACGACAGAGGTGAGGGTTTTTATAGGAGGAGAGGGAGGGAAATATGCGGAGGCGTGATAAACTGACGCTGATTATCCACGTTCAGGACACCAGGAGCACATGGAATGGATTGGGGAAGGGGAGGGGAAGCGGGTGCACGGGGTTATGGAGTGGGACGTGCCAAAGCAGTGGTGTCCAAACATGTGCCAAGCTGAACATGAGGAGAGGAGGAAGACCTGCAGACACATGACTGTGGATGTGCGGATGCACAGGTCCAGCCCTCAGCCTCTCCTGATGATAGAAGCTGCTGCGTATAGCACAGTGTGGACCAGACCGAGCTGCACTTCTGACTGATGCATGCGCTGATTGATGTCTTTTTGCGTGGCGTATCTAGACAAGTGTCACTCGGGTATATTTTCATCTTACCTGGGTTTCGCGTCACATCAGGACCCGAGGATAAGCCTGATCATTTGAGTCCCACTTCTCTGATAATAGTAATTACTGAATCCCTTTCTCTTACACTTTGCGGAGGAAACGCTCCCATCATACCTCGAGGTTTAGCGAATCAATCAGAATAGCTGCGGCAGAATCCTCCACTTTCCCCTCTGCCATTTCCCTATCATCATATTAAGACATTTGCGATCAAAAAGTCCAATCAGAGCGGTATTCAGAGGCAATCATCTCACCTTTTATCACAATGAACAAATAATAATATCCTGCAGAAACAAGTTTTTGATGAGTGATAATTAAATAGTCAAATATCTCTTCACTTTTTTTTTTGTTTAAATCATCTTTATTTTTTAATCCCCATTCTTCCACAGGAAGCCACGCTTTAGAAATGCGTAGAAGAGCTGAGAAGGAAGTGAAGTTAACTTCCTGCTCAAACTTGGCGTTTTTGCAAAGACTGCACGACGCTCTTTTTTAGTAGCGCTTCATTTCATGCAGCACGAAGCCTGATTTGCAAGTCTTTTACAGCCTCAACATCTGGCCAATAATGTTGTAAACTCCATGAACAAGAACACGAACAAATGT
Organism: Neolamprologus brichardi; assembly: GCF_056152115.1. Lineage (NCBI taxonomy): Eukaryota > Metazoa > Chordata > Actinopteri > Cichliformes > Cichlidae > Neolamprologus > Neolamprologus brichardi. The sequence continues at coordinate 38,474,635 of NC_142125.1, forward strand.
GGAATGGGGTTTATAAATGTAACAGGAAGTATTCTAAAGTAACGAAGAAAAAGTACATCTGTACCTGACGTCAGTTGGGCTGTGTCAAAACTCATAGAAATCTCTCTAATGTACATCATTGCATTTATAAATGATTTTGTTCTTATGGATTCTAGTTTGCTGTTTTGTATTTTAGCTTCTATATTTACAGTATGTATTTAAAAAGAACTTACCTTACAGTTAGGTACTTTGAGCTGTCTGCGTTAGAACACATGATCTTTAACCTCTGATCCTGAGCTCAGTCAGAATCTGGAGTCTTGCATTTAGCTGTGGACGCTTGCAAAGTGTCACCTGTGTGATGTCCGAAGAGCATTTTTTATTCTGCCGTCTGTTTTTAACACGGTCTTAGTTTTAAACTTTTCCCAGTCTGCTTGGATCAGAGTCCATGTTGAAACATCCACTGACCTGTTAAAGCTTTCTGCTAACTAGTTCATTTTGTTTTTTCTTGTTTTAACCTTTTGTTGAAAAGAATCCAAGTAGTGTCTTGTGAGCTCCTAAATGACCCCCTCTTTCATTGATGGGCTGTTTTCCCGCGTTAAAAATAAATCCTGATGATAAAAGTCTGTCATAGCGTATCGAAATGTTAGCAGCTTTTTTAATATCAGAGAGCAAAGACAGAGCCAAACAAACCTGGCATTTTATGTAGGGAAAGAAAGAAATTATATAAGACCAACTGTGTGCATATTAAATACCTGCTGGAATCATCTTTACTAGATGTGACTCGCATCCACGCTGCCCTCTTGCTTTTGAGTTCAGACCCGAGCGGGAATTAGTCTGATAAAACCACGGGTGTTGTTTGCCGGGCTTTTTGTTGGGGGTGACCCCCGGGTTGCCCCGGCTTACACCAGGACTAATCCCCCATTCTCCTCCAACACAAAAACCTCCTCTCCTCTCCTCGCCTTCTCCCTTCCTACCTCCTCCTGCCCTCATTCATTGCTCGCTCCCTAACCCAGGGGCCTCAACAGATTCAGCCATCAAATTTGAAAAAGGAAATAATGTAACAACCGTGACAATTGCACATACAGATGGAGGCATTTGATGCTGGAGGTCATGGGATGGGGTAAGATTTGAGGGCCGGCAGTAGAGTAAAAGCACCCAGGTGAAAGCGAGCGTTGAAGTGGGCCTGAGTGAGGGCACTGGGTGAATTGGTAGTGCACTGACTATCGGATACTTGCGTTATTGGATTTTCTTCAGATTGCTGAGGTCATGACCCTGCAGTAAATAAGACTGAAGGGGAAAAACAAAAACAAACAAACAATTAAAAATTATTATTATAATAATATTTTTTCTTGGCCTATAAGTAAATTAAAGAAGCCAGGTGCACATTATAAAGTAAGTTTTAAATGATCAAGTAAGATCGGGTTGGTCAAACTGATGATGGAGACAAAAATGTCCTCTCATCCTAAAGGAGGGCATATTTTAGCCGGACATGACTCCCACAAACGCACACACTGAGGCTATTTTATGAGTAATGTTTTCAAATACATATCCTACGTGTTTTTTTAGAATTTGGATGTAAGAGATACTGAAAAACAAACAACAACAACATGAAACAATTTCTCAAAATGGAAATAAAATAAAGCTTTGTATCTATCTATGGATGTGAATCACATGGGGGACAGTATTAAACATGGATATTAAAGAATAAAGGCACAGTTTATATTATATTTAAGAAAAAAAAATCTTGAGTATTAGGACAGTGTTTGGCTAAAAATGTAGTCAATTTTTATCTATATTTTAACCACCGACTCTTACAGATAAATTATCAGATTACAAAATATAGGATCCTATGTTGTCAGCACCTGAGTGTTTATTATTTTAAATGCTTTAAAAAAAAAATTCTAGTGCAGAAAACCCCAAATATAAACAAACAAACAACGAAGAGGATTAAAAAAAATCTGCATTTACACCAATGAATCTGTTCTCAGATGTCTGTTATCATCTTAATAATGATGATGAAAAGAGTAATGATGTAATCATGTAATGTAAAGAGTGATGTTAGGATTTTAATGGCGGGTAAATACCGTTTTTTCAACTGTATCAATAAAACATAAATAAATAAAAAAAAAAGGCTCGATCAGAATGAAGAGCAAAACCTGATCATGTTTTTATCAGAGGAGAAATCATCTATTAAAAACGCCGAGACTAATTCAGGGCATGCTATTATCAAAGTCACCTCTGTGCTTAGGAAACAGGCGTGCGTGCAACGTATTAATTATTATTTATTTCTTGTTTTGTGCATTTTTTGACCAGATTTGTTTTTTCCCGTCTATTTGCGGCGACTTTAACGTTAATCCAGCCATACAAGGACGAGCATGTGTCGTTATATCCTAACAATACAGCCGATGTAGATAACCAGGAATTCTCAGAGCAGTTTAAATATGCAGACATTAAACACACCACGAGCTTTCTCCAAGACAGAAGAAATTCTTTAAAATTTATTAAACTCGGCGCATATTCGTTTCCTCTTTAACCCCGCCCCCTCCCTCAAAAGAAAAGAAAATTGCGGCATTTTTGTAAATTATGTACAATTGCATAAAAGCGTTTTCAGTAGGCCTATTTATTCACAATTTACAAGATTTTACAACAACAAAAACAAAATTCAAATTACACCGACTGACTCACATGTTTACAAGCATTAAAACTGGAAATCATTTTTAAAAACTGCAGCCTAGAAACTTTTTTTTTCTCCTTATTCTTCTTCTCCAACACATCTTCCATTCCCGCCCTCTGCTCATTTTTCGGACAGCTTTTATGGATCCCTTAAACACACCGCTGGTGCCTTTAATTCCACAGAAAAGTCGGGAAAAAAAAAAACCCTTCAAATCGCACCAGCACTTCACGGATTATAATTTAAATTGTGTGAAAAAAATAGAAAACAAAAAAACACTTGGCATGCTCTGTTCCAGAGAGCGATAGTGAACCGTGTGCGCTTTCCTTTAAACTCGGACAGACAGAAGAATCCATCACTGAAAGAAAAAAAAATTAATAACGATAAAAAAAAAAGTTTGTTCAAAGTGATTGCATTTTTATGGCTATAACCGCCTATAATTTACAATTCATCAGCAGCTCGCGCCCACATCTAGAGTGTAAATATTTGGTTGTGGTTTGTGGTGCTTGCAGGACATGTGGGGGGTTTAAATGTGGGTCAGAGGAACCGTCCCGTTTACCGGAGTGGAGCCGCTGCTCTGGTAGTGCTGCGGGTGGAGCACGTGCAGTCTGCTCTGAACGGAGGAGTCCCCCGCCACCTCACCGGTCGGCAGATACATGCTGATCATGTCCCGCAGGTCCCCCGTGGGGCACGGCGGCGGTGCGCGCGCGGTGGACACCGGCGGGCTCACGCTCGGCTCAGATTTCACGAGAGACCCCAAAGTGCCGCCGATGGCCCCGGACACCGGAGACACGCCGGAGCTTTGGTGCTGGTGGGTGTAGCCGGTGATGCCACCGTAGCCCGGCGGAGACGCGCTCATGTAGCTCTGAGAGTTTGAGATGGGGCTGTAAGATAAGGCGCTCATGTCGTACCTGTGCACGGGCTGCGGGTTGTGCGGGTGGTGGTGCGGGTGATGGTGCGGGTGGTGCGGGTGAGCCCCGGTGCCCGGGTGTTGCGTGTACGCCAGCTGCGCCTCCTGCATCATGGCGTGAGCCGCCGCCGCTGCCGCCGCCACCTGGCCCGAGTACGCGCCGTTGGCCCAGCCGTTCACGTGCGTGGCGTAGCCTGCGTTTGCCCCCGCGTGCCCCCCTCCGGGGCTCTCCAGCCGCTGCCCGCCGCCCATCCCCACAGCCGCTGAGGAGCCGAGGAGCCCGCCGGCCAGCGAGTATTTGTCCTTCTTCAGCAGCGTCTTGGTCTTTCTCCGCGGCCGGTACTTGTAGTCCGGGTGTTCCTTCATGTGCATGGCCCGGAGCCGCTTCGCCTCGTCGATGAACGGCCTCTTCTCCGCCTCCGTCATCACTTTCCACTCGGCGCCGAGCCGCTTGCTGATCTCCGAGTTGTGCATCTTGGGGTTCTCCTGTGCCATTTTCCTCCGCTGACCCCGGGACCACACCATGAAGGCGTTCATGGGTCTCTTGATCCTCTCCTGTGGGACTTTGCCTCCGGCCCCCCCGCCTCCGCCTCCCGCGTGTCCCCCCGGGTTGGACGGGTTGGTCTGGGGCACCACGGGGGAATGTAAGTCCGTTTCCATCATGATGCTGTACATTCACCTCGTCTTTGTGGGACACCAGTCAAACACGAAGAAACATTCAGGCTGGCCCGCGCGCAGCTAAACCTCCGAGGGAGAGATGGATGAAGAGTGAAAGAAGCAGAGAGAGGGGATGAAATCCGCTCAGAGGTAAACCTGCTCCCGCACTTCCTCCGTTTTCACCTCTTTTTTTCCTCCTCTTTTTTCTCCCCCCTCTGTCATCCACGAGCGCAGACAAGAATGGAAACCGCTTGTTTGAGCTTACTTTGGTTGAAGCTGTAGTGGGGAAAAGTTACCGGAGCGTGCCCGGGCCGCGCGCTTTGACAGCAGCTAAATGAGCGCGAGACGGCCAATGGAGAGGCTCGAGCGCAGACGTGATTTGCATGCAGGGGGGGGGGACTCGAGGTTCTGGTGACGTCGGAGCGCGAGACCTAAAAATTACTCCCTCTGTCATCTGTTTTTTTTATGTGTGTGTGCGTGTGTGTGTGTGAAAGAGAGAGAGAAAACACACAACATACAAACAGTTTAATTCCGGTAATTTTTGCGCACGTGCTCTTGCTTCAAACAGGCTGATTTAATCAGTGTTTACGATAAAAACAAGACGCCATCAGGGCAAATTAACGCCACAAGCAAGTACGAATATAATACTAATATTAATAATTAATAACAACTGATTCACAGGCATCATATAAGCGTGTTAGCCCGCTGCTTACGGCCAGTGAAAACTACAAAGCAGAGCGCCTTCAGCTACGTGTTTAGCTTTCCCGTTTAGCCGCAGCGCTATGAGATTTAATCCTTTGCTAAGTATTATACATTTAACCTAAATGGTCCCTAAAAAGCTCACCCCCACCATTTTTTTTTTGCCTCTCATTCAGAGCCACAGGTGCTTTTCTGTTGTGCCCGTTGCTAGGTAACAGGTGAGTGACGCCCGGAGCACGTGCCATACAAAGCAGCATCTTTTGTTTGTTTCACCGGCGCTCCCGTGGCGAGCACGCACGAGAGGAAAAAGAGGAGGAGGAGGGAGGGCAGAAAACAAAAACTACAGTAATCCCATAATAAACGTTGGAAATGTTAGAGGCTCTTAATGAAAGCATTTTAATAAACTAATGAGGTCTAATAATAATAATACCAATAATAATGACGACGCTGTCACTGTAAAGCAGCGGCAGGCCCGCTGCATTAGGCCCCAGATATTCTTCCAGGCTCCTGCTTTTGCAGAGATCATTATTATACATTATATATACATATATATATATATGTATATTTTCCCTCTGAATAACTGTTCATAAATTCCTGCACAAGTCACGTTTTATTAGGGCTTCCACAAATAATCATAATCTGCACATTACTGCGTCTATTAATTGTTTGGTCAGAAAAATGTGATAAAAAAAGCCCATCACAGTTTTTCTGAGCTGACTACTCACAGTCCAAAACTGAAAGATATTCAGATTAAATGTAAGCATCTGCAACCCAGTAGAGAAATAATTCAAATAATTAATCAACAGGAGCAAAAAGGAGTGTAATTTATTTGCATTTGGATCCGTTTTTGGGCCCATGTGGTAGCTCCGAAGCCCTAAAATAGAAAAAAGAAAGAACACATAACAGACAGATAACATTAACATTTCAATTTGTTGTTAGGTATTCCGGTCTCCTCCTGCTTCCCTGGCTTCCCATCATGTGCAGGATCTTTTCATTCCTCTGGGATTATGCTCCCAAGTGGCATCTGTCAGGTGCTGCCCGCCTCTCAGCGAGCTGCTAAACTATATTGGCATGTTGGCACGGCTGGATTTTCCTCTCTCGCTCCCTTGTACCAGTTGGGTATAGTGCTGTTAAGTGGCTTGTGTGATCTGTTTAGCGCTCACTGTGAAATCTCTCTCTGCTTTTTCTCTTTCTTTTTTTTTCATGCTTCCAGCACACACACACACACACACACACACACACACACACACACACACACACACACACACATGCACGGATGAGCACATTTAAATCCAGCAGAGGAATTCTTTGAGAAATCACATCAAAAGAATTGACAGAAATATTTCCCATTGAACAAATAATAATATCCTGTCAGTGAATGCACTTTGTGCTATTTTCTGATCTATTCATTTATTGATTTTGCGGCAGTGAGGGAAAGGGACTTTGTCACATACTGAGGGCTCACCTGACAGCTGATAGAGATTAAAACTCTTTGAGAGATTCTTTGTTGGGGACATTTGGATGGTTTCATTTACACGAGAGCCAAGAAAAAGGCCGCAAAGACACTGCTCCCACCCTGTCTGTTACTCCATCATCAGTTAATTGGTCCCGTGTGCTGTCTTACTGCAGGTAAATTACCTGCTCCAGGTAAAAGCAGCCCCTTGGATATCCCTGAAGGAAATCTGGTCTGCTTCTGATTGTCAATGAGCACCAAGTTTAGTTGCAAACATTATTGCTGCTGTTTTTTTTCATCTGTGACATAATTAAAGCTTGTTTGCATGCACATCAAAAGTGCAATTAGAGAATGATTAAGGCTATTTTTTTTAACAAGTTGCACATGCTCAGAGGAATATTTGAGGCCCTGGTGGAGTGTGTCGCTGTTATAGAGATCAACTTTTCTTCACTGTAGTGAAAATTTGATCTACTGGAGTCACTCTGTATTATTTGGAGAACTATTTCTATGTGACCTTGAACCCTATGAAGTTAGAAAAGCCAGTGCAGGTGCCTTCACAATACTAATCAAATGTATCTTTATTTTTTCCCTTCCTGACTGAGCCTGATTTCCAAACCTAATCAGGTATTCTCTTCATATTAATCTTCATTATCAGGTTATTCTGAAAAACAATTTGTGTTATATATTCAAAAAGCACAGAACTGGAAGTGGAAACAAAGGAACAGTTCATCCATCTTTTTTCTCAAGCTATGTCAGTTTTTTGTCTTTGGTAATTCTTTTTTACTTTATTATTATTATTAAAAAAAATAAGAGTAGCTTGCAGGAGTTTGTGTTCCCTGCTGTGCCATGGAAACAGGGGTAAATGGTGACTAAGTAAATAGCTGCTGTGTTTTGCACGCATGTTTAATTGTTATTAAGGAGCCAGTGGACAAAAATAATGTGATGAAATAAAGAACTGACTCATATCAGGTTATCCAAGTGAAGCTTTATAGTATTTACAGAAGGTTAACAACATGTTAAGATTCCAGGTGGTGTAGATTTAACTGAGGGAGTGTATTGACATATGTATTGCCCTAATAACTCCTGTCAATGCAACAACTTGTGTATTATAAGCGAGGCTTTGTGCTGGCTGCGTTAAAGCTCGCCAGCTCCTCAATCGCATCAAAACTATTTGTTTATTGTGGCGCTGAATAGGAAGAGAATGTTAACAAGTTAAAGATGTGGGAGTGACAGAGAAAGCATGGATAATGTAGCTTGAATCATGCAGTTCAATTTTTAATAAGGCAGCGTGTGACATCCATAATCATACATTATCTCCAGAAACCCGGAAGGATACAAGTAGTTTGTTCAGTGTCTCAGTGGATGAGTTAGCAGTTAGTGAAACAGTTTAAAGGAACCTGAGCAACATTTATGTGGTTTTTAGCCATCAAAACTCCTGAGTTTGTGTGTTCAGTAATCCTGTTGTCTTGAGGTGGCAGATGATGTTGATGATGATGAGATGCAGTTCTTCATTTTCAAGCTTCACTTCAGATCAGTGAAAGTCTGCAACAGACAGAGCAGTTTAGCAAACTTGATAATAGGGGGGTGGGGAACAAAGCGCTTTGAAAGAGGAAGCACAAAAACAACAGCTTCATTCAGACAGTTTCCCTCATTTTATACTATTATTACTGCTCTTGATATGAGCGCTGCTGTCCTGACAAGCTCAGCTAATCTAAATAAATAAATAGCCTTTCCTCAAAATCACATCCACAACCATCTACAGCTTGGTTGGGTTTATTTTTTTCCCCCTACGTTTGTGAATAAAAAAAAAAAAAGATGAGTGTTTTTCCTGGAACATTTATCTCTTCAGTGGTTTAAAATTAGACTCGATGCTTTCCCGTCATCAAAATCCTTCACATTTCTAACAAATTGAATGCTTAAACATACTAAACACTAAAATAGCAAAAGTCCTCTGTGGCGAAATGACATAATTAAAATAGTTTGTACTGGTTCAATTACCTGAAAGTTGGTGCACATGAATATTTTTTTATTTTTGTACTTAAAATTAAAAATAGCATATGAATGTATCCAGCAGCTGCTGGATTTTAAGCAGACAGCAGCACTGAGTGAGCCTGGACAGGCTGGAAATATCCAGACTGCTCTGATGGATATTGTTTGTGTCAGGGCAGCCAGCGGGCTGATAGCACAGTGCGGGAAGCTCTGCTGTACATCGACTCTGGATTTTTGGAAAGTGAGACTTTCAGATGTGGGATTAAAACAATTATTAGGTTTTTCAAGTTTATAAAAGTCAAAAAGGAATAATGAAACACTGGATGACTTCTTGTGTTATCAGATACGTTTTTTTTCTTTCAATAAGCGCATTCACTGCTGTATTTTGTTATGTTTTTTTCTGTTTCATGGTCTATATATTAAAAATCTATGTGTATGCACTTTCAGACAGAGGTACTTCATGTAAAAGGTGTTTTTTGTGCTGTCAGAAACCCTCATTTCGTCAGATGATGATCACTCTGTAGTCAATACAATATGTTCACAACTACGAAGGAAGTTCAACATAGTCAGATTTGCTTTGTGTTAGCTATCTTAACAAAGCTTAAACCCCCAGTCAATCAACACAGCTTTCTTTGTTAACCCAGCTTTGTGCTTCAGCCTATGTTAAAAAATTGACATAACTACTGTGACGCCATCCACTAGTTTCTGAAGTCCTGTTTTGAAGGCTCAAGATCAGTTTCCACTGCCGGCATGCCAAACACAGCGTTTTTTTTAAATCAGCAGAAGCTGAACGAGCGACTGAGATCATGAAATCGTGAGGAAAATGTTTAGCAGAGATATTGTCATTAGAACAGGTGATAGAGATTTTACAAGATTATTAAAATATAACAGCAAAATGCAACACTGGTGCGCTGGTGATGATAATCACAACCACGCATCAGTCGCAATCACAAAGAAGATCGTCTCAAGTTCTCTTTATTTTGCTGCTCCCAGTGTTTTTTATGTGCTGCTCTCAGCTGCACATTAAAGCTCTGAAAGTTGATTTAGCCCGGTAAAATCAGATTTTATGCTCCACGTCGGTCGCTAACCTATCATTCTCACTTCATAGTACAACAGACTGGAACCTTCACTAGGTAGACTTTACCTTTTGATGATCCTCAGCAACGTTTTTAGAACTTTAAGTTACTAATTGCATCAAAGACACTTTCCATAATCCTCATCTTTTTATAAAACATACAATAATATTGAAAAAAGGGAAATGTATATAATAAGTTATCCCAATCTGTTTAGCTCTACTTAATAGAGAGATAGACACACACACACACACACACACACACACACACACACACACACACACGGACACGCACATTCTAACAGAATCAAAGGCATTTCTTCTGTGCAGCAGCCGACCCGGTGGGTTTGTTTAAGGCTCACTGTCACAGCAAACTGTCAGCTCTACTGGAGCTCAGCAGCTCTGACTGAACAGACAGTACACAAACACACACATGCATGCTTGCATACAGTATGAATACACAGCTGGAAGGTATGACATATGTTAAGTGTTTAGAAAAATTGCTAAGAAAAACCTCCTGGCATAGTCGAATTAAGCTTTTCTTTAAAGAAAATGCTAGCGCCGCTTCAGATATGTTATCTAAACATGGGCTGGCTCGTCATATAAAAGGAGCTACAGTATCACATCAGATGTTGCTTTGTTTTGTGAAAGCTTCATTTTTTCTACATTTATTAAGAGGCAATATTTACATATATATTTTGAATACTTTTAGAGCATTTTTTTCTGCTCACGCGAAAAAACACACACATGGGGGAGGGGGTGTTATTTTAGCTGAAAAGGTACTCGTAGTAACAATGCGTACAGGTGCAGAGACACCTGCTGCAGTCGGGGGCTGTGTTCTGTATGGTTGGACTATTGTAAATTATGGTGAACATTCAACAGTTGCTTTTATTTAGAAAATTCCTTATCATCCTGATAAGTTATTACAGAATGCTTTTATTTTGAAAACCTTAATACCAATCAAGAATTTAAATGACAACATATAGTGGGATTTTTGATTGGATCGGTTGTTAGTGTTTTGTGTACTGGTTCTTAGCAAAATACAAATGATTTAGATCATCTGTAAAGACTCATACATGCAAGCTGAATGATTGGAAGATGGAACATTCTGACTTGTCTACAAGAATTTGCCAACTACTCGCTGAGCAGCAGTGAATCTTGTAATATATGAGCCAAAAGGAAACAGAGACCATTTGTCTTACTGCTGGAACATACACATTAAAAATTAAAAAACTTTTACTTTGAAAGCGAGTGGTCTCAGTTTCCTCTGTGCCTTTTTTTTTTTTTTACTAATGCTTAGTGACCAGTTGATGAGATGTATACTCTGCTGCACCATATACCTATCTCCACCATTGTTACACCAGCAATGGCCAGCATCAACCACTTTACTACAAACTGGGAAATACAAATTTTTCCCTATAGCGACCGGGGGTTGCTGAATGCTCTCTAAGCCTGTGTGACTGGGAGCTAAAATCTATAGACTCTCTTAGCCCCTGCCAACTGAGGCTAACTTTTACATCACATGAAGGTGACATTTTGTAATACCAATGACAGAGCGACGACATGCATTTCCCTTTCCTTGTGTGGACAATAACGAGTTATGCCCAGGCATGTCTGACAGCGAAGTTCACGTGTTGGCCTCTGATGATTTAGAAAAAGGATCTGCTGTAATGACCTCCAACAAAGCACGATGCTTTCCAGTATATGTAAGAACACTGTTCCTGTCAAAAGGTAGAAACAACAGACTTGAGGTGAGTATAACCAGGATATGAAAAGTATATCATAAAGTATAACTTTTTTTAAAAAGAATTTCTACATTTTTAAGCTGCTTGGTGTAACTTATATAATTGCACTGAGCAAAACTTGACTAACTCATTACTGAACTTTAATACTTAGTAGGCTAACACACAAATAAATCAATCTTTTCTTTCTTTGTAGACTAATGGGGTACTGGAGCATTTGTGCAAAGTGTGTGGCACTGATAGCGATCTCAAATATTAAAATGTGATAGGCGTCTTTCCCAGACTGTTCCAGCACATTTTTCTGATTGCAGATTGGTCTTGGCCAGTATACTTGTGATCCCCCACGTCCCCACCACCACCACCAAAACACTGTGCCATGTTCTAGTGAGATGGGCTGAATTTATGCACAGACAGATACAATGCAGTCTGTGATTTTGTCTTTTGGGTGTTGCCCTTTGGTGGTTACCAAAGCCCTCTGGACAGCACAAATGTAGGAGTTATGACTGACACAAAAATGCAGTTTTTAACCAAATAAGCGAGGAAAAAAATGTTTGCAAATGTGCAAATATTAGCACGAGTAAAAGAATTGAACATGGCTGCATTATATGTCATGTGAGTTATTTAAAACTGATGTATTCATTGTTATTGTTACAGGTTTCAGAACACTGGAGAATCACAGACTTTGTTCGGATACTACGGCCGCTTCACTGAAATGTTCTGAGCTGTGAAATTGTAAGAAAGTCTACAAATTCCTGAACTAAGTACAGTTTAATGATGATTACTGAGAGACAATGCGAGCACTTTAACTTCTCTTCGCTCCACTAGCAATTGGCGGCATCATCAAGCTTTGACTTCAAGGTTTTGAAATTCACTTTCTTTAATAACTTGCATGAATAAATTAACCAGTTGCAACCATCCAGTTCCAGCCATCTCCACAGAGACTAACATCATCTTTCTTCCATCCATTTCCCCCCACCCCATTTTCAAGTGTCAGAGTAAAGTGGCCTGGTGTACCGAACACTGTTAAGCATTTGCACTCATCATTTAATCATCACACCTCGTCCTTTGATTGATGCCTAATGAATGCCTGGGGTCTCGGTTTACAAGACGATTGCTAACAGAGCCTTGCTAATGGGTTTTGCCTGTCTGGCAGACAGCTAAGGGTGCAGGCAGAGAAGTCCGCATTTACACTGGAGCTTTAAGACCATTTACTCTAACATTTCTAATACAGATATTGGACACTTAAAGTCACACATCCTGAGCTTTTCTTTCCGGTCAGGCATAAAATAAAACAGTTTTCAGCTCAGTGTAAACAAGACCTCAGGTCATCTCTTTTCAAATACTTGAACAATTAGCAGCCGCATCACTTTTTGCTAATGGGATCTGGCAGCAATGACCAGAAACTTGCTTTGAGCTTTATATCTCAAAAACAGCATGGAGATGCTTAGAGTGGAGATGCTCAGGCTGTGCCATTTCCCTACTCTTACTCTTACTCTGGTCCACCTCTTGAGGACCCATCTGAACTTTTCAAAGAAAATGCTTAGAAAGACTTACTGAGCTGTGAACTGTGTAATTACTACAAATGATTAAGAGTCTTTGGTGGGAGTATGGGGGTGGAGGAAAAGCATGCAAACTTAAAAATAAAGTCCATTAAAGCCAACTGGTTTTACTGCCGTACCAAATGTAAGAGCGCATGATTTCTGACTGACTTCATGTTTCAGCTTCAGATGAGCTTCTACGTCGTAGCTGAGACCAAATGCTCTGTGAGGTGAGCTGGATTTTTGCTCTAAACCAGGGAAATTACGCATTACGTGCATCCTTGACGCCTTACAAGCATTCTGAATGCATTTCCTTTCCTTAGAAAGGATTTGAAAAGACTGTTTCATATAACCTGCATTGTTTATGCTCTACAGTATTTACTTCTGTCGTTGGCACATTGTCTGGTTGCTTTTTTTCCTTTCCTCTCGTATTAACCGTACAAGATGTAGTCAAAGGTTGAAACTTTAGGCAGAAATTGATATTTTGCCTTCCATCTCAATGATTTGTCCAGCGTACAATGCAACCAGGCAAACAGGGACCTACTTAAGAAAAAGGTAGATCAAAAAAGACATAGTCCATTGTGCAATGAGCAATCAAAAACTGTTTCACAGGTGCAAAAGTCTTTTTTGCAGTAAGCAGGTGAGTATTTGCTTTTCAGACTCATGTTTAACTCTTTGTTTTTTTTTAAGTCTTGTCTGTCGGTGATATGGTGTTAGGATCGGGAATGTTGTGTTCCCAAACACAAGCAGGCAAGGAATGGGAAATTCATTAGCAGAAATTGTCAAACTCTAATGAGTAATTTCTAAAACGTGATGTGTAAAAACAGATCATTAAAAAAAACATGATGCTGTTAATGTAGCAGCGATGATCAACATCCTGCTTTGACCTTTGGCACTTTCAGCTGAGCTATTCATCGAGCCTTTATTCCCTCCATCGCTCTTCCATCTGCTGCAGGCGGGTCAAGCAGTGTTGATGCAGCGGCTACATTTTTATTTGTGCCCTGCTCCCTCATAACATCCCCCACATACCCACAACCCTCCACAGACACACACACACACACACACCAGAATACACATTTAATTTAATTAGAGCATGCGTGGCCTCCCTCTCTGCCAGTATTGTCGAGGCGCTCGGGAGCAGCCAACACTATCACTGATTGCTTCTAGATAGGCAGAAATATGATTAGACCACGTGTTTGAGTTTGCCTGTTTGTGCAGGAACTGGGAAGAAATCTGATTGGGGTTTTGTCAGCGGTGAGAGCAGAGGTAAGCTGCAGGGTTGAGAAAGATGAGATGATTGGAAGGATTGGAAAGAAGTATTTTTTTAATTTAATGGAGGTCTAAGGTGTTTGTCGTATACTCCATAGAAATGTTACTCCCTGGGATTTATGACATAAGGTGCTTTGCAATCAGCATTTACTAAAAAGAAACTAAAACTGTGTGTTGAGAAGCAGTAGAGGATTCTTGCAAGAAACAGCATCATAGAGATGGCTTCAAATCAATCATCACATTTTTGCTCAGGCAAGCAAGAAGGTCAGACTCAGCCACACTCCTGGTAAATCAGCTCTTTATGAAGTGAACTAGCAAATCCCACATGGAGTTCTGCATTTAAGTAGCGCTATATGTGTTGACACTGATGCCTGCTCTGTTGTTCTGCCTGCTCACATTTCTACATATGTGTGCATGGAAGGGCACAGAGGTCCCAGAAAAGACTGCAATAGCCACAAGATATACATAGCTGCAGATGGAAACTGGCCACTCCTGTAGCTCTTACATGATCAGAGGGAAGTTGGAGGAAATGGTAAATGAAGAGTGGAAGGATCAGGAGGAGGAAGAGCACAGAGGGGGAGGAAGGAGATCCTTAACCTCTTATTATTAGTTTGATTTTCAAATGGACAGGAGGTAAACATGAAAGCTTTGATTCTTTGTATAATAAGATTAGTGTTATTAAAGGGAGAAGGGCAGATAGAAAGGAGCGAGGGAAGAATAAAGAAGTGACCTTTGAAGAACAAGGTAAGGAGAGAGGGAGGAACCCTGCTGAGGAGTGGTGAAAAGAGAGAAAAGGGAAGTGTGTGTGTGTGTGTGTGTGTGTGTGTAAGAGAGAGAGAAAGAGAGAGAGAGAGACGGGGGGAGGGAGGGAGGGCTGGGATGGAGTGACCCGGCGAAAACAGATTAGTCGGCCATGAAGAGGATTACCAGCAATGATAGTCCCTCAGAGAGCAGTCAGTCTCAGCCAATGCAAACACACACACACACACACACACACACACACACACACACACACACACACACACACACACACACACACACACACACAATGAACACATCAAAGTGATCAGCATCAGTTCAACCTGTCTGGTTAATGCAAACACACACATATCTGTCAGAATACACAAAGCACATCCACTGCACACACAGTGTGAAATCACGATGCATGCTGGAACCTCACTTTCACTCCACTGCTCAAATCCAGCAGCTTGAATTCTTTTTTACGACAGGGTTTTTACATAAAAACCAACTGTTTGCTGCTTTAAACGACTCAACGGGTGGGCTCAGCTCAAGTCTCCTGGGGGCTACCGGTCAGGTTGTTCTCTCCTATATGCAGATCAAAATTTGTTTTTGCTAAACTTTCAGAACTTGCAATCATAATCCAAGGTAAGAGCTTTAAAGTGGGGATGTAAAAGGAAGAGAAGCAAAGTAAGTACCTACAGTAGATGGTGGTTGGCACACCCTAGTTTGGCCCTTTTCAACACAGAACTACAGTCAATGCAAATGTCAAATTTGGATTATCTACTTTTCAAATAATAACCAAACGTAAAGTGAGACTACACACCATTAATCATAGAATATGGATCTCAGTACTGTCAGTGCATTCACCTCTTTCATTTCCCTGGGACAACGTGACGTCACAGGTGTGAGTGCAAGAACTGCAGTGCAGTACTTCCTCCAGAGGAGGTGGATGCATCAGCAATTCTGAGATTCATATCCTCCTGGAAGATCTGACTTTTCCCCCCTACTGTAAATCATAAATGAATGAAAGAAATTAACTAGTTCTGCATGACATTCAAGATTTACTTTTTGTTTGTTTGTTAACAAAACTGCTGAAGTTAAATGAGTCCAGCTCACTGTTGGTATAACACATGTGCAATAATATCACAAGCACAGCGCTACTTTCATACACACCCCTGCCCCTATTTTCTCTGTCATCAGCAGAGAAAACAGCTGACTGTCAACAGATACCTCTGTGTGTGTGTGTGTGTGTGTGTGTGTGTGTGTGTGTGTGTGTGTGTGTGTGTGTGGTTAGTGTCAGTGGCAAAGAGCAGCTAATCCCACACAACCCCACTGTGGCCGAGTTTACCTGACACATCTCAAAATGATTCTGTCAGCTGAAATCACAGTTGTTCTAACTTTATGTTAACTTACCAGTTTATGAGGTTGTGGAGTACGGTGTGTGTAAAAACATTAATTTACTCACTTGACAAATGTTTGGCTAACAATCACGGAGATCGGATTTAATTAATTAATTTTTTTTAACTTAAACATTTAAACAACCAGTCTTGGGTGCATTTGGGGAAACATGATTTAATATTTTATTAAGAAAAAACAAGATTAATTATGAAATCTACTTTTTTTTTTTATGTCTATTACAACACAAATTCACATCTGATGAAATTAAAGCCCACTTCTTTATCTACCTTTAAAAAAACATGCAATACAGTGAAAAAGTAAAAGTCATAAAGTTCAAATTACAATTAAAAATGGTGACATTTACAAATTAGCTGTCTGATTTATTAGTCTAAGTTTGTTTGACAAAGTAAGTTTGACATATTCTGATTTTTTTGGAGGTAAAGGTAGTAGGAATTTGAGAGTATGTAAAAACTGTGTATAATGAAAAAAGTATAGGCAAATATAGAAATTCAGCATACAGATGATAATGATCCTTTCCCCCAGACGCACAATTATAACTTAATTTTATTAACAAAGAAAATAATAATAAAAAGCAACACCAAAAACTCAATGAACTTGTGAAGCTGGGAGCGTATGGTCGGTTAGCAATCTTCAGTTGATTTGCTTTCTGAAAGCAAAAATAACTTATGAGGTCGGTCTGAGGGTCATCTTTGCCAATTTTAATAATGACTGGAAAGAAATTATGGGATGGGAATGTCTTCAAATTAGACGCTTAGACACGACCTGATCCAAAAAATCCAGCAGTGGCTCTTTTGTGGAAATTCGGGCTCCTATGAGCTTACTGATAAAGACACTATAAGGAAGTGTGAAGGTCATTATTTTCAAATAAAATTGTCCCCTACCCTCAGTACAAAGTAACACAATACCAGTTCTGTTATCTAAGGAAACAAATTGTAACATGAAGTAGATCATTTTCATTTGAAATTAAGTTTTTGGAGTATAAAGAAGTTGAAAATCATAATTATGTTTTTTTTTCTTTTACTTGTATATGAGGGGATCCACAAAGACCAGAGGGAGTCTGATATATGTTATTACACGACCTGAAGAATCTTAATAATTCATTTTTTTTTACCAGTCATTTCTATTAGTGTCCAGTAATGGACTGGTCAACTTTAAATTCAGCATCACAAAATTCAGAAAAGGCCAAACCTACACACAAATCAATATCCAAATAAAATGATGAAGGGCAGGAGCCTGAAGCAGTCTTTCTTGCTGACATTTCTCTCTATCCTGCTGAGGGAAAGTTTTGATATTGGACCCCCCTCAGAGGAGGATGGGGGTCTTCTCTCTCCCCCTACACATCCTAAATGAGGGCTTTTTCGTAGCTGTTGGTAGGGGGTGTCCGCTCTGGGAAGAATGAGGACTTCCTGTGGAGGGCCTTTAAGTGTGGGGTTGAGGAGCCGCTACCTCACTCTCTCTCGCTCCCTTGCACTTGTTCTCAATGTCTCTTGCTCATCCTAAATGGGTTCAAGCTTCAAGCCAGGGCCAGCTGCTTTCAAAGACCCCAAAGAGCAGTTATCCCGCACCTGCCCTTTCCTCCCTTCTCTTGATAACCTTTTCTTCTTATTTTGTTCCTCCCCTATTCCTTTTCACCCCTGTCCTTCACTTAAGCGTTCTCTCCTCTTCCTCCTATTTATGTCTCTTTGTTTATCCTGTTTGCTTCTCTTGGTGTTTCCACCTGGAGTTACACTATCTGCTTTCTGTCTTCTTTGTATGATTCTAGTTTGAGCATGCTAGAGGAGTGATTTTGAGTGAGATTTTTCCTAGGCCAGTGTTTCTACGTTGGGCTTAAATCACCCCTTAAATGAAATCTGAGCTGTTGTCATATATTAACAAGCCACACGTTTCGCAACAATCTGTAAGTACGTGCTCACATTTAAGAATCTGCTCCCAGGAATCCAATCCAAGACAACAGTTGCGCTCTGCAAAACACCGATGTCATATTTAAGGCACTAGAGCTTTTGCACACCACGTAAGCTGTTCCTTTCTCTGATTCTGCATTGTGGTCATCTTCGGTGGTAATAAAACCATTTTGTTAAAGCTGAAAATCTGTGAAGGCCTACTTTTCTTCCTCATCAGAAAATCAGCACTGAGAATTGAATGTATAAGGATAAGACACCAGCATTAATCTTCCCATGATCGGAAGAATCTTGACTAAAACTAAAAGACACCACATGGCTCTTGGCGAATGCACATAAACTCCCCCAATTCACTTCTTTCCATTGCCAGCTAACAAACCCGGCCATCAACAGTAGTCATAGTAGCTCTTTGCAGGGACCCTCTGCTACAACTTGGTGCAATTATTATATTTTTTTCGCCAATGATGTTGAGGCTTTTTGTGGGTTTTGTGAAAGCAGTGCTTATATGAGAACAGTTGTTGCCTAATTATACAGATTCCCTGCTTTCAAAGCAAGAAAATATACATTTACCTCCAGCAACTTATTAGCAAAAGAACTTCAACCATGCAACACACACACACTGTCAGGCCTCAAAGGACCCTCCCTCCTTTAGAAGAAGCAACATACCTTCCCTCATCTTACCAGCATCCATGCATCCATGACAATAAAGCAGCAGGTAGACAAGCTGAGAACTTTCCCCCCAAATATCCATTTTGTCCTTGCAGTAATCAACGAGTCCATCAAGAGGCAAGAGACGCTTTGATTTGTACACTTTTTAAAAGCAATGTTTTCTGGATAGATGGAAGGTGAGCAGAAAAGAATGGATGCCACGTGCTGTCTCCATTTTTCCTCATAAGTTCTTGTTTTTCCTAGTTAGATACATTTCCCACTACTTTTCCAATAGTCTGTGTATTGGCTAGCAGTGACAGATTGTCCCCTAGCACATCTTCGTTAGGTAGCTCCCACAGAGGTTTATATATCCATTAATGGCACAAACTTGGTTACGTGTTGGAGAACTGAACTCTGTCCCTGTTTTCAGTACCCATCACTTTTTTCTTCTACTTCACTCCTTTTCCCAGTGCTTTCCTCCTGGGTTATTCTGAGCTCTTCCTAAAACCTCTTCTGGTGCTGCCTTGAATCAACTCCTCGGGCCTTCCCCGCTTGGTGTTCCTCCCATCTCTGATTCTTTCCAGTGCCACCACCGATGGCCGGCGTGGCTCTCTGCTCCCCTCCAACCAATACCGGGTTTTATTTAATTTGTCCATATAATAGACGTGAATGAACCCTGGGGTTTAGGGCTACACAGGCAGAGAAAGCGACAGAGGAGGGAGGGGCAGGGCGCTCAGCAATGTGTGTTAAAAGAGAAACAATAAGTGCCATTATTTTTGATTGGCTTCCCCTATTTGAAAATTACTTCCAAAGTGTGATGTCCTATTGTGGGAGCAGAATAACGCTGAACAATGTGGCAGGGGGCGGGAGCGAGAGGATAGTCTTATATACCCAGACTAATATTCAAGGGGGCTTTGGCTGATGCCGGCTGGCCCGCACTGGCTAACCCTGCAGCGCAGCACTGGGCCCGGGGTTAGGCTCATAATGGGATGCATTGGGAGGCCTTTAGTTCCCATTGTGGCGGCTATGTCAACAGAGAGGCCACTGGGAGCTGCCTGGCATGTGGAACGGAAAAAAGGCCCTTTATCCCCTTCTTTCTATGCTTCGTGTGTGTGAGAGAGGGAGACGTTATCACAGCAGTTCAGTGCACCAGCACAATCCATGTCCTTTTTTACCCCAGTAAAAGTCTGTTATAGACTGTAAAACGTGAACAAAATGTACCTATATTAAATACCTGTGCATGAGTCATTGCACCTACTATGCTACAGACTGTTTGGATGAAATTAACATATTTACTTATTGGTCTGTGGATTAAAGTCCCCCCTTTTTAGGCAGCTAAAATGTTATGTCGTCAGGCCTAGAAGCAGCCTAGAGGAAAATGTCACAGATAGTTGAACTCATCTGAGATTTTTAGTAGATGTTGTCATGGTGGGGTGCACCGGTGTGAAGATGAGGTAGACCCAAAAGCAGACACAGTGGAGACAGAAGTAAGTTTCTAAAAATAAAGCGAGCCTTTATTGTGGCTGATGGCATGAGAAAAACACCAGAGACACACTGAAACTGGGAAAACTAAGGAGACTAAGAACACTGTGTAAACTAAAAGACTATGACACTGAAAGAACTATGAAAAACTATACACGCAGAGTTACTAGGAATGCTATGAAACACATTGAAACAATGAGGGAAAACTATGAAATCTGTGGTGAGGATAACAGACGATCTGACAAGGACTGAAATGAAACACACAGATTAAATACCCACAGGGATGATTAGGGGAAGTGGAAACACATGAGGGAGAACAGCTGACACACATAAACCTAATGACAGGACCAGGGATGTGAAACTGAACATAATGAACAAAGAACTCTTTCAAAATAAAACAGGAAACATGGAGAAGTAGACATGACAAACTTGACAATGAGAACCATACAGACCAGAAATATGACAGATAAGACACATACAGCAACGAGGGGAACTTGATAAACCATGAACTAAAACTGTAAACTGGGCATGACCGAACTTAACTAGAAAACTGAAAAGAAACTGGAATACAGATGAAAAAACAAAATAACATGGAACTCAGAAACACTGGGTGGCCTGACCCAGGACCATGACAGATGTACTCATGGCGCCAATTTGAAAATCCCATGTTGCCTTTGTGGTGGGGCGTGGCCTCCGGTGGCGTGCAGGGAAGGCGGATGCACCTGCACGGCATCTGCAATCGCGCCCGCCGACTTAAATATTGTAATGGGTGCTGTGTTTGGGGTTGTTGTGATAATGTTGAGCGGGCAGCGGGAGAGCTGCAGCTCTGTGAGCATTGTGAACAGCAACCGTGTGAGTCAATAAAGTATGCTGCAAAGCATGAACTTGCACCCGGTTCTGCCGTGGTCATTTACAACCTTGTTCTCAAGTTATCATGTTTACAAAGTTACAAAAATCAAGAAGTGCCCCTTCTTTCTGAAATTTTTTTTTTTAAATAACTCGACCATTTAATTTTTACTGCTAGATATGCATTATTTTTGTACAGTCCTGTATTTTGCTACCCAAAATGTTCATGCTATTCAAAATCACAGTGAGTTAGAGATTCACCAAGCTAGCTAGTCTATGCTAGCACTGCTGGATAACTCTCTAGCTTCTATCTGTTATTACATTCATAAAATATACCAGAAATAATATGCCACCGTACAAAATGCCAGAAAAAATAAAGTCTTGGCACAAAAAACACTGAGTCAGTTTAGCTGAACACAAATGGGACACAACATGATTAAGTTACAAAAAAAGATAAATAGTTGTAATAGATTGGTAAATAGTTAAACATCTGATAAAAATTTCACAAAATTTATAGAAACTGTCAATTTACAGATACTGTACACTATATAGTCAAAAGTATTCGCTCATCTACCTTCACACTCATATAATCCATTCTGAATCCACAGGTTTTAATATCTCGCCAGCCTACAGTTTACAGCTATAACACCTTCAACTATTGTGGAAAAGCTTTCCACAAGGTTTAGGAGTGTGTTTACGGGATTTTTGAACATTCTTCCAGAAGTGCATTTGTGAGGTCAGACACTAATGAACGAGAAGGCCTGGCTCACAGTCTCCGCTCTAATTCATCCCCAAGGTATTCTGTCGGGTTGAGGTGAGGACTCTCCCACAAAGTTGGGAGGATGCACCTGTTCAAATTGTCTTGGTTTGAAGCATTAAGAGTTCTTTCACTGGAACTAACCCATATGGAAAAGATATACATAAATCTTATAAAGTTTGTATCTGTCTTGTGTGAAACTTGTATGAAAAGCATACAAGAGTGAAAACAGATATAAGATCCCTTGAAAAATTATATAAATGAAACTTGTATGTTTTGGATTCTTACTAAAACAATATATGAAAGTAATGAGAAAGTGGCCACTTTCATGAGTAAATCATATAAGCCTTATATGATTCACTATATGAAGTAGGCCACATCTTATGCAAGTCTTTTATAAGTTTTTACTATTTCTTTTCCATATGGGAAGGGCCTGGGCCCAAGTACCGAAAAACAACCCACACCTTAATCCTCCACCAAACTTTACTTTAAGTGCCGTTAAGTACCGTTCTCCTGGCAACCACCAAACCTAACCTTGTCCACCCGATTGCCAGAGGGAGAAGTGTGTTTCATCACTCCAGAGAACACATCTCCACTGTTTTAGAGTCCAGTGGCTGCATGCTTTACACCGCTGCATCCAGGTTAGATGCAGCTAATCTGACAGCTACATGGCGTTTGGAGATTTGCAGTGATTGACTCTTCAGACAGTTGTCGACCTCTGTTTCCACTTTCTTATGATACCACTAACAGTATATCTAGTTGCTAGAAAATCTTATGACTGGACTTGTTGCACACGTGGCATTCTTTCACAGTACTACCCTGGAATTCACTGAGCTCCTGAGAGCGAGCCATTCTTTCACAAATGTTTGTAGAAGCAGTCTGCATTGACTTGCACTTGATTTTTTTTTATACCTGTGGCCATGGAAGTGATTGGAACACCTGAACTCAATCATCAAGAAGGGTGAGTTAATACTTTTGGCAGTATAGCATAACTGCTGTAAAGACAGAAAAGTCGGCAGCCTCATTAAAGGGACACATTTCACTGCCGGGCCAGCTGGAAGGTGTGGCTGTGCTGAGCACGGTTTTCTCTCTCATACCTGAGAGGTTTCTTGGAAAAGGATTTGCTGCTAAATATTACATTTTATAACAGCAGTTTATGCTTCACAAACTCTTAAAATTCTCTTTTTCTGACATAGTTTTGTAGACCGTTTAGTTAAAATAACAAATATTGTCCAGTTTCTGTTGGTTGTGTCATTGCTTGGCTGTTTTTGTGCGCAGCTGGGTTTCTCTGTCTTTGGCCATATGCAGGATGACAAATCTGTGCTTTTTTAAAAAAATGACAGTTCAAATTAGGCAAAATTTCCAAAATCAAAATCAAAGACCAGAAGTTCCTTCAATAACTATGAGTAAACAGCTATTTGAGCAGTTAGTGAAATTTCTATGTTACAAAGAGTACTTTTCCTCAAAAATATCTCACAGTTTTCCTGACAAACAATAAAAAACAGAAATGTGAACAAGCTAAGCAGCCAGTCTACATGCACACACACACACACACACACACACACACACACACACACACACACACACACACACACACACACACACAGATGCACACAAAAGGTAGCTGCTGGCTTGTCGCTATCACTGAATTCATTCATCCAACTCCACCTGGGAAAGAGACGGACACGTGTGTTTACTCTAGATTCTATTCCCCCCGGGCAAACACACACACAACAGTATTATTCTTGTCTCCTGGCTGAGAAGAGGCAACCTTGAGGAAGCTGAATAAATAGTGGCATCCCAACACACGTGTACACATGTATGCAAATACACCCATACACACACCTAAACAAACAGCGATGGCAGAATCACACGCTAAGCAGCTCTCATTACCAGCAGGCACAATAAGCTGATGTCCAGAAACACAGAAGGACTACACTGTCAGCCCAGCGAGACTGGAAGGACAAACCAGCAAGCCAGACACACACACGCTATGCTAATGTCTCCAACTGCATGTCCAGTAAAGCTTTTTGGATTTTGCAAAAAAAAAAAAACACAGATAAAATTCCTATGTGTAAATGTTTAAACATCATACAGGCTCACATAAATGTCTAATTTTAACCAGAGCAGAAAAGATGAGATTGGGTAAAAATGGGAGGCTGATGGACAGCTCTGGATTCTGTTTGTTTGTCACAACCCGAGCAGCATCAGCAGTTTCCTATTGGTTCCTTTTGTTCGACTGACATAGATAAAGCACGAGAGAGCGTGTGTAAGTGGTCAGCACAGAAGGCAGTAGAAAGAAAAACACTGGCAGAGTGACTTCATGTGTCAGGGAAAAAAAAGCCAAATTTATAAATAACTCTTTATTTTGCATTTATATAGAGTTTAACCAGTCTTTTTATACACAACTTTCCAGTTTATGTGGTAGAGCTTCATGCTTTTTCTTTCTGAATTGAAGTTAAATGGAGCAGTCTTTCCATGCGTTCATGCTAGGCTTTAACTCAGCACATCCCAGCTGATCTCTAAAAACATCCAAATCTGGGATTTTGTCTTGGTGTCTTAAAACTTAAGTCAATGTCCGATGGTGAACCCGTCTCATGTGTTATGTTCAGATAAAATTAATCTGTAATAGTAGTACTGCAGATTTTGGTGTCGGTGTGATACCATGTAAATACAGGGCCAGTGTTGCCAATACCAAGACAGATACTTTTACTTTATAAAGTCAGTGTCATGGTTCTGGGTCAGTTTGACCCAGTATTTTGAGTTGTCATGTTTTGGTGTGTTTTTGCATTTTGGATTCTTTTCTTATGATGATTATGAATCTATGTTTCAGTTATTCTTGTTTAGGGAGATGTTCGTAGGCTTTGTGTTCTCATGTTTTTACAGGTTTAGTTCAAGTTCCATGTGTCATTTTCTGTCTGTCTCTCAGTGTCGAGTCTTTGTGTGATGGTTTCTTGTTCCTGTTTTATTGTGAAGGTCTGCGTCTCATGTGAGTGTGTTCAGTTTTACCTCTTGTCTCGTCTCGTGATTACTCCCAGCTGTGTCCCCCACCTGTGTGTAATCTCCCTGTGTTTCTCTGTGTGCATTTAAGTCGCGTCTTCTGTCTTTGTAGTCGCTGGTCCGTCTGTGTATCCACCATGTTTCATCCGTGTGTTCCCTGCCGTCATCATCATGTACCATCGTCTTCCTTCCTTTATGTTCAGGTTCGTGTTCTTGTTCATGCTCTGTAGTTTAGTTGTCCCAGTATAGTTTAGTTCTCCGTTTTGCCGTTTCCCTCTCTATATTTTTGTGTTCAATAAATCACCTTCACACCTTCACGACTGCCTGCGCTTGGATCCTCCTTTTCCTTTTCCACACGGCTCTTCTCACTCGCCGTGACAGGCAGCTTATGTAGGGGAGAGCAATGTGTCATGATTTATGAGATGATTACCATTAATTAATAATAATTAATAATCACACATTTTAATGACCACTAAATCAATAAACTTTTTTTCTGTGGGATACTTATTGAACGTGCCAGAAAGAAACAGTGTATTGATCCTATGGTACTAGCATCGAACCGATACCAATATCAGAGTTGGTATGGATATTATTGATATTTGGATCGTTCCGCCCGCCTCTATGTAACAGTAAAGATGGTAGCCTTGGAAATATTTTAAAAAGAAACTGAACAGGTTTAGTTCCTATATACTAATACAGTATATGTGCCAAACAGATGTATGTTTATAGTTTCCTTCTCTGACACAGCTTCCTCACAGCGATCAGTAAAGGCCCTCATATCTTATGTACACCTGTACACACTTTACCATGTGCACACATACGTGCACGCGCACAGCTAATGACGAGCCCTCCGGCTGACCCGCTGACCCTCATCACAGTAACAAAGAGGCAGATAGCAGCAGCAGGACAATAGGATGAAGAGGTTGCTTAGGGTGACGAGATAAAAGCAGTGACACTAAGGTGATGGAGAGATCAAGAGCGTGACAGGAGGACAACACCAGGAGTAAGGGTTAGAGGAAGTGAATGCACAGAACTCATCTTGGATCTACCCGGCCGGAAAGTGAGATAATTATTTTAGAAATGAAATGAAAATATCTCTGAAGAGAAAAATCACTGTAAAAATCCCTCCACATCCTGTCCTCCATGTGTGCATCAGGCAGGTATTTAGGTGGGTGTATGCTGGGTGAAGACTCCAGAGCATCACTGCTCAGTCAGTCAAACTGGACAGATGATCAGGATAAGAGTAAGAAACAGGCACGTCCATCATTCTGGCTTTCTCCAGCATGAAGACCACACCTTATCATCTCATCACTGTGCTGTCAGCAGCATACTCCCGAAATACACACACACAACCTGTCAATTTGCACTGATAACACGTCCATTATTCTTGGTTCAGTTTGACTGACAACATAAGCGTATTTTTAGGGACACAAAATCACACAATCCTAGCACTGCTTTAGCACCCCTACATGTGTGTTTATTACACATCTGAATTTCACTGTGCACCAACCCCCTCAGCATCGTAGTAGCTGCACCATAAATGTAAAAATCCTTGGCGACTTCTTTCTTGAGACATAGCATTTACCAGACTTTCAGAAAACGTAACCTCATGGTCTAGGTCAGAGGTCACGGTCAGTGACATCCGAACTTGTCTCAGATTTTTAACAGATGCCCCTATTGTATTAATTTAGAAATCCTATGCCGCCTTGTTCTTGAGTAATCATGTAATCAGGTTTAAGGCTGAGGACTAAAAATTCTGTTGGGTGTTTGGAAAAGAATCATCTGATCATCTGATCTGAAAATAGCGGACAAAGAAGTTTGCAGTAAATTTTAAATACATCGTTGAGTATAAAGGTTCTTAAAATGTTAATAAGTACTCAGTGTGTCCCCTTCTGCAAGCGCGGCACATGTCCACACGATAGTCAAACTCGTCCCATACTCCAGGTTTGCGAATTTGAAATGAACCGAACCTGACCTGATGAACCTGACCTGTATCTCCTCCCCATGTCTCATCTCTCACTCTCATACCATCTCTCCCAGGGTCTTCAGTCTCTGCTGAGCCTGGAAATCACAGAAGATCAATCCTTAATTGTTTCTGACGAAGCTATAGCTTGCATCCTAGTCCACCATTCCCGCCCACAAGTCACTACTCCATCATTTACTGTTAAATTAATGGATTTATTATAGTACTATTTTTTTAAATAAAATGCAATTATAGAAATAAATTATATACGTTTATTTTCATCGAATTTAATGGGGTAATAATTGTTTACGAATTGAAAAAAATAAAGCAGGGTCATTTTGTAACTTTATGAAATGCTGGTGAGTTATTGTCTGTCCGTTTTCACATTTTATGCAACAGAATATTCCTGGGACTATAAATAAGTCAACTGAGAAGGAGTTTAATGCCTTCTGTATCATTTGTATTGTCCTGTACTTTTTTTTTTAAGTACGTGAGGAAGTTTTAGGTATTGTCGGACAGTCTCTTTCACGCAGTAATCCAAACCTTATACTTTTCCTTGAAAGATGTACTCATTTAACAACAGCCCACAGTCTCACCTTGGAGGAGGAGCTAAAACTGCATGCTCCTGATCTGTAGTCAGCTTCATCTATTTCCTCTTTACCTCAAATTGGCTGAGGCAGATGATCGTCCACCTTGAGCCAGGTTCTGCTGGAGGTTTCTTTTTGTTACGAGATTTTGTTCCTTTCTGTTATCACTACATACTTGATCAGAGGGAATCGTTTGTTTTCGATCCATAACACTGCAAAGTACCTTCAGATTATTGTTGTTGTGAATTGGCATGCCATGAATTAAATGTATTCAATGGATCTCTGGGTATTAGCCACTGCATTGACCTCATCCAAACTACATACACATTGTTAAACTGAAGGGTTCAATTGGATTGTTCACTGAGGGAAACCAATATTTCTACTGAGCCTGTATTAAACATTATAGATTTCCTCCTGTGGAGAATCTATAACTCAAGTGTTTATCTCACTGAAAGCTCAGACACACACACACACACACACACACACACACACACACACACACATCGTCAGCCCTGGAAAGACTGAAAGAAGAAAAACTTTTTATAGAATAGCAATCTGATCAAAAAATAAAAGGTGGGCGAAAATTGTTTAACCTCCTAAGACCTGAACTCTTTCATGGTATGCATTTTTAATTTCTCTTTGATATTTGGGCATATTGGGACCCGATGAATGTAAAAACAAATTATCACCAGATATTTTTTTTTTGCAGTATAATGTCCTCTTAAGTGGATATCAGGCCCTTGCAGAGCAAAATTTAGTATTTTGGTCAAGACAACCCAAAATGTGATGTCCACATATGTGGACGCCAGGTCCTAGGAGGTTAAATGCAATTTTATCTTGAATCTCATCACTTTGATTTTAACAGTAAAGTTAAAATGAAAATGTTTAAAATGGACCCTTTGCAGTATGTTTTAAGTTTCAGTTTGATCTGATGAACTAACAGTATGATGCTCGTTGCACATCATACTGAATTGGAAGAATGGGCTGCAAAAACAGCTTGATTAAAGCCAGCAGAATCACCTGATCTGTCTCTGGATTCTTCATATAAAAGGATGTAGAGAAACAGAGTTGTCTGTCGAGGTTCAAATTTCAATGCTTATACAATTCTTACCTTTGGGAAGTACTTCAGCACCATGAAGGAGCCCTTTTTTTGCTTTTAGCTTCAGCGTTGACCGCCACAAGATGTTTGTCCTAGAAAAAGGGGATAGATGCAAGAAGATGGTTATTCATGCACAAACTGCAAAGCCATTTACTGGAGTACCTTAAGTATTTGGGCTTAAACACAGCCTCTTTTCAGATGAAAAGAGGAAATAGAAAGGACCAAAGCCTGGAGACAATGAATCAGTGAAGGAAAACATGAGGTGGAATGAAAGCAGCCACACGATGCCTCTCAAACACTCTGGATGAAATTTTTCAACCTGGCATGATTTCGTTTTTTGAACTTCTTGCAAAGTTTGATCAGCTACCATGTTTACCACATTTTGACATCAGATAAAAATATGACACTGTTGAAGAGGCAGCACTGTCAACTTTTTCACCTGCTGTCATCTCTCAGCCTTGAGCAAAGTTATTTGCTTTAGTTGGGAATTGTCAGATCAGGGACAAGAATGACAAAGAGTGAATAAATAGTGATTCCTGCAAAGACAAAGTATTAAATCGTTCACACAAAGCTTCAGGTCAAAAATGTCTCTTCTGCAGAGGTGAGTTTGTGCTTGTGTTGTTCTGATGGTCAGGTACAGATGCAATTTTAAGATCTCTGCATTTTACTTACATAACACATTTGTAAATGTTGCAGATATGAACAATAGATTCTAATATGTACTCTATAGACTGCTACACAACAGGTTTGATCTTAGTTTGAATTATTTTACAGACATTTTTCAAGAAACTCAAACACCGTCTCGAAATAATTAACAGACATTCAGCTGAAAATATCACAAATGTTAACATTTTGTAGTTAATATTACATTGCGTCATGTCAGAGTGCTTCATGGCTTAACTCTTGTTATGTCCCCATGTTGGTCCCAAGAGTAAACAAAGTAACATGAAGAGAGTGTTTGAGTCAGCTTGAAATGGTTTAATGATGAGATGTTAAAAAGGAAGCATAAATTTACTTCAGGGAGAGCCAAGGCCAACTTAACTAACAAAACAAAAGAGCATTAACTTTAAACAGAACTCCATCAACTATATCAGCGGTCCCCAACCCCCGGGCCTCGGACCAGTACCGGTCCGTGAGTCGTTTGGTACCGGGCCACGAGAGTAGAGGCTCAGGTGTGAAATGTATAGTTTTCAGGGTTTTTATCGGTTTTCAGCGTTATTTTGTTATCGTTTTGATCGTTTACTCGGTTTTCCTTGGTCTTTTCACGTGTGTTATGAATAAATCTTCTTTTTTTCGGTACCGGTACTAGTTTTATGTTGTTGTATTTATCCGCGACGCCTTAAAGGCCGGTCCGTGAAAATATTGTCGGGCATAAACCGCTCCGTGGCGCAAAAAAGGTTGGAGACCGCTGAACTATATAACTTAAGTCAAAAGAAACTTTACAGCACCTCAAGGTGGTGACAGCTCTCCTTTTACGAGCTTCTCCTACCAATGTAACAAAGAACCGATTAATAAAGTGGAATAAGCACAAACAAGCTAATGAGAAGCATAAAAATCTGAACCTAACAAGCATAAAGCAAAGACTAACAGTGCATTAACCACACCTACATAAGTCCTGGCTGCAGGACTCAAACCCGGCCAATGACATGAAAGGCAGAACATGGAAAACCTAGACCTGAAAGCAGCATGGTAAACATGACCCTTTATATACACATTACATTGGTTTTAAGTGAATGTACAAGCCCTGAACGTACTTTGTAGGTGAATTGTGAATGTGGGCTGACCGTGGTTCAGGGGGTTGGGAAGCTCATCTTGTAACTGGAAGGTTACCGGTTCAATCCCCTCCTCTGTCTGTCTTGGTAGTTGTGTCCTTGGGCAAGACACTTCACCCTGCCGCCTACTAGTGTTGCTCAGAGGGGCCGATGGCGCGATATGGCAGCCTCGCTTCTGTCAGTCTGCCTCAGGGCAGCTGTGGCTACAACTGTAGCTGCCTCCACCAGTGTGTGAATGTGAGAGTGAATGAATGGTGGAATTGTAAAGCGCTTTGAGGGTCTCGAAAAGCGCTATATAAATGCAATCCATTATTATTAATTAAGCTGTACTACTGTTTATCTAATGAACTGCGGGACAAGCCTAGCTGTAAATGTCAACCTCCAAGTTCTTCCTCACAGGGAGTCCTCTACTTGTTTAGGTTTTCTCTGTATTATTGGTGGTTCTTTACCTTACAATATAAAGCGTTTTTAGAATGTGTTTCCTTAAATCAGAGAAAGTCAGTTTCTAATGAAATGAACCTGTTCATGTTTCTGCTGGATGGCAGTTTAACAGACATGTCCACCGTCTCAATCACCTCATCACCACAATGCCTCTCCCTGCCTCTCTTAGTTTTCTCTCTCTCATACTGGCACCCTCTCCTCTTATATCACGAATTTTCTCTGCCACTCTTTTCTACTACTAATACACTCTAACACAAACACGTCCTCAACAAAAGGCTCATTCATAACCTTGCCATTTTCTACTTCTCCCCCTCTACTGTCTCACTCCCTCGTCTCTACCTCCATCCTCTCAAGGTCTCGGAGAATAATGGCAGATAGCAGATTAGCATTCGCCTCTTTGCGATGTGGTTTGACTCACAAACACACACGTGGGTACATGCAGACTACTGCAAGGCTGCTTGCCAACAAAGAGATAATAAATGTGAAACAATTATCACTGTGGAGCTGTACTGAACTAATCTGTGACCACACGGACACACACGGGCAGTTATTAATCTGTATATAAGCCTATGAAAGACTGTCACATCACATTCTGTGAAGTTTAGTTTTCTGAATGTGTGACCCCGAGTAAAATGTAATGAAGTCTGGCACCATGTCAAAGATTAAAATAAGCACTATTGTCCATTTCACTGCCCCATCACGGTTCTATGGAGTGACACATCAGTGTCCAATGTAGTGGTTTATGTGCAAGTACACCATTAACACTGACACAAATACAAGAAAACAGCCTTTGAATAGCTGCCCACTGCAGTGACCGATATGTGTGAAAGGGTTAAAAGGAGCCGGTTTAGATGGCTTTTACATCTGACTAGGATGCCTCCCTCCTGCATGCCTTCTAGATGTTTAAGAGGGCAGTCCCAGGACAGACTATCTCTACTTTTAAGATTAGGCTTAAAACTTTCCTTTTTGCTAAAGCATATAGTTAGGGCTGGACCAGGTGACCCTGAATCCTCCCTTAGTTATGCTGCAATAGATGTAGGCTGCCGGGGGATTCCCATGATGCATTGAGTTTTTCCTTTCCAGTCACCTTTCTCACTCACTATGTGTTAATAGACCTCTCTGTATTGAATCATATATGTTATTAATCTCTGTCTCTCTTCCACAGCATGTCTTTATCCTGTCTTCCTTCTCTCACCCCAACCGGTCGCAGCAGATGGCCCCGCCCCTCCCTGAGCCTGGTTCTGCCGGAGGTTTCTTCCTGTTAAAAGGGAGTTTTTCCTTCCCACTGTCGCCAAAGTGCTTGCTCATAGGGGGTCATATGATTGTTGGGTTTTTCTCTGTATCTATGAAGCGCCTTGAGGCGACTTTTGTTGTGATTTGGCGCTATATAAATAAAATTGAATTGAATTGAATTGAATGCTGGAGAGATTGCGCTCGGCTTGCTTAGGAGCACTCTGGTGTCCTACGTGAAGAGGTACAGGAGTGGGCTGGAGAGAAGGGTTTCTGGGCGTGTCAGCTTTGACTGCAGCCCCGTGAAGCAGACAGGAAATGGCTGGGGGGTCATCAGATGTCTCAGTGTAGAGTTTCAGTGCCTCACAATGACCAAAATGTCATTCAGAATATTTCCCACCCCGAAAAGAATAAACAGAGTTATTTTCAAATGTTTCGTCGTTGCTTATTTGACCTGTCTCCTCTTCTCCTCTCTCCAAAATTCCTTTTAATATCTCACAGATGGTTTCACTCATTAAATAGAAAAGTAAATTAATAGCATGTCAATTCGTTTCTGACAACCCTCTCGTGCGTGTGTTTATACATCTTGATGGTTAAAGTTAGTGTAAGCAGCTAGAGAAAGCATTATGTCAATTAGATGTCCTCGCTAAGATATGAAAATGAGTGTCTGTGTGTGTGTGAGCAAGAGAAAAAACTGACGGTATTATTCAGCCAACAACCTCTCTAACACACACACACGCACACGCACACACACACACACACACACTCTGTGAAAGCGACAAAGACGCTGGGGGAAACGGTTGATGGTTATCAGCCCCTGTAGGAAATTAAAGGGATGGTCCAGTGTTAATATTTAGATATGCAGATTGGTGACAGAGGCCTCTCTCGCTGTCTGTCAAGCATGTGCACACCACCAACCCACCCTCCCATTCATACAGACGCACACACAAACACGTGCACAGCTACCTATAGGTACAGGTAAATTGAGT
This sequence comes from Neolamprologus brichardi, assembly GCF_056152115.1. Classification (NCBI taxonomy): domain Eukaryota; kingdom Metazoa; phylum Chordata; class Actinopteri; order Cichliformes; family Cichlidae; genus Neolamprologus; species Neolamprologus brichardi. The sequence goes on from NC_142125.1 coordinate 38,507,486, forward strand.
GGTGTGTATCAGTGTGGAACTGCAAATGGGATGAGCAGCTTGATTAATCTGTGTGACATGAATACCAAATCAGAGGCTAAAAAGTGTGCGTCCATGTCTGAGTGAGTGCAAATTGAGGCTGTGATGATGATGGATGTGTGTATGCATGATGCAAATATAATAATAACATCAAACTTTGTTTATATAGAACTTTTCCCAACAATAATGTGCTTCACAGAAAGACTTTTTTTAAATCCAAGAAATAGTTAAAAACGCAGCAAATACAGACTATGAAATATTCATGAAAGCTTCATGATAAGCATTTTAAGAAGAGATATGAAAAGATAATAAGGAAGTTACCATTCTGGTCTGAATGGGGGCTCTAATACCAAAAGTCTGCTGGCATTTGTTTGCTAGCCAAGACCTCAGAATAACCAGCAGCACCCCACTCACCAATTCAAGTAAGCACCCAGGCCCATTAGGGATTAATAAGTCATAGAAATAGTTAAGAACAAGGCCATTATGTGCTTAAAATTAATTAGTAAGATTTTAAGATCACTTTTAGATCTTAAAAAGGCACGACTGGACACTTTTAATGTAAGCATCAAATCAGAGCGTGGTGTTAAATATAAATCTGAGGTTTTTAGCATTTTGACAGCTTTGATCAATGAACCAAGTTTACTGTAGGCCAGGGTACTGAAAATTACTAATACTGTAGTTTTATCATGACTCTTTTTTGTAAAGTTATGTGACAGCTAGCATTTAGGCAGGTGAACACAGTATCAAGGCTTCTGGAGTTGTTTGAGGGAGAGGGACATAACTGTGTGTCATCTGCATAGCTGTGGTGAGTGATTTTATCTCTATTAATGATCTGGTTGAGGGGAAGAAATATACTGAAAATAAAGGTGGACTAAGGACGGAGCCTTGAGGAACACCATAAGTAAAATGCCAGCATGAATAATGACAACAAAAAAGGTTCTTTATAAATGTTAAAAAGAACATAAAAGATGCAGGAATGAGGACAGGAATGAACCAGATGCCTTAATCCCAACCCAGATTTCTTTATTTTGTGGAAAAATAGAAAGGTCGACTGTGTTAATGAGGCTTAAACTGTATCAATTCTTTCATCTTCCAGGAAATGCCAACATACTCTCACCCAATGAGGCTGGGCATTGTTGTGCACCAGGAGGAATCCAGGACCCACTGCACCAGCGTAGGATCTGACAGTTGCTCCAAGGATTTCATCCTGACACCCAATGGCAGTCAGGGTGCTGTTGCCTAGCTTGTAGAGATCTGTGCATTACTCCATGGATATGCCTCCCCAGCCCATCACTGACACATGCTTACCAATGTTACAGGCAGCGTAACTTTCTCCACAGCTTCTTCTGATTCTTTCATGTCTCAGGGTGAGATTTGAGGAACTGGTGATATACAAAAGCTACTATTGGCAAAATTACATTTTGTTTTGCAAGTAAGCAGTTTTTGGTGGAAAGGAACTAAAATGTGAATTAATCACACAATGTTTGATCTAGTGTTCTCCGTCAGTCCTAGCAGCTGATTAGTGGCAGTCCAGTAATGATCACTAGGATTAGATCATATTAGATTAGGAGATAAAGATATTTTACTGATATTTGTACCCACTAGGTCTCCATAGAACTCAGCAACTTCTTTGTCTGAGCATTGATGCTGTTACAGGAACCAGGGAAAATGAAAATGTCACTTCCAGGCAAGAATTTGCAAACATGTTCACAAATAGAAAATGAAAATGACCCCCTTTGGTGCACTGCTTATCTTTACTGTGTGAGTTTCTATATGTTTCCTTAAAAAACCCTCTACATAGCTGCATACAATGACTGTAAAGAAACATGAGCGACACATTTAGACAGAGAGACACAAAGTGAGTGAGAGAACATGAGTGAAGTGATTCAGAGGAGTGGTGATAAGGCGAACTGAAAAGAAAGTGAGTTCAGGCCACAATGTTGTTATTACAGATTGATATACTCTTCAGGTCCCCTTTATTCAAACAGCTCACCTCTCAAAATCAGATGCTCAAAGCTCTTTTGATGACTACTTTGAGCTGAATGTGTGTTATTACAGGTATTACATGAAATTGCCCGTGTTAGGTGAAGGGGATTATGGTGCTTTTGGGTCAATACTTCCTCTGAGCTGTTTGGCTGCTGGAGCTGAGGAGCGATTAGGCTTTTGTCTGTCAATCCGACTTCATAGCGGCGATTATCACACAGACACACACCACATACACGTAACCACCACCTATCAGCACACATACCCGTGCAGTGATTACGGCCTTAGGTATATCAGGCCCATTCAGTATGCTGAGAGGTGTCAGATCTAGTGGAACTGGAGCTGTAACACATGCACGCTCAGTTTGTTGGCTGCAGGAAGGGTGACAGGTGAAAGATGAAAGTGGAGTGCTGAGCTGAAATGAAGACTTGACAAGCTAAAACGTCAAGGGAAAAAAAAAAAATCCAGTTTACAGGTTATTACTACAGGTACTTCTTTCATATTTTCTAAGCTTCTCTGAATGTACTTTCCCAAAAAAGGTGATAGATTTTAATTCCATAAGAAGTCCTAATTTCACTTTACTGCATGTAGAACTATAATTTAATTACTGCAGAAGTTTCAGTGATGAATTTTACACTTTTGGTTAGAATAAATAATAATTAGTTATATCTATGCTACTCCATTATGGTAAAAGATATTCAATCTGAAAGAGCCCTGGTACATAGAAACAGAAACATATACATAAACATACGCTATGTTCTTAATTTTCCTGATTTTCAAATTTCATGTAGAGTAGAAATAAATATATGTTCCTAGTTAAATTTAAAAGAAAAACACTAGTTTATAAAATGACGTCACATATGCTGGGGAATTTCAGTGTCGGGCACTGACCAGCAGCTTGCACATCAGCTCAAATCGACCAAACTACACAGGCAAACAGCCCAGAGATCCCCTTAACTGAACCCTGCAGCTTAAAGAAAGAAACCACAGTGTGCACGATAGAATATTCTCTTCACTTTTGTCGCTTCTACTAATGTTGTTGTTAGGATACGCACAGTAAACACATGGCCCACATTTTGCAGGATGCCAATGTTTAACACTAGAACAGTAATCTTTTTCATGGCAATATTAATCCACGCAAAAGAGAGTTACTGTGTTAAAAAAATCAGAAAGTTACCTTGCATATTTATAACAGCAGGTAAAACATCCAGCTTTGCATCTGTCAAATATCTGTAGGGGAAATGCTGGGAATTTACTGGTGACAGATCTATTTGGAGGACTGAAACAATGTTCAAAAACGTGTCAGCAGAAGCAGAGATATCCTGACTTTTAGATCCTGCGGTGAGCTGAGCTACTGAACAACTGGATCCTTTTGTTAAAGCCTTGCTGCCAGGTAAACGGCCTTTTTCATGAAAAGGTTAAAGTCTCAAGTTCAAGCAGAGATTATTTTCCGCGACTTAACAAAGCACCTCTGAAGCCTTTTATTTACACAGGCTCTGTGTTACTGCCAAGACTGCTATTCTGATCCTGATGTGTATTATTTGTATTTATTTATTATTTATCTGACAACAGAATCTGGGATTATATTACTTAAAATTAAGAAATTGGCATTTTGGATTAAATATACCAATTAAAATGTAGCCTGTGATGGAACACAGCAGTTGTTCTTTTGGGATTAATAAATGACTAACTATCTGTGGACACAAGCTAATTATTATTAATTAACAGTATCAATGAAGTAATTTGGGGTCTATTAACTTTATCTGCTGTGGTTCCATTTTTTTCACAATAATTTTTCACAAAACCGATCTGGATAAATGCGATAATGAAGTGATGCTGTTTTTTTTCTTTTAAAGCTTTTCATTTTTGAGTCTATTAACGTACTTTTGTAAGTGTCTCTTGTATTCATACAGCACAAGCTAGAGCAGAGTGATGTTATTAGGGGGCCTAGTCAGCCTCACAGTAGGAGCTGAGCTGACTGGGTATGGTGATTTCCACTTTACTTTTGTGTGGGTTAATGAAAAAAAACTGAAAAACCCTGAGCCTAATGGGATTTGGTGATAAGAAATTACCAGCGCCAGGTCCTTCTCCTTTGTCTCTTGCTGGGAGTTCAGTGGCTCAGCCAATAAGAGAGCTCAGGGCCACGGTTACCGTAGAGACGAGAGAACACAGGCCACGGCGTCGCCATGGTAAACAGGGGAGCTGTTTGTCAAAGTTCTTTTGATACACACACTCAGAGACACACAGAGTACTGTACGTACACGAGTGAAGCCTGTATCCAACGCTCCTTTTTTCCAAACTGCTGCAATCCAGAAGTTTAATTTAGGGACAAATTCAAATGGATACAAATGCAGAAACTGTATATAGTTACAGGCAGGTATTCATCTCAATGCTTTAGGGGCTAAAACTGCATTCCTGTAATAACAATGAACTCTCACTGTTAGATTACAGTAATTTACTAGAATATCGCTTTTTCACCCTGTTACTGTTATTTTACAGTTTCTTACTGTGAAAAGAAAAGTACTGTACAATGCCATAGAGAATATGAGCCTTCCAGTGTGATACTGTCAGCTGTTTGACTGCCTTTCCTACTGCAATCTCCATGAGCAGTATCACTGCTTAACATAACCACACTTTGGATTCGGATTCTTCTCTTTTGTGAACTATCAGCAGCATTGTGACAATTCCCCTAATCACGCCAAGGTTACTGATATGCTGCTGTATTTGACATTTTAACACATGCTAGCCAGACTTTCAAAAATCTGAGCTGTGCAAATCCTGGAAACCACATCAAACATGTAAAACCAAGGTGTCAAACTCTGGCCCGCGGGCCAAATTTGGCCCGCAGCCTAATTACACTTGGCCCGCAAAACCATACCAAATTATTATTAGAGCTGGCCTACTGGTATTATACAGCTAATATATATATTGTTTAATATTAAGCTTTGCTTGTTCCATATTCAGTTTTTCAGCAAAACTTGTTTGAGTCCATAAGAAAAGATTCATTCTTATATCTAGAGGAATTTTTTTTCAATAAATATTAATGTTAGCCCGCAACTTTGTTCCAGTTTTGAATTTTGGCCCACTGTGTATTTGAGTTTGACACCCCTGATGTAAAAGATTAAAAGTATAAAGACAAAATGGTGGCGTACACTTCTAAACACTTCTACATTTGAACTTTTACATTTATATTAGTCTTTGCATTTATCAAAAGAAAAATACAGTATTATACCATAAAAATGTACAATATGGTTCCTTAAAGCTGTAAGTGTTTGCTATAAGGTTTTTTTTTTGTTTAAAATCAATTTTGGGCACTATTAGGGCTCTGTACTGTATAAAGTTGCAAAACAAATAATCCACATCTATATACTACTACACTAGTACTAATAGAGATTTCGGTTAATTAGATTTGCAGCTTTAGGGTAGGAAACATTTTCTACATATTCACTATATTCATGTAACAACTGGATTTTATATTCAGTTTAGAAAAACTAACTGTAACAGACTACTCTATCAAACTATAGTCATATAATTTTGGGGGCATACACACAAAAAAAATTAAAACGTGTTCTCCTATTTGGGTGTTCTGTTGACAAAACAGGCCATTTTTAGAAATCTTTTACAATTACACAAAATGGGAAAATTAAGCTAGATGTTGATATTTTGGCACCTTTTAATTTAGATTACAATCAAAGGAGGATGAATGATGAACAGTCAGTTGAATCATCCTCAATTCTTTACATACCGTACAGGCAGCATTCATATTTTAAACTCAGAAAACCGACAGAGTGCTGTGTTTTCAATCATTCAGTCTTTTTTCGTCACTGTGAGACATTAGGCTCTGATTTCTGTGGTGTTTGTGGCCTGTGTTTTTCTTTTTAACTCGGGAGGCCGCAGAGCTGAGCTGAATAACACAATGACAACAATAGAAGAGAGCATAAACCGAGCAAATGGGCGAGTGAGCAAGGGAACGAGATAGTAAGAGAGAGAAAAAGAGAGAAAAACGCTCTTTGGCTCGCCTGCTCCTGCAGTGCGTCAGCTCTATGGCGAAGTGGAAAACAAGCAAATTACAGAGCACAGGCGCAAAGACAGTGGCCTTGTCATTTCAACCTGCCAGTAAGGATTTCCTAAATTACCAGTAGTGCACTGGGAGGGCTGCCCTATAGCTTGTCTGCCGCTCCAGCAAAGAAAGAGACGGCAATCTTTCTGTGAAGGTTAGAGCACTGCCAGACATGAAGCCAGTGAAGTAGTGAGCACTGTCAGGTGCCCTGAGCTCATCAGTAATCATGCAGTGTGGAAGTAACTAAATAAATACATTTACTCAAGTACTCTAATGCAGTTTTGAACTGCAGTATAACTCCTCAGTTAAATGTTATTCTTGTGAAACGTTATTCTTGTGAATGTAGTGCACTATGAGTTTAAAACACTGAACACATCTCATCATAATGGACATTAATTACCTGTTAGCACGATATGCCCTTAATTGCTTGCTACCAAACTACTTTGAGAGCAATTAGCTAACAGCTAGTTGCTAGCTAACTAAGTAGCTTTTAATCAGGCATTAAGGTTACATGTTACTTGCCCATATTTCTAGTATTTGTAAATTATCGGCTTCACTGTAGAGTAATTTAGTAATAAATGTGTCATTAGATGGTTGCAGCTGTTGTTCTTGTTGTAAAATGTATCTACGCTGAACCAACATGAATAACCGGTAGGTTTTCTCTGCAAATACAAGTAATAGGAAAAGTATAACTTAAAAATGTAAATAAGAGCCAAACAACCAGGAATTTAAGTGTTCCAGATTAACGTTCTAGCACTTATATATAATGTCCTAAATGCATTTTGATTCAGATATTTGAGCTGTACATGATGGTTTGCTAAATAAATTTTATTAAACATCTTGCAAACAAAACTGAAGTACATTAAGTTTGTATTATTCTAAGGTTGTATGAAAACATTAGACAGTTTAATGCAGGCTGTTTAGTACTGTGAAGAAGAAGACAGTGATGCACTGTGTTGGACTGGTAGGGTAGCAGACATCAATTGATATTTGTAGTAATGATGTTGATTTACTCACAGAATTTATATTAGCTTTGTTCTGTGTGCGGGTTGGAAATCAGGCATATAGCTCATGAAACATCTGTTTATATTTCAGTTGGATAAATCCACAAAGAGCGGTGAATGTGAAGCAGCAGCACAGGTCACCTGATCACAGTCACTACATAAAGAAAAATATGCTGAAGCTCACAACACAGTTTGTTCTGACTTATTTCAGAGTAATTCTTTTTCCCATGCTGCGGCGCTACACACAGTCTTAGGGTTCCCCCACCTACCAAAATCCCACTTTAACTCCTGCAAACAACATAATAACATAAACAGTTTTTAGCATGACTACTGTTGGACTGTTAGACTGTTAGACCAGCTCTGGTGGAAAGATAATAACCAGAATAATCTACTAAAAAATTCTATTAGCTTTCCACTGTTTTGAAAAGAGGAAAGGGAAACTCAAAAACAGATTGTGTCCAACTCTAAAAATCGCAAAAGGAAGCTATTGGATTAGTGAATAATGATTCTAATTTCCTGCATCATTATGCTATGGCCCATTGCTTATATAGTAAACAACTGAGGAGAGTGAAATGGACAAAAGCTTGAATTTATGTCACAATGAAAAAAAAACATTTAAAAGTGAATATTGTTACTGTTGCAGCAGCAGAGAGTGAATGCTAGTAATTTCGCATTGTAGGAAAAATGACAAGACATGAATGGGCCTTGTAAAAAATGTAACACACATACACACCACAGAGGCAGCCCTACAGTAATGACATTTAAATGGCTCATTTGAAGATAAAAGGCCTGCTGACATCAAATGGATCCTTGTTATCATAATAGCAAACAACTAACAAGAAATGAAGCAGCATAAAAAGACATGCCTCATATTTGTCTCCATGAATACAATAACTAAGCAAACAAATATTGTTAACAAACAGCGATCTAAACTGTCTATTCACATGAACACATTATGCGAGTGTTTGCCAATTTATCCTTCACCAATAGCTGAAGGAAATTAGTGCGCATTACAACCAACTCTCCAAAGGTTTTCAATTAATTTCTATAAACACGCAGTACAAAACATAGTGCTGGCATTATAAAGACTGGATTTTTGTCAGCAAACAAAATCCAGATTAGAAAAGGAGATTCATTAGGCATGGCATGTTGTTTCAAGAATGAGACCCAAATTAACCAAAACACCATGAATGGCTCTTTACAGCTGTTTAATTAACACTTATAGACCCTCTACAGGAGCTAACATTTGCAAATATTTTTTCAACCAATACACTGAGTCAATAGATCCTCCCTTAGAGCCGGACTTTAAACACCCAAAAGCTAAAAGTAAAGCGTGGCATAAAGACCAAGGCTTGTTTTATAGTAGTGCATAATTTAATACATCTAAAATGAGAAAAAGCACCATTAGAGCTAAAAGTGTTTTGTTTTTTAACAGATGCTGACTCTGTGGGCTTTAATAATAAAGATTTCTCCATATATGTAGTACCTTTGGGTGGAGCTGTAAGCATACTTGGCATTTTTAGACTGCTTCATGAAAGTTCTGTTCCTCAAAGGTCAAATACACTGCAACTACAAACAAGTAGAACAGTGCTGCAAAAATACACAAAACACAACAGAAGTTGATTAAAACACAACAGAAGTGTTTTTTAGGGACATAATAATGCGACCAGACAGCTGTGAAAGTGACTGAAACCTAAAGATGTGCACTGAGGCATTTGTCAGTGTTCTGAGGGAGAAAAAGATGTGAGGTAATGTGTTTTTCTATCACATAAGCAGTGTTGGGTGAGTTACTTTAAATTAGTAACTTAGTTACATTACTAGTTACTTCTATCAAGAGTAACTCAGTTACTTCAAGTTACTCGTTACTTTCAGAGTAACTAGTTACTAGGGAGGGTAACTGCATTCCTTTTCACCTCAATACCAAACTCGTAATATTTTCTCTGAATATCAGACGATTCCGTTTTTTAGGGGACGGTTGGCAACTCTAATAATTAACCTTATTAACAAAATAAAGTTCAACATCAACATCATAGCACCACCCAGCTGTGTAGAAACTCCGTCATGCTAGCTAGTACCCAGTACAAAAAAGTCAGCATAATGAAAATAAACTACACCTTAACTTGGTTTATATCTGACCCAAATTGACTGCAGGTCATAACGTCTTACCTGACGTTCAGTCACCTGACACTCGGACCAGCGGCTGCCTCGGGTGTCTGCTCCTTCTGCCTCCCCTTTCCCTCATCCACCTGCTAGCCTCCACCACTTGCTAATGTTACTGAATCTGTGGAAGCTCCGCGATAGCCACCACAAGAAGTAATGAATAACGACCCTATCTAAATCCCAGTAATGATTAAGTTAGCGTTACCGTGCTCGTTACCACAATAAAAACGTAGTTACTGTAACGCGTTACTTAATAAGGTGTTATTCCCTACACTGCACATAAGTCATATAATGCTGTAGATACATGTTTGCTGTTAGCTGTTTACTGTTAGCTTGTCACTTCCACAGCTGTTCCTTCAGGTTATTGTCTCCTCAAAAAGATTTTTCTCTACTTTTGTTTTGTTTTGTGTGCTTTTACAGCATTTTTCTATTTGCTGACATTCTCTTAGGTTCCAGTGCATTTGACCTATCAGGGGCACCTGAAAGGTCATAACCATATAATATCCTAGTAATATCATGGTAACAACAGTGGTTGGCACATGACATGCACCGATGTCAGATGCCAGACCAACAACTGAAAAAGTCAAACATGCAGTCCATGCGCTAGAGAATGGGATATCACCTGGGCCGGACCAATTTATTGCAGAGGCAATCAAAACTGGAGGAAACATCCTCCTTTCTCAACTTCATGGACTAATTCAATAGATCTGGAGAAGAGACGAGAGACTATTCTCTCATCCCACTTCACAAGAAAGGCAACAGCCGTGAGCGCAAGAACTATTGTGGAATTAGCCTTCTTTCCATTGCTGGTAAGGTCTTCATGAAAATCATTCAGTCGCACCTAAAAAAGCATCATAAGCAGTCAAGCGGAGAAGACCAAGCTGGCTTTCGACCTGGGCGCGGATGCTGCAATCAGATCTTCATTCTTTGCCTGCTGATCGAGCAAAGAGTTCGATGTGGACAGTGGACAGTGATTGCCTTCATCGACTTCAAGTCTGCTTTCGATTGCATCGATTGGACTACCCCGTGGAGAACGTTAGAAGCAGAACATGTCCCCAAGAAGATCATTACCCTCCTCAAGTTGGCCTACCACGGCTCGCCCATGCTTGTGTGCATATGAAATGTCTTTTCTGGAGAATTTAAAATCAGGACTGCTGTCAGGCAAGGTAATTTAGTACCTCTGCTCTTCAACGTCATGATCGATGCAATTTTGTGCAGGACCTTCAATGGCCACTGTCTGTTTCACCGAAGACCAATCTGCAACCAAATTGATGTTCGCAGATGACAGCGCCATCTTTGCCGAAAATGACGCAGAGGCTACAGGCATCTTACACGACGTCGCCCAATTTGCTCAACCTTATGGCCTGGTGTTTGGACTATAGTCAGACCCTGCTCCCATCATCAGTGATGATCCTCAGTCATTATTTTGTAATCTGTTGGGTTTGACACTGAAGTTGATGTTTGCTGTCTGTGTAAAGTTGAGGCAGATGGGGAAGTTGCAGATTTGCTGTTGATCAGAAAGAAAAGGTACATAATGGGGCATAAAAGATAATGTACTATATCAAAGCAAAGCAATGGGCTGAGTTGCAGATTTTTCTTTTATTGTACCTTGTAAATCTTTTCTACGTACCCAATTATGGTGGGTGCAGATTTCTAGTCTTTTGAAGGTGGCTTTTGAGATTTTCAGGAGCCGTAATAAATACTACTGCATAATTAGTGTTGGAAATTTCCATTTCCTGCAGTTGTTTGGCTGTCTCTGTCCCACAGTTGTTTTGTACTGATGTTCATGATAATCTGGATTATGAGGTTCAACAATGCAGCTACAATCTTTATTATAATTTAGTGTCTTTATAAATGCTTTTTTTCCCCTTTTCATTTTCATTTAAATTGATCAAGAAGGTCTGTTGCAAGTCAAAAGCAAAAAAGCACAGCACAACCTGTGCTTGAACCTTAATTTTCAGCCAAAAGCAATCTGCCCACAAGCAAATATTAGATTTTAACTCTTTTTTTTTTCTTCAGGGAGAAATAACATGTTTTAAACACAGCAGCGACATCAGTGCCACCGGTAAGTAACAGAAGGACTGTGGTGTTCTGACCTTGGATGCTTGCTTTAAAAAGCTTCATTTGGATAAATCAGCCACATTTTCAAAATCTCAATTTCTTGTGGACAAAAATTCCCAAGTATAAAGAAGAGAAAGTATGGCAGATGGGGCCCGGTGTTGTTTTATAATTTGTTTGATTTTGACCAATCAGCTGCTTTCTTTTGATTTTTCTTACTGTTAAAAAGTTTCCTCACACACAGAACGGAGACCTATACGCATTCAATTGCTTCTCAGCTTCCCTTTCATCTTTTTCATCAGTGTCATCATCCTCTCTTTTTCTCTTTCCCATCATTCATCGTTTTTTCAGCTCCTTCCTCCCCCTTTCCTCCCGTCTCGGAGGGTCTAGCTGTAATAGGCAGGTAATTTCCCCCCCTATTACAAGATAGTACATTAGTATCTCCCTGCACTATTTACACAAGTTAGCGGTCCAACCAAGCCATTTACAGAGGATCATTATAGCATGTGGTGTCCCGATACGCTTGGGAATTCCAAGATGAAATGATGGCTTGAATGCATTATCCCATGAGTGTGTATGTGAGCGAGGAAGCGAGGGAGAGATCAAGGCAGGATCACACAATAGATCCTTTTAAAAGCCCAGCCCAAGATATATGATACTATTAAGATTTTTGAGTACCAATTACACCACCACTACCTTAAGTGGTATTCCAGCCATTCAATTTTGATACATTATGAAGATGGTTTCATATATTATACCAGAATCTTCTTTAAGATGTTCAGCAGCTGACGGTAAGACCTCAAAGTGCTGCCGGCAATTTGACAAAATTATCAATCCTCCTGCATTTGGCTGCTGCCCCTTTTTCTGGGAGCGATATCCTTAAATGAGTGCACTCCCCTTCCCACCTGACACTATCTTAACACCATTTACTGGTAACAGTGTAAGATCTAGCTGCCTAATGATATGGGACGACATCAGGCCAGCATGGCGTCTCAAGGATGTGAAGTAGTAGTCTGGTAGTCGGGGTATTGAGCTAAAACTGTTAGCTGTCCATATGCCTGCTGCTCACATGATACCTTGTACGCGCTGAGTTCGAATGTCAGAAATATAAAGCATTTGTGACTGCAGGGAAATCATTCAGATCAGAGCAACATTGTTCACACATCATACAGTGCTGTCACCACCGAGCTGCTGTCACTGTTCAGCAGTGAAAAGTGCATTCATGCATGCTGGTACGAGATGGAAAAGGCTCGTGGCTGCGTTTGGACAACTCAGTTTCACGTACATTCTGCTTTAGCGTCAGCCACCATATCAACATTATATCACCATATTTTAAGGAAAGTCGTGATAATCACATTTGTGACAAAAACAAAAACGAAACCATATTCTGTCGCTGATTGCATCTCGCAGGCATTTATTAGTGCAACTCAAATGAAGGGAGTTGTCCCTTCTCTTCTAATAAGCCACTGTCACTGATGACACTGCAGCAGTCAAAGTGTGAATCAGTTGCCACAAGATGCCAGCAGCAGCATTACAGTGCAAAGTAAAGACACAGCATAATACACAGTGACACAGCAGAAGTCAAACATAAGCCAAGAACCCACATGGGCTGTTTCCCCTGCAATTTTAGACTGCTTCACACTTTAACAATAACTAAACTAACCCAACCTTTTCGCTTTTTATCAGCCAACACAATATAATAAAATAATAAAATTAGGATGCCTACCTGGGATGTTGTAACTTGTGTCAAGCTTTTTAAATCAGTCAATCAATCCAAATATCAACCAGACCGATAACAACACTGGTGGTATTTGATTAATAATTTGTTTCTATTCTCAAGTTTAGTATATAGCCAACTGAATTGTGTTGCATTAATTATTTTTTTAAATGGAAAAAAAATATACCTCAAACATGCACTGTGAAAAATGTATGAACCTTTCTTGTTGACTGTCATGCTTATTTATAGCCAATAGCACATTTAAACAGCAGAGTTGGCCAAGTGTTTTAGAGACAGGCACATTTACATATCAGGTCCAGTCCCAATTCAATGGGCATTTACTGTACATGCTTTTTCCAGAACTATTTCTAATGCTAGGATGCATGTGGCCCTTGTGCTGATTATTCAGTCCATAGTGTAGAGCTGATTGTTGCACAAGAGCACAATTTCTTAGAGACAGAGCAGCTGTAAGACAAAATCTGTGGCATTTAAACCATATAACTGTATGTCTGTGGTGGCGTGTTAGACTTAAAAGAAGGTGGCTATGATGGCAAATGCTCTCCTGTAATAATGTCTTCTCAGAGGGGTTTCCTGTCTTAAAAGGGTGGGATAGACCCAACACACACACCCACGCGCACACACTGTCTCACACACTGAATGGTCTCCCACGGCAGTATCAGTAGGACATTGTCAGGCCAAACAAAAGGCCTTATCTTTCTTTCCCCTTTCAGTCTGGGTGATTGGCCAAGAGAAATGAGTAGAAAAGGCCATGTCCTCACCCGAGGAACCACAAATGTCAGCCACCTTCCTATCTCCATCCAGCCAGTGTGTGTATGAGTGTGTGTGTGTGGGTGTGTGTGCACGCGTGTGCAAGTGTATGATGGAAGATCTTCAGCAATCATATGTCTGCCAAGGCTGCAGAGGCTAGGGAAATCTTCCTGTCAGTATCAGTGTCATGAAATATGGACACAAACACACACGTGTGCATGCAACATGTGTCAGTGCATTCAAGTACATCACAGCTCCAGATATGCTGGTCTCTGTTAAAGCCCCCAAAGGCTATTTTCTTTGGGTATAGTGAAATTTACAGAGCCCTTTGTACTCCTTTGTGATGTGTGGTAAAAAAAAAAAGTCAGCCTATGAGTTATATTAATGAGAACAACAGCACTCACAGTTGTGTGTATAATGCTTTTAATACTGCATTGCATTAGAGGTGATGCATGGAAACAGACTGTATATTTAAGATGGACATCATCTGGCATTTTGAAGCCTCGTCATTGTTTTTTTTATATAATATAGGTTGAAGGGCTCTGTTATCATCTAAGACTCAAGAGTTAGCAGCCTGACTGAAGCCTGCTAACTTTGTGGGTGCAATGCACAGACACATACCCCTGCTTGAAAAAGGAGCACGGATTTCCTGGGTGGGCTGTAACTTGCAGCAAGAAAGAATATTAGTGCCTTAGCAGCACAAACACAATCAACACGTCCACATCAGTGATCCAGCTGGCAGAGGTGAGGCCTAGCTGTCAGCTGCATTGTTCTGTGCTGGCACCTGCCAGTCACACCTGAGCTTTGAGCTTTAACACTATGCAAAAAGGTAAGTTTCAGAAAGATGATGCCTTTTTAATGCAGACAGGAAACATTTTAGCTATAGAGGCCAAAAATACTTTTTTCCACACTGGCTTCAGTTTTCTGTACAAGAGGCTGGTACTTGGTGGGAACTATAGCGAGTGTTGAGAGGTAGCGCTTTTATTTTTAAATGTAACAACGTGATCTGGAAAGAAGTTGTGTATCTAGCTGTAGTGATGTTTTAAATACTAAAAATCAGCACAAACTTCCACTGAATGTGGACAGTACATGACAGATCTGAATATTCTATGCCTTAAATCATACCTAAGAAATGTCGAGAATTTAGTTATCATGATTCCTGTCATTCTCAAACTGGTCATAACTAATTAATGATTAATAACTGTGCTGTTCTGGGTTATTGATCTTGGCTGATTTTTTTTTCATAATAACATGAGAAATCCACAACACCAGAGCTAAAAATTCTTACTAAAATTTGTGAACCTGTTTTGCAGCAGGTCTCACGTTCTGCCATTTATTTCTCACAATGTCCCCGAGAAATTTTGGAAATACTACCCGCCAGAATCAATGAAAAGCAGTCTTTTGAACAACTGTTTTTAAGTTGTTTATAGACTAACAAACACATGATTTACACAGGTGGCATGTGGACAAAAAACCTATTGTTCTGAAAAATATCCAAAATGAAACTGCTTCACAATTTGTCCCCCGTGTCCATTCCACATTTCCTAACAAAAGGCGAGAGGCCTCCCTTTGCGGAGCACACTTCAAAAATTACATGGCCAAATAAAAACATGTTTTTTTAAATGTAAAACTGGCTCTTGGGCATTAAGAACATCACTGACATATTGGAGCAGATTATAAAAAACAACAGCTTTTTAGGGTTTTTTTAACCTTTCTAAATGTAGCTTGATGTAGTTGGAGTTAATCTGCGTGGGTGTGTTTGATCGGTCTTTTTTTAAATATTTATTTTTAGCTCACCTACAGACTACCTGAGGAAACCAAACAACAAAAAGCAGCCACAATCCTCTAATGCAGCGCTTCAACACACCCAACCATCACCGTCCATCTAAACTTTCTTTTCTTTCTCTCATTTTAAAGTGACGGCTTTAAAATCCCATTCTTGCTGTCCATCATGTGACGTGCTCTCTTCATGAGCTTTCCATCACTAATTGAAGGATCATTTTAGCCACAGGATATGGCTGAAGACACTAATCAAGACCTTGTTAAGGGTCGTTAAGGGACAATTGCCCATAATTCCTCTAATCCACTGGATATTTAATTAAACACCTATTAGAGACCAACAACTATACAGCTGGCATGTTCAAACCAGACAGCCAATTCTAGATTGGCTCTGCTGTGCCATTAATTAGTATTTGAAGTCATTTTTAATTATAAATCTGTCTGAATTATGAATCCTGCTGGGTCTCAGGCCAGGAGGACACTTCTTTCAGTTCCAAGGTTTGATCAGCAAAATCACCGTGGAGCTTTCAAGCAGGGCTACTTTTGATGTTGTGCATCACCTACCCACTGTGATCAAGTTCAAACTATTTTAAAGTTTAAACTAGTTCCCTTCGATGGTCCCGCTGCCTCAGTCCCTGCTCGACTTCTCAGATGATAGATGAGTCCTACTTTTCTGTAGCTTTACTCTGAGACTGACCTTCATAGGTTTGAGTTAACTGTCTCAACAGTTGCTCTGTGGACTATCATAAAACCTGGCACAGATATTAAGATAACCCCAGCTTTAATAATCGCTTTACTATTTCTTAACATGTTAAACTAAAGTTAGAATGGGAAACATCACACACGATGCATTCCTTTTGACAGGAAGAAACCTCAGGCAGAACCAGGGTCAGGGTGGAGCAGCCATCAGCCACAACCAATGAGGGGTCAGGGGAGGGAGACAGGACACCGGATATGATCTTATGACTTTCTCTAGTGAATCTAATCATTTTGTGAGCTACACAAAATTGATCCAGTCCTTAAACAGCTGTGTAACCCTGCACAATATATTTAATCAGGGTTGTATGCATATGATTGTGTTTCTTGAATTTATTTATTTTTTGTCTGGAGGGGAAGTACACAGTAAGGCCTCAGCGAGCTGGTGAACCTAAATGGGAACCATTATGCTCATTTCTAGCTTCTAATTTTTACCCTTGGAATCATGCTAAGCTAGCTTTCTATGATTCAGTTTCATCTCATGCACCGTTTTAGTGTAGCCAGACAGCCAACTTTCTTCTGATAGGCTTCCCCTCATAAACAAAAGGTTTGAATAGCAGATTGGTGGGGCTTTTGTGTATGCTTCCCTATATCAGGGATACCTGCACTTACTGACATCATAAAGTCTTAAGTCTGTGCTTTTGACAGACAGACTTTTTGTACATCTTTATTTGGGTGTTTTTTTTTTCAGGTTCCATGAAAACATAGTTAATGTGAGCATATATCTTGCATAAATCAGTATTTAGTGTAACACAGCACTGCAAAGAAAGTACAGCAGAAGAAAAAGCTGAAAATACTTTGCATGTGTGTTCTTGATGATCTTGACGGTCTAATCTTTTGGGGTTGGTCACCTCAAGTTAGACAAAGCGCTTAGATATAGACAAAAGTGCTTGTATGAATGTGAGTGAATGAGGCTTGAAGTAAAAAAAAAGTCCACAGTTATACTAGAAAAATGCTATATAAGCACCAGACCATCCAATCCTACTGAGGGTCATATTACACGTTTCTGATTTCATATGGGATTTAATAATAACATCGGGCCTTCATAGGCTGCATCAACCTCTGCTTTTTAAGTGCGACTAATGAAATGTGATGACATAGAGATAAAAGTCTAACAGTGATGCACTGGATGTATTTTCAGTATGCCTCCTGGCCGAGAACCAGAGGATATCAGTACACCTGGGTCAGCGGCTGAAAGGAGGAGCAGTAAACAATGAGCAGACAACAGCAGGGAGAGACCGAGAGAGGCAAACAAGTCGTTTGAGTGTGTTACTAATGTGTCCCTGCAGCAGGTGGGAAATCTATTATTGCCGTTTTCGAGACGCCTCTCAGCATAAACAATTAGAGGCTGAGGGGAGAAGAGGAAGAAAAAAAAAGAGCGGGAGTGAGTGAGGGGAAGATGGGGATGGATAAAGAGAGGCTACAGAATCAATTAGTCTTGTTAGGAGTAAGTTCATCTCTCTCTCTCTCTCCCTCACACACACACACACACACACACACACACACACACACCTGCCCTCAGCTGCAGTCTTCCCATGCAGAGCGGGCCACCCGCAGACCATACGCCATCACAAAAGAGCGAAGTGGCATGGAGGTTTGCCCCCCCTCCACCCACCCCTCCATTCTCTTTACTCCATCTACCTCTCTCGCCCACTCGCTCACTCTCGCTCTGGCTGCTTCTTGAAAGTATGGGCTTTATCAGCCCCCCTGTAGAGATCATTCATCCACATAGTAACACACACACACAGAGACACACAGACACACACTAGGGGCTTCTAATTAGTGCTCAGACCGCCTGCCCAATTATTACCAGCCGTGCTCTAATTAGGACTTATTTAAAGTGTGCGTCAATTAGTCTTTAACATCATTGTGTGCTTGAGGGAGCTGGACCAGTTAACACTTCCTGAACCAGAGGCAGAGCAGAGAGGCTCAGACGCATCAACAGTTGGGGTCTGGCTTCATTTAACACAATAAACTTGATTTAACTACACGACAGACTCAGACAACACAATCAGACCTTGTTGACATTGATATATTTCCTTATTTGATAAAACACCTCCCCACTAACTCAGTTTATTAGCTTTTTTAGAAAACTTAGTGGAGTCACATTGTCCTCAAAGTTAAGTTTGTCTCAGCTGCGTTAAACTTCATTTTTTAATTTTTTCCTCTGATCACTTGTCATCCATGTTGGTTTAAAGGCATGGTGAAGCAGCCTCACCTCACAGTCTGCTATAGTAGCTGTCCTGGAGCTTTTGATCACGCCCCATTACGTAGAACAGGGACTTTAAAACGGTGAGACTCGCCTCCACAGAGAGGCGGGGAGAGATGGTTAATGTGGAGACGCAGGGGGTTGAACACGAGGGGTGGAGAAATGATATTCCTCAGAATTACGAGTGTGACTTGGGCTTTGTGAACGAGCGCATTACTGCTGATTCATCTTTGTGAATACACGAGCAACACGCTGCTTAGAAAAATAAAATGTTCCTATTAGTGTAAATCCTTCAGCAAATAGGGGTGTGGGAAAAACCTAGATGTTATTGGGGTTAATTTCAGGGCTGGGACAGAGACAGCTTGCATCAACCCCCCCCCCCCCCCCCCCCCCAACAGCTTTACTGGGTCATTGTAATACCCCATTTGTATAGTAACAGAACAGTAACAGAAGCAGAACTTCAATTCACTCCAAAACACAATGAAGCCTTTCAAGGCTCCTTCGTATTGTATATGTATGCACAGAAGGCCCAAGGCAGAAAAAACACTCGCTTTTTTCCATTGGCAGAAACATAACTGTGAATATACTGTACAGATGAGGAAAACCCCCTCGACCCTTTACCCTAGTGGCAGCATTGGCAAAAAAGGATGAGAAGAACAGTAAGAAAAACCCAAACAAATAAAACACTTTGCATCGTATACCTCATTAAAGGCAATGAAGTATAAAACATTTCTGATTTCAGAAGCAATATGGTGAGTGTTTATAAAGTGTATATAAAAGATGGATGTAGCGTTCAAGTCTGAAAAGTGAAGCCGAAATGAAAGTGGCTTAAACCTGGATTCTTTCTAATGCCCCGCCAGAGGGGTTGGGTGGTGGTGAGCACAAAATTGTATAGAACCTCACGTTCCCAATAACTTTAGGGTCTCATTGACTAGCTACTAGTATTTTTCATTACAACATCCTTTTCTTTTAGCTGCTCCCTTTAGGGGTCATCACAGCGGATCATCTTCTGTATCTCCACCCTATTTCTAGCATCCTCTGCAGACATGTCCTCCTTCACTACATCCACAAATATTTGTTCTTTTTCTCCTGCCTGGCAGCTCCATCTGCAACATCTTTTGTCTAGTATATCCACTATCT
Source organism: Neolamprologus brichardi (assembly GCF_056152115.1). Lineage (NCBI taxonomy): Eukaryota > Metazoa > Chordata > Actinopteri > Cichliformes > Cichlidae > Neolamprologus > Neolamprologus brichardi. The sequence continues at coordinate 38,527,138 of NC_142125.1, forward strand.
CTCCTCTGCACATGTCCCTCACAAGCCCATCTCAGCCTCTCTTGCCTCCCTGACTTAGTCTCCAAACTGCTCAACCTGAGCTGTCCCTGTGATCATAAAAACCTTCTCGTTCACTCTTCTTCATCACCCCTGACATTCATCTCCACCCTGCCTGCACTCTTTTCTTCACCTTTAACTACAACTTTCTTTGCTTCTTTCTTGCAAGTTGAAGATAAAGCCAGGTTTGATTTAGGGTGGGCTACCTTGTGATTGGCAAGTCACTAATGAGCAGAGTGGAGTGTCCAGATGACATCACAGAGGCTGTATAAAGTCAGCGTGCCCCTGAAGCGGCACATGAAGGGGACACTTGAACGCCAGTAATCTTTTCTCAGCCCTTGGGCAGCGCTGCATTAAAATAGGCCTGATTCAGTAGTGAGGACAAAATTACTTGATGGGCTCAAACACCGATGAAACTACTGTTGATGAACATGGTCCATGCAAAGGAAAGAAAAGAGATAAAGGATCCTGAAATGTCATTGCCCCATCTACTTCCAGAATATCCAGAGTTTAACCCACTGGGACAAAAGCAGTATAGCAACACATTTGGCTAGAACTGTCGGTTACATATTCCAGAACTTAATTTATGTAAATCTGGTCCCTGCATTGTTCAGAGGAATCAGAAGCCAAATATTGCTTTGGATGTCACCAGCTGTCACAAACTCACCAGGGAGAAGACTACTAGTCTGTGATTGAGACTGCTGTTGTTCTACCGGTACGACTGATAAAACAGATACAAAAATTACACCAACGGCTAGGCTAAGGTTGCTATAATCCATGACATGTAGGGTCGTAGGAAGTGCATCAGATATTTGCAAACTCTTTCCCCTCCTGCTTCCCTCCCTCCCTCTCTCCCTCCTCAGAGCGGTAATCTGTCTGTCAGTGTGTTGCCAGTGGTTCTCTGTGGGCGGCTGTCTGTTTGAGGCTGTTTTAATTAATTTTCAATCAGAGCAAAGTAAATTCATTAAGCACTCACAGCTCTGTTTGAAGACACACAAACATGCGCACATACGCACACATTTCACAAGCATGTCCTGCTCGCAGAAGTGAGCATTAACATGAACCTATGAATGTGATATGCACTAATCATACTGTCTTTTTTTTTAATGTGTGTACGCTGTCAAATAGCTACACGGCAATTAGAGTGAAGATTATTTGAGTTTAACAGGATGAATAAAAAAGACAAACAGCAATAAAACAATATCACGTCCGACAGGACAAACACAGCTCTGAAACGTGACTGCACTGACATTACACTGAACACAAGCTAAAAGAAAATAGTATTTTGATATAGAAATTCAATATTATATCAAAGCACAAGAAAGGAAATAAATATATTTGAAATGTTATTATGTAGATGATGACATGACCAGTCTGGTTGTTATATTCTATCCACGGCAAGCTCCACACAACAGTTGTTATACCCAAACAGTCTTCAATATTACCTCATCTAACGATGAGCCTCAGTGTTGTGTGGTATGCAGAATTTGGATGGACAAAGTGTGTTTGTACCAAAGAATCAAAAATTGGTAGAAATTGGTCCAATGTATTGCCCTCAAGTTCATCAGTTAAAACTATATATTTATTTGTTTTGAAAATGCTGTATTTCATACTTTCATATGTCAGATTTTTACATTCTTAGAGATTTATCTAGAAGGTCCAAACAAAATGAAGAAAAATAACCACAGAGTAACATTCATCTTTGAGTAAATAACTTATTATGTTAAAAAAAACTCTATAAAACTCACTATATAAACTATTAATTGAATGAATTTGCAGAGAATGTACCATATTGTTGTTTTATTTTATTTTATTATATAAAAAAATATTTTATATAATGAGAAAAAAGGTAAGTAGTGTCATGGTCCCCGTGCCTGCCCAGCCGGCCTCACAAGGCTACACTTGTGTTTTTGCTTTCTCTCTCTCTCTCCCCTACCTCTCTGCCTGGGCGGAGCTCACTGCTGGCTCCCGCCCTTGGCTCACACACCTGTTGGCGATCAGCTGATTTCCCGACTACTATTTGAGGCTGGGCCACAGATCTTCTCATCGCTGGATGATTGTGCTACTAACGTTAGTCTCCCTTCCCAGCTCCCGTGGTCTTGTACCTTTACGCCCTACCTTCGTGACTTGTGAGTGATTTTTCCCTTTCTTGTTCCACTTTACCTTCCCGGACCTGTGACCTCCCAGCTGTACGAACGTGTGTGAGTTGGATGTGAGGACGTGAGCGAGCGTGAGAGAGAGAACCTTCCCCTAACCCCTGGAACCCTGGATTTTTCCCTGTCACTGTATATATTATCGCACTGGTGTGTAAATAAACGGTGCTCTGAGACGTCAACCTGTTCTGCGTTTGAGTCCCTGCTTTCAGATTGTGACAAGTAGCTAAGAAACTGCTGATCTATGAGTTTTCCGCACAACCATCATTAGGGTTTACAAAAAATGGCCGTTCTTGAGGTCAGAGGAGAATGGTCAAACTACTTTGAGCTGATAGGAAGACAAGAATAACTCAATAAACACCATATGAAGAAGAGCACGTCACATCGGACCTTAAAGTAGATGTGCTACAGCAGCAGAAGACCACAATGGGTGTGACTCCTATCAGCTAAGAACAGGAAACTAAGGCTACAAGGACCTGGTAGAAACTGGTTGGACAATAGAAGACTGGAGAAACGTTTCCTGGTCTGATGAGTCTTGATTTCTGCAGTTTTCTGAGATTTGGTAGGGTCAGAATATGAAGGAGACAACATGAACGCATGGATCCATCCTGCCTTTTGTCAACCACTCAGGGAGGTGGTGCTGTAATCATATACAGGATGTTTTCTTGGCACACTTGAGGCCCATTAGTACCAGTTAAACACTGTTTAAAATACCACAGCCTACCTGAGTATTGTTGACAACCTTGTCCATCCCTTTATGATGACGGTGTACCCCAAAGCTCAAATCATCTCACACTGGCTTCTTGAATATGACAATGAGGTCACTGCACTCAGATGGCCTCTACAGTCACAAAACCTTAATCAAGTAGAGCCCTTTTGGGATGTTGAGATTGGATGTTTAGCCAAAAATCCGAAGCAACTGTATCATGCTATCATGTCAATATGGACCAACATTTCTGAGGAATGTTTCCAGCACCTTGTTGAATCTCTCCCATAAGGAATTAAGGCAGTTCTGATGGCAACTGCCTTACACTATTTCCTCAATAGTGTTTTTGAGAAGTTTCTACTGTTTCTCTGATTGGTGTGTTTAATTTTTCACCCTGATGATGATGCTCTGTAACTGGTCATAAACAGTTAGTACAATGTTTGTGTAAATCCCCTTGAATTGAAGCTGAAGGTCTGCACTTGAATAAGTGTTTCATTTCATATCAGCGGCGGTGGTGTGCAGAGGCAAATTTACCCAAACTCTGTCATCATCCTATTACTTTTGGATCCAGATCTGTACATCTTTAGTATTCTAACATTATGATTCCCCAGATTACTCAACCTAACATGCTTCATTCATTTTTCATATTTTATCATGTAAAGATTGAGAACAAACCTTTAATGGAGCCATTAACACAGTAGACATGAAATGAAACTCAAGATTTCCCATTATTTTACAGTGCACAAATCATCCAGTGTAAAACTGTTGGAGCAAACAAAAAGGCTTAATTACATCATCTAGCACAGTGGTCTCCAACCTTTTTTGCGCCACAGACCGGTTTATGCCCGACAATATTTTCACGGACCAGCCTTTAAGGTGTCGCGGATAAATACAACAAAATAAAACTAGTACCGGTACCGAAAAAAAGAAGATTTATTCATAACACACGTGAAAAGACCCAGAAAAACCGAGTTAATGATAAAAACGATAACAAAATAATGCTGAAAACCGATAAAAACCCTGAAAACCACACATTTCACACCTGAGCCTCAACTCTCGCGGCCCGGTACACAGCAAATCCAGCATGTCCAAATTAACACTGTCAGATTTGATTTCAACACTATTAAAGTGTCTATATGGGTCCACACCAGAGAGTATTAATTTAACTCTTTTTGGAGAGTTGGTATGTTAACTCTGATTTAGTGTTAAACACCAAATCTGTCTGGAGTTGATAATTTAACACTTACTAATGCTAACTAGGTGTTACGAGTTTATATATTAACTCTCAAAGAGTATTTTAGTTTAACTACGTAAGAGTTATCTTCTAATTAATTCTAAAAAGTGGAAATTTTACTGTTCTGAACTTCTAGAAATTTCTCTTGGAAATAAACATTTATTAAAAAGATGCAATGGTTTTTGAAAAACATTTATTCTGAACTGTGCACCACAATTTCAAAACATTTTCTGAAAGATGTAACAGTGTACATGTTCTCACTTTCATTAGAATTTTGTTTATTTAAAGGTCTGACATAGGTGAGCTGGTAAATGCAAATAACAGCATTCTCATCACTTATTTCTTCAATACAATATGCATGTCCTTCATTCATCACTTTGTGGAACTTCAACGCACTTCTGCTGTCCCCCATATTCCATCTTCACAAGCATATCCTATGTGGAGATTGATTAAAAATTAGTTGACACTAATTAATGGCGCAATCAATTGCAGCACAGTTAAAAAAAAAAAAAAGCAATCATTTTTGAGCCATTACTTGTGTAAAGTATTTTCCCAAAAGACAAGGACACAGGCAACAGGTAATACTGAACTAAATGTAAAACCTCAACCTAAACCGTGTGAACAAAACTCTGGAGGGATCTAAATGCTAACGTAGAACCCAGTCAGGATGTCTGCTACTGCTGTTTGCTCGTTTTGTTTTGTTTTTTTATGGGAGATCGTTTTCAGGCTTCAAGTAGCACCATTATACCAACATTTCACATTCTACACATTGTTTTAGGTGTATTTAAGTTGACCAAAAAATTTGACTGAAAATTCACATGTAAGCTTTTGTTCAAGGCTGTAGTATTTAGCTAGCTAAAACAGAATATTATGCTATCAGCGAGCAACATGGCTAATGCCTTTCACACAGCTTTGTCTCAACTCCAAAGAGCCACAGAAGTAAAAGCTAATAATAATAATTGAAACAATCTTGAAAAAATGACTTACCAAGTATGGTAAACAACTCAAATATGTAGAGCAAAATGTTCTGAAACGGCTTCACTTCAGCTTCGATTGGAGCCTATGGTGCTGGGGGCGGAGTCTGTGAATTTACTCTATTGGTGTCATATCCCCTGTAGGAGTTCGGAGTTAAGAGGTCAAGAGTTAATGTTTCCATTTTAACACCTCCAGATTTGACATAGAAACACTAATTTTTAACTACTATCATTTTACACCTCAGAGTTACATTAAAAGAATGTGACTCTACTTAGAGTAAAATTAACTCTACTTTTGCAAGAATACTACTAACACCAAAACATTTAACACTTTTGAATTTGCTGTGTACCAAACGACTCAGGGACCGGTACCGGTCCGAGGCCCGGGGGTTGGGGACCGCTGATCTAGCATATAACAGATCCAGTAACAGGGCCACATTTACATTTCAGAACTTCCAAACAGCTTGAACTGAACTTCCAGCGTTTGATGGAGATAAATGTGGAGACATGTAGGAATGTGCACAGACAGACGGATGCAGAGTGTAGGTGGAAGGAGGCTGACGAAGGCTCGTTTGGTTGAAAAGGAGGATTTATCAGGCCTAATCTCTCAGCAAACCAAGCAGATCAATCTCCTCTTAACACATAGATACACACACTGGTGTGTATATTTAGCTCAGTGGTGCTCTCTCACTCTCGCTCGCTCTCTTTCTCTCCTCTTAACTGGGTTCTTGCTGGTAAAAGTGGCAGAGAGACAGAAAGAGAGAGAGAGAGAGGAAAAATGTTGTTGACCAAAAATGAGGAAGAAAAAACGACAGAGAGAGAAAAATAAAGAATGGTTTTGGAGAGAGAAAGAGAGCAAGAGAGGGAGAGACTTCTTAGAGGGCTAAAAGGATTAGCCCTCTCGTTTCTCCTGGATCACAATGTTTCCTGGGATATGTTTGATCAGCAGTTGTGTGTGTGCGTGTGTGTGTGAGGGAGAGAGAGACAGAGAGAGATGTTTGCTCCGATATCAGCGCTGCCTCATCCTGATCCCATTACACGGCAATAAACAACAGCTACCAACATGCGGATTACCGAGTGTGAGAGAGCATGTGGAGATGTGTACGCAACACTTCTGGTTTTTGGCTGGACTCTTGTTTTTCTTCTTTTTTCAAAAATAATAATCCTTAGAGAACGACGGTCTGTGTGTGTCTCTCACAGCCTATGCTTTGAGTAAATATTTGTGTCAGGGCCGGCATAAAATCATAAACTGTACCGTAAATCTGTGTTTGTATTTGCTTCTTGAAACTTATTCAGCAAATTTGAGAAGTCATTTTCCCCCTCATTAGGCTCTTGATCGGCATCTGTGGCTTTGTAGAATTCAAACTAAAGCAAAAAGGTGCACCACTCCTTTCGCTAGATTTATAAAGCCATGTGTGTGCACAGTTCACCATAATAAATCTCAAACATCATGAAGCATGCCTTGAGCTCTGTGTTATGTGAAAATCTTGTGTTGCATTGTCTACGTCCTGTAAAAGAAGCATGTTTGCACGTTATCTTAAATATGTTAGCAAATATTCTCCAAGATTCATTTTAATGTTTCAAACTAGGCCCCAAAGCACGGAGAGGATGTCACATCATCACCTGTCACAAAACCGAAGAGGAAGAATGAAAAAAAGCAAGACGCTGGTGGAAACAAGATGCAATCTTATCTAGATTTACGTCAAAACATCCGCCCCGGCCTCCTCTTCAATAAGGCCGAACATCACGGTGCTACCTCGGCCTTGTGTGTGACAACAGTCACTCTTTAAAGTCACAGCACTTGAAAAAAACAAAACAAAAACCAAACCAAACAAATGATTGGGCATTGGAGTATGGGTGGGAACAATAAGCTCTTCCAACATGATGACATTTGATTGTCAACTAATACCTGGATGACTCATCATCCTGTGATCCGTTTTTGAGAATCTTGACTTTCTGCTGCTGTCCTTTGTGCACATTTGCGCTAAATGACAAACACAATCCAAACAAAAGCACAAAAGCCACTTAGCAGAAGGGACGTGAAACTGTAGGATCAGGCTGAATATTGAATTTACAGCAAAATCTTTGTTGTTTCACGTGTGTTAACCATTGTATAAAAAAAAGAGAGATTAACAGTTATCGCTGATGTTAAACAGTGGAACCAGTTTTCAGCTCACACTCTGATTTAAAGAAATAATAATAGAAAAAAAGGTGAAAGCATGATATTACATGTTTAAAGATAAAGCCAATCGAGCACTGTTTTAAACCAATTTGTTTAATAGCTTTATAAACTTCATTAAAAAAAGGGGGAAAAAAGTCCTTAAACCAACCGGTTTATCCTCACGCTCCCTTCTTTTGCTCCTTCCTTTGCTCTTTTATTTCTATTCCTCCAAACTATCCCTCCTTCTCTCCCTCCCCCTCCATCCACCCCTATCCCTCCCATCACCTTTCTTTCTTACAGAAAATCTAAAAGGCTGACATGCAAATGGGGCTTATTAAATCCTATTAGGCCGTCTGTCACAAGCCAGCAGCGAGAGGGAGAGAGAGTGAAAGGGGGAGGGAGGGATAGAGAGAAGGAGCGAGAGACATTGCAATTAGAGGACGGGAGAAAGAGTGCTAAACATTGTGTGTGAGTGTGTGTGTGTGTGTGTGTGTGGGGGGGGGGGGCTGTGTTGGGGGTAAGAAAGTGAAGAAAGGATGGTTTTTACAAGTAGCTACACGCTGTTTCCATTCAGATATTTACTGTACATATAAATACATATATCTGAATACAGGCGAGTAAGATTTTTAGGATCATAGTTGCTCAATGTTTTTCATGTTTTGTGTGTCATTCCTCCTGAAAACCTGTTTCCTGCCATGCAATCTATGACTTATATAATTCAAAGACATGTTTACTCCAAAATGACATCATAACTAATGATGCTATATACAAGCCCGTAGCTCAAACAGACCTATACAAAACATAAATAAAATAAAACGTGATCTAAAATAGGCAGCTTTACCCGTTTGAATGTGTCTCAGTTATTGTGCACATTCACACAGCTCTCAGTGGTAAAACGGAGAGGAGCAGGTACTGTTCATCCTTTGTGTCTGTATCACTGGAATCACTTTTGAAAAAAAGAACTCAAACCTTTTTCCGGTTTAAATCAAGCCTCTCGGCTCCCGTTTTACACATGAAAGCAGTTCTCCCGAAACGGAGACTTGCTTTCTTACTTCTAGACACGAAGGTGATGATAACAAAAACACACTTTTCTGCAGCGAGATAATTTTTCTAAATTAACACAATGAAACTGAGTATAACATGTAGAAAGAGGAAAACGTAAAAAAAAGGAAGGACTATTTTTCATAGTTTTTCATTTTTATTTTTTAGGGGGGATATGCAGAAGTGTATATATCAGCCATTCTGACAAAATAATGAGTTTTATAAAATAAGAAAAGCACTAATATGTTTTAATAGTATAGAGATGTGTCTTCCTGATACTTGAGAGGACGTAGTGCTGCGCAATGCTGCAAATTTTGGTATCAATCCTGCACCAAGTAAATACAGGGCCATTTCTGTCAATACAAATAACATTACCAATACTTTAAACTCATAAACCCAACTTTCCAAAATAATTAGCTAACACAACAAAACACACCTATCTTTTTTTTGAGACCTGGAATGTAATTGTGCCGGTCTCTAAAGCACTTTGGATCAGCGTCTGTTTAAATGTGCTACAGGCCTTAAATAAATGAAAGGCGACAGTCAACACAAAAAGTTTCAGACATTTTTTCAATATTTGGATCAATCCGCTCACCTCTAGTAGACAGAGTCATGCTTTCAGCTAGTGTGTTTGCTGCTGTGTGTTTGTTTGAATGACAGTGACTTTAGTTAAAAGCATTTTTTTATCATTTCCTTTGGAAAACTGAGATGTGCAACTTTCTAAATAATTAATTTGAGCTTCAAGTTAAAACCCTCAAAATTATTTGAGATTCACTATAAGGAATGCAATGTGGCTTCACCATATAGACATAATATGCCATCTATTAAATTAATGCTGGCTCAGTATGCATGTTATTGATTGCACAATGTGAAATAAGTTTCAACAGTCAGCTACAGTAATGTATTTTCAAAGTATAATGAGACGTGAGTGGAAGCCAATGGCTGCCAGAAGAGGAGCGTCAAAAGTAAGATTCAGGCATGGCAGACTTTTACCTATGAGATGCCGTGTTTGGGTCACTAGGACCCCTGCTGTAAAACTGCTCATAAAATCTCAACCTTATGATTCAAAGTCAAGTTGTTTGTACACTCATTCTGCAGCAAAGTGCTGTCTCAATTGGAGTCAGCTTTTAAAATGTTTTCAGACACACGGTAGTGTCTCAGTACTTCTTTGGATATGGTTCAATAGTCCAAAAACGACCTCCTACTGTACCTCTTTTTCCTAATAATTTTTCCTTGTGGAAGATGTTCTGAAGTCAAGGAGGGTGTAAAAGAGAATTTCTAAAGAGTTGGGAAAAGAAGATCTTTCGTGTCCAACCACACTAATACTAAACTTCTTGATGTTCCTAACGCTGTTTCACGAAGGTCATAGAAACTAAAACATTTAAAAAGAGAAAAAAACATGACTTCATTACAACGACTGGAATAAAAAAACAAGTCGATTTTCTTGTTTTCTCATACTCATATAACTTGATTTAGAGAGCTTGTATGAGTTGACATTCGTGAACTGCAACACTTTCTTACAACAGTGTAAAGTAAACAGTTTAGCTTTGGCTTTACCAGCCTGTTGCTGAAAATTCAAAACATATCAGCAGGTTATCTAAATGGAAAACACACTTAGGACCGTTTTCAAGATCTGTACCACTTTGCCACCTCTGATCGTTTTCATGAAGAGTTGAGTGCCGTGTTGTTGGGTTTTATATGTGGGAATTATCTCATTTTCTTTCATACAGGTTGCTTCAGTGCATCCTGCTTCTGGGTCACTTCACTCAGTTAGCAAAACAGACTATTCAGTCGAACCTTCTGCCTTGGTAGTTTACCTCTCCTTAAACCCCTGCATATGTTTTAACCTTGTCTTGAACAGTCTGCTGGACTAGTGATATTATAACAAGCAGCAATCAGCTTAAGGATCTCTCACAATCCACACTTCAAGAGCAACTCTTACTTACATTGTAGTGTACGAGTTCAAGATGCAGATTGTCTTGACAGCAAAAATATTTTGTCCAGTTTTCTGAGATTGATTAGACATCTACACAAGTCACCAAACGAAAAGAAGGGTGATCAAGAAAATGCAATTTAAAAAGACAAAACCCTTTAATGCAGTGGTCCCCAACCCCCGGGCCATGGACCGGTATCGTTTGGTACCGGGCCGCGATGAGGATCGGGTGTTTAATGTATGGTTTTCAGGGTTTTTATCGGTTTTTAGCGTTATTTTGTTATTGTTTTTATCGTTTACTCAGTTTTCCTGGGTCTTTTCACGTGTGTTATGAATGAATCTTCTTTTTTTTCGGTACCGGTACTAGTTTTATTTTGTTGTATTTATCCGCGACACCTTAAAGGCCGGTCCGTGAAAATATTGTCGGGCATAAACCGGTCTGTGGCGCAAAAAAGGTTGGGGACCGCTGCTTTAATGTATTTAACAGCTATAAATATGTCTGGAGCCAAGACCATCATAAACACAGCATAATGTGATGAATTAGAAACTACTACTTTTGAATCTGTATACGTCTACTCCTAGATCAAATATGTGTCAGATATAAGGCCTGGGGACCAAAATAGGCCCACAAGGACTCCAATCTGGCCAAAATGTGATTTTATTTATTTATTTATTTAGCTTTTAAGCTTTTGTTCATCATGACAACCTCCCCCATCACCAGTATATGAACATTAAAATGACAGAAAGTTCCAGGTTTTTTTTTTTTTACAATCTACTATAGAAATCTCAGATTTTTACAGTGGGCCCACAGTAAGAAGACAATGTTCTGTCAATTAACAAAACCTCTGTTTTATAATTACAGGACATTTTGGGAAACAAACAAGCAAAACTTTTCCTGTAATTTTACACATTTATTTGTTACAGTTTAAGTCCAAAGAGTCGTGCTGATAGATGTCTTATATTTACTACAGCAGCATTTCTTTATCATGTCTAAAAACGATAAGACCTAATGTTGAAATTGCATTTCTTTTACTTATCTTAAGATATCTCAGGAATGAAATGTGTAGTTAGACTTCTATACATTGACAGAAAAGGGGAGTTTGTCTGGTTCGTGTATGGCCCACAATGCAAAATTATTTTAACATCCCTGTCCTAGATGAACAGGGTGTCCAGATTTATAACAACTTTTACCTATTAGTTCAGCAGATAGGGTTAGTCTTTGATAAGCTCAGATTCTCAGCCCAAATCATTGTGTTATTATTAGCTTAAACTACTCAATCCAACACCAGAAAGAAAATGTATTTCTCATAAGTCCTCACTGTGTGCTCTACATTTCTTAAATAATTGGTTTATGTGGTATACTCATCTTTGAGGTACAGTAGCTATGATGATGGTGAGAGTTAGACTACAATTAATATCATACTTGAGTTATTATAACAATGACCAGGTCTGATTTTCACTTAGGATTATTAATAAAATAGTTTTCTTGTGATTGGGAATCTTGTTTATTAAAACAGCAGAATTCAACCTAAAAGGTTAAAGTGCATCATACAAAAACTGTACAGCATGCATACAGGTACTTTAACTCAGCTGTCTATTCTCAGTGCGTGGCATTTCCATCCATTCTCCCCCCACTTTGCTACTTTTCATGAACATCCTCCAACTTTCACTTTCTTCTTAATCACGGCCCTCATTGTGTTTGTCTCTGCTCTGTTGGTGCCCATTTCATGTACGTGAGCAAAACACTTCATGTAATTTGCTGCGGGCAACATATTACAGGTTATTACTGTTCCCTTCCTCTCATCCCTCACTTCTCTCCTCCTCTCCTTTGCTGTGTCTTTGATTTTCTTTTTCAATGATGAGACAGAGAGGAAGAGGCTGCCTTTCTCCTGCCTGTCAATTATCTCTCGTCCGTTTCTCCGTCCAGCTTAATTGGCGTTTGGGAGACGCTAGCGTTGTCCCAGCGGGCTCAGCCAGGACAATGGAGGCCCATATAGCTGACCGGCCCTCGGCTCAGCCCAAATTGAATTGGAAATCTTCCATCTTCTCTTTAGCATAACAAAGAGGGTGCAGGGTTTTTAGACAAAGGGCCCGTTTTAATGGAGAAAATCAATCTCTAGGAGGAAGCAGCGGCATTGTCTCCCATCAGCTGTACAGGTGTGTCTCGCTCACAGCGGCCTTAATCAGAGGTGGCAGGGGAGAGATCTGGAAGCTACATCTCTGTCACTGCGTGGAAGACTGGCAGTCAGAGGCAAGGAGAGGAGGGAGGGAGGAAGAACAACATGTGTCTAAATAAAAAAATCATATGGTGGTGGCACACAGTAAAAGTTAAAGGCTGATCCCATAGAGGGCGAATTTAAAAAAAGAGAGAAATTTTGGGTTTAGATTGTTATTGCGTGTTTTTCAAATGACCAATCAAAAACGCTCTAAAAGATTAGAAAAAAACACATTTTAAAACGCACACAATTTCAAACCATCCCTGTGTAACAATTCATTGCATGAAAGTAATATTTTGGATTGCTTCAATAAATGTCACATGAAGCTTCCAAGGGGCTCAAGTAGTTGGCACTGATAGCTTCTGATATAGGTTTAGATACTGTGTGATACTGAACTATTGATTAGAAAAAAGAAAACCTTTTTTTTTTTAGTGAAGTCAGTTTAGCAGAAATCATCCACCAAGGTAAAACACTGGTATTACACATGCCTACAAGGGTCACACTGAGTCTGTCCCATGACACCACACCACTGTCAGAGAATTTAACCTTGACCCTTACTACACTTTCATACTAAACAGAATGAGTCAGTTTATTAGCGATCGACAGATCAATCCAAATATCGATAGTTTCAATAACAACTATGGTATTGGATCGATACTAGCAGAGTGATTTAGTGATCATTAAAATGTGTTCAGATTTTTCAGATTGATGATGATTCATCTCATGGCGCTCTGCTCTCCCCTACATAAGCTGCTTTTATAAGTTAAAAGTATTGGCGTCGTACTTTAGCCCCCAAACACTTATTTGTTTTGTTAAGTGACATCAGTCTTTGAAACATCTGAGACTTATCTTGGTACCTTCATTAGAAAGCATACTGTCTATATCTACTACATCACTGCAGCCATCACTCGTGTGATGTCACGAGCACTGCAGGTTGTATGAAAGAGGATTAGGGCCACTGAATTTTTGGGTGCTAGCTTTTTTGACACCTGCACTTTTTTAAATTGTTTTTGGTGAAAGTGTGTGTAACCAGTAGAGAGAGAGAAAAAAAAGCATATCAGTCAGTGTTAAAACAGGGAAGATGACACTTAAAAACTCTTGGCTTGATTAAACGCGAAGGACTTAAGAGATTACACTTGGCCTGTTCTCGAACAGCTTGAGGTTCGCGTTTGACTTGGTCCTAAATCCTTTGGTCGTGTTATTCCTACACACTAATAATTAGTTCTAACCATATGCGCTCTGAAAATCTTGCTCATTTATGTTATGCTTGCTTTAGCAGTATTTTAAGGCTCCGTGAAACCTGGATGAATCTTAATGCAACATTCAAAGAGGTAGAGTCTATTCAAAAGCGGTATATAAAAATCCACAGAGCTCAGCTGCTGGCTCGTCTTCTCTCAAAGGAGCCAAAATGGAAGATTTGGAGCCTCGTGGTTTTAGTGGCTGAGATTGTTGTCTCACTACAATGTTGAGAAGATATAAGTGAGTGCGGTGGACCGCCTCGAGCGGGGAGGATGCCGTGACAGATTACTTTCTTCCCTGCTGCGTTTGTCTTTCACATTGTCTTTCTTTGCACAGACCACAATAGAACTCGAGAAGGAGTCAGTCATTAGACAGTGGAGCGATCTGAAGGTTAGTTTAACCAGAAACACCCATTCCCCATTGGTGTATATGGTTTTCTTGGTGAATTAATTCATTTTGAAAATCTAAATCCGTGATTCACAACATGAACATCTTCACAAGTCTGATTATTTTCATCCAAAGGTGTCATATTCAAAAATATTCAGTTTACTGTAAAAATCACATTTCGCTAACTTGAATTATTAGCCATCATTCAGAGAAAAAGAAGTTTTTCCTGCTCTGATGGGTCAATACTAGTCATCAGATATGATGGATTGCCTGTACATGAGGTGCTGGAGCTCATTACATGACTATAATATATGTATCAAACATTAGGCTGCCCTCTTAAAAAGCTTCAGAGGTAAAAAGTCTGTGCCTGACGACTCAGCAGCAGCTCCACAATGTTCACAACTCACACACATCACACAGATTTGCATTACATTATTCAGTAATAGCAGACCTTCTGGATATTCGTGTTTTATACAGTAATACTCATGACTCATGCACTGATTGATTACTTAAACAGTATTACAGTGACACATCCACGCGCCCCATTTAAATACGTTAGGCAGCAACATCAAATTTAAGATTTAAGCGTCTGATTCTGTGAGACCAAACTGAGGCCTGTATGAAAGTTTTTTTGTTTTTGTTTTTTTTACGTGTTGGCTTAGACAATGAAGTCATGCCTTTTGCGTTAAAGTGCAATATGAAATGAATGACTTCATTGTTTGACTTTTTTCCCCCTGAATAATCTGCTTCAGCTAACTTAGGTTGTTCTCTCGGTTTCCTGTTTCCTGTCAGGGTCTCTCAGCCACTCCGTCGGTGCTGTTAAGGAGTAGTCTCTCAGGTCTGGGTGTTTTGATAAGGTGAGTGTTTGTGTTTATCTGCGCACTCCCAGCTCTGTGCATTACCATGAGAATGGTTTAAGCTCTCTGCTAATCCTCTGTGTCTCTGTTGTAATAAATGTCTTCATTCATACGCTGCAGTGGAGAGGGGACCGGAGTACACAGCTATGGCAAACATGTCACCTTGTTCTGACCCAAAACTGTGGCATCCAGCTTGGAACCACCCACAAAAAAAGAAAGAGCAAAAAATTTGGTGTAAAACATGTAACATGGGTCTTGTAACGAAAGGAAAAAGTTTCTTTTTTGTCACGTTTTGGGGTTAAGACTTTTCCCAGAATATCAATCATACAGTATTACTGAAAATAACATTATGGTCATTAGGTTAATACTACAGACTGGACAACTAGCCTTGGATTACCCACCATGACATCACCCATTGCACTCAAACCTCAACATTAGCCCTCATCATGTTATTTGTTTGGTAACACTTGAACTACATAGAAAAAATGTCCTTAGGTGCAAGCCGTATTATAAGAAGAATTTAAATGTATTTTATATGAAATTACACTGTAATTATATTTACTTAAGGTTTTAACAGAAAACGAGTACATTTAAGTAGTGTGTAATTAATATAGTAATTATATAGTGCAAAATTATTCAGGAAAGGAGATTATTGTTTAAGTAGTCATTTTAAATACTGCATAAGTAACTTTAAGTACTCTGCAATTTCATAGTAATTTTGTAGAAAAACAAACATCCTACATTGTAAGTACACTGTACTTTTTCTTGTGTAACTTCCTGGTAAAATTACTTATGCATTACTTAACTGTACTTACAATGTAATAATTTCTGCAGTAAAATACATGAAGATATAATTACTTGCACAGTACTTACATTTACTTACAGTATAATTACTTCTTTTGATAAACAAGTGCAGAGCTAATCGATCAGCAATGGTTAGCAAGTTCAGTTTTCAAGCAGCATCCACAAACTGGAAGCGTTTAACACACAGATAGGCATGTCTGCTAATTAGTGCTAACACACTAATGAAATACTTGAGTTTGTCTCACCAGAACCAGACAGTATTACAGATGACGTCCCAACTGGTATTTCTTATATCTCCTGTATAGATCACAGTAAAAACGGTTATAGTTGCGCTTGGACAGTACTTCCTTAGAACACATCTTATTGCACAGAGTACATCATTAGTTTCAGAAGCTGAGGGACTTCCATTGAACTCTATTGGACAACTCAGGACATCAAGAACTGAGACTATAGCCAAATATTCTCTGCTGTTTTCACCTCTGTCACCGATGCAGATGGTAATGAAAAGGGTGATGAATTAAAACAAACAAAAAAATCTAATGAAAATAAGAGGTCAGAAATGAAAGTAAAAGCAAAATCTGAAAACAAATCTGTCTTCTGGATGGAAAATTTGATGGTTTCTTAATGTGGCTAGACACTGTGGTACCATGTGTGCTTAAAAACTTAAGTACTTGGTGGAAGATTAATTCACATGATTTAAAATTTTCTGAAAACTCTGTGACTAAGGGATCGGTTTCATGCCCTTGCACATCTTATTAACAGCATTTGAATAGTTTTTTTATTTATTTTTTGTCAGCGCTTAAAGACTCTACTGTAAATACAATTAATAAATAAGAGTACAGTATAAATACAAATGTGGATTTGCTCTTATTTCATTTAACATGATCCAACATACTCTTTTCCAGAAAGGGTATTCACTGCGTGTGTGGGTGCATTTAGGAGGAGATAATTCAAGCTATTTCAAACCCCTCTAAAGCCTGAATGTTGTATAATCTCTGAGAATGGAAACCAAATTGAAACAAAATGAGGGTTTGATGCAAACACAGCCGCGAATGTACCGAGCAGCAAATGGAAAGCTTTCCTGGCTGCCGTGATTATAGGGTGGGAGAGAAATGTGAGGTTCAAACCCTTTAGCTGACGCCTGAAAAAACTCAAATCTTCAGTGGGACTCGGCGTAATTAGTTATTTGGTCTTCATCAGCACTGTAAAACTGATATCTGCGTGGGCTGTAATGGGGTATTTCGGTCAGCACAGGTTCTGGACGAGCTATGCCGTCCAGAACAGATGCAACTGCGATTTTTTTGTATTTAAATAAGGTGTTTAAATATGTTTAAGAATCAATAGTCCAGCAAACACCAATTGCCCACATGGTTTTTCAGCGAGCTATTCTCGCTGTCCTTCCGTCTCTCCCTGCCTGTGTCTCCCTGGGGACCTCCGCCCCCCCCTCGTCACCCACAGATTTCCTCACACAAAGCAGTCTATTAAAAAGCCTTTAGCGAGGCCATTCACTTGGCTTGCTTTTGCAGAGAGATGAGGAATGGGTTTAGGGTAAAGGTCAGAGTGCTGTGTGTGGGCTGTGTGTATATGTGTGGGTTTGTGGATGTTGATGTAGCATGTAAGGTCTAGGCCTTTGGGCCCTTTTCAGTGTCATACCCAAGGGGATTTAGTGTTAGTGCAAAATGTCCTGTAATTCCATATAATCCTTCACAAATACATACGTAAATATACTAATATTAACAGTGCTTACACTATTGTGTTGCTTTTTTTACTAATCACAAAACAATGTTTCTCAGGTGCAGTAGAGCCTACACCACAGATGAAGGCTAAACAGGAAACAATCTAAAGGATTTGAAATTTAACTCTCCATCTCTCTCACAGTAATAACAATTTTGTTTGTTCTTCACCACACAAGCAGGTGATCATACAGTATAGTCAGCAAACTCAAACATACATCATGTGGGTGTGTATTTAAACTGTAAACAGCAGCTGCCAGGATCCTCTTACACACTTGTATAGAGTCACGAGGAGATGGACAATTCAGCACCTCAAAGCAGACGATATCATAGCAGGTTTCTCCATTTGAAAATCCAGAAATCCAAACCTGCTGCTGTGAGATCTGAATACAAACTGCAGATTTATAAAGTAAATCTGCATACAGGCGATGACTGAAGAAACCTGAAACCCGAGCCTTACAGTGAGGATAACTGGTGGGTCTGTTATGTGTTTATGCCTTTATGGTGGCATGGCTTCTAGCCTAATGATCAGAGGGTGATCCTAACACTTCTTTCCTGATGGAAATGATCTCTTCCAATATGGAAAATGCCTCAGTCTACTGAACGTGAGGCTCACTGAACCATATCATGAGTATGAAAAAACTGTAAATCATATAACTACATCATAACTAAACTGAACACGTCAGAGAGCATTACTGGTGCCCCGAGAGCTTTTTAAGACATTTACTTTGGTTTTTGCTTTAAAAAGGTTGGCCTTGTGACTTTTCCTGCAACGTCATATTCATATTGGTCCAGGATCAACACTACAGCTGACCAGCCCTGTTGTTGTAGCTTAGCTTTGTAATGTGAGGAAAAAAGGGGAAAAATGCCTTTCTTTATATAAAAATCTCTTCTGGAACAAATTATCAGGATTTCAAGTGTTTTTTCTTTATTAATTTGTACAGCATTGTTTTTCTTATATTGTACAAATTGTACAGTATTGTACAATACAGTAAATATATTATCAAGTTAGGCTTCCAGTTAACCAGACTTAAGTTACTCGTGTTGGTTCGCTTGTGATAGTTTGTAATTGTCTTAGCTAACTTCTTGGCTAATGCTGACTGAGTGCTAAGATGACATCATAGGTCATTGGTTGTAATGTTGATCTTGGACTAAAATTATAACAATAATATAGAAACAACACCAGCATGGGGATGTCAGATGCAAAAGTTTTTCTTTTTGAAAGAAAAACAAAGTTGATCAATCAATCAATTATATGTAATATAATGTGAAAAATTACTGTGGAGCAATTTCTTTTCATTTGATGGATAGTGGGAGTCTATAGACTTGTCTCACTGGTATACATAATGTTTCGAGCATTTCAAGCTAGGTGTTTTAGGCTCATTGTTGGACATCATTTAAAACGTGTTTGTGTTGCTTAAATTAATCCTCGGGTTGAAAAACAGAAACTGCTTTGTAAACGTTGGGATCTGCATATTCATCTTATATCAGTGTGTCAAATCCTGCCAGTCTGTCAGAGGCTGCTGGTGTCTCAAAAGAGTCTTTTGGCATCAGTCCTGGAAACACCGTCGGTGAGAGTACTGGAAGTGAGGAGACTGTGTAGCCCTTTAAAGAGCTGTAGTGTCCACGTTAGAAGGTCAGAGGACTGCATCTAAATGTTAACATGTTTTTTGCTTCAGTTTTTCACCCTGATTTGTTTTTAAAGCCTACCCTCTTTTTCAAGTCTGAATAAATGAGTTTGTTTGTTTTGGTGGGTGGTTATAGTGTTATGCTTGTCAATCATTTAACGGGCAGCATTTAACACAACAGACTGAATGCTTGTGTCCTTCACCAACAGTTTTTCAGATCACAATCAAAATAGTGGAAGGCCAAGAATAGAAAAGCTTCAGAGCAGAGGTCAGCATGACCGGAGGGAAAGAGTTCTAACCCAGTAAATAAAAATATCCTAATTCGTGTATTTTTAAGTAAATTTGGGTAACATTCAATTAAAGGTGGGATTAAATTAAATCACAGGGGTCAGTTTGACCCAGAACATAAAAGACATCTATTTGATTTACATAATAGCTAAGATAATATTGACTGCACAAGGAAACAGTGAAAGTGCTCATCGTTACCATCCTATATCAGTATTTGGCCTGTACACATTGTTCAATATCTTCATGCTTTAAGCACACTTTAGCAGTCATCCATTTGTTTAAGCAAATTCTGTAGTATTTTAAAATAATAAAGTACTATAACTATTACTGTTCCTCACAACAACATTTTACAAAGCATTTACCAAAGCGGGCGTCTTTTTACTCTAAAATTCTGAAGGTTGTGAAGCTACAACTCTTGTCACTCCAGCAAACAAAAAAAAAAGTGAGACTCTTAGAGCTGAGATCTAAGGTCATACAAGTCCAATCTGAGGATCAACCTTTTCTATACCCAGAACACTTCTGTCAGATACTTTGCTAATAGCAAAGACCGGGACAGAGAAGCAAGCGTGAGATGTAGAGCAATACAAAGATGCTCTGAAACCCACAGTTAGCCTTTGCACTTCCCTCCGTTTGAAGAAGATGAAGGGATCTGTGGGGAGGAAGGTGAGATGGCAAACCTCTTGAATACCTTTGATGCTCAGACAGCAGCAGGAGATCAGAGAAGGGCAGATGGAGAAAAGGGAACAGAGGGAAGAGTAGCAACAGATTGCAAAGAGATGGGAGAGAAAGGAAACTTAGATGGAATGATGAGAGTAAGTGTTCCAGAGGTAGAGAGGCAGATAGAGATCCGTGGGAGCA
The DNA here is from genome assembly GCF_056152115.1 of Neolamprologus brichardi. Classification (NCBI taxonomy): domain Eukaryota; kingdom Metazoa; phylum Chordata; class Actinopteri; order Cichliformes; family Cichlidae; genus Neolamprologus; species Neolamprologus brichardi. The sequence goes on from NC_142125.1 coordinate 38,547,386, forward strand.
ATAACGTCTATGTCAGAGATATCCTTCCCTTCCTGTGTTAAGTGCACTGCTATTGGGGTATGTCAAAGCAGTGTATTTAGTTTGGGGTTGTGCTTTATGCCAGAACAAACTTGTGAAAGCTACATAATAGCACAGATCTCCATGCTGTCATGTGTGTGTGTTTACCACAATAAGTAGATTGTCTAGCCAACATGCATCTTTCTGTCCAGCAGCCAAATGGAAAATTACACCCTGGCACGGCTTCAGTACTGAACACACACGCGCACACACGCACGCACACATGCACGTGCGCACACACACACACACACACACACCCATCTGTGTGCATTTCTGCTGCTGTGAGGACTGACAGTGAGTAAATTCCTTCCCGGACCCTAACCAAAAATAACTTTGGTCACAACTGCGCTCTCAGAACTAAGACAGGTACCAGTGTTTATAACAGTTTAATCACCTTTCAGGTTATCACAGTTGGCTTCTGTTAATTAACGTGAGCGTTAAAAGAAAATGTAGACAAGCAGAATTGCAGAAACTAAAAAACATTTAAAAAACCAAATTCTTTTTAGCTCGTTTTCTACTCCAAGCGGACATTTGTGCCAGATGTGCTGAAATATTATCAAAGTATCCTTGAGATATCACATCCACAAATTGAACTGACATGAGGTCAGAGTGACCTTGATCTAAATCACCGAAATTGAATCAGTTCTTCCTCGAGTCCAAATTAATGTTCGTGCCAGACTGGTTCTCTGGGTATGTGCACAGAATAGGATGGACGGGAGGACTGTCTCGGGCACAATGCTGTAAAAAAAAGCTTTTTAAAAGTACAACCTGCCACTGTAGACGTGGTTAATCTTATTACAAGTGGACTATTGTCCAAGCTGCGCATGTCTGGCTGACTGTTAAAGAACAGGAAGATGCCACAGTGTGGTGTGTTTGCTGAGGTATTTGAATACTTTCTGAGTAAATGGAGATAAATGACACAGAGACAGGATAAAGTGTTATTCAAACACACTCGAGATAATATGGATTACTGACCTTAAATGGAACACTAGCAGGTATTTTTGAATGATTTAGTCTCATTCAGATGCTATCTTGAATTTATGACTTCATGTCAAGAGTTTGGCTGAGTTCCCCTCTTCTTCATTAGAATCTGGATCATTTAAGGAGATTAAATTTCAATCTAAAAAAAGGTTGCATTTTGTCAGAAATGTGTGTATTCGCAGCTTGCACGATGCACATAAACATCCAGAACACACACACACACACGCACATGCACACACACACACACAGTTTTCTGCACACACAGAGTTGTGGTTTGCAGCACAGGGACAAGAGATGGATGGGCAAATATTGAGCTGTGACAGAGTAAACAATGGCCTGGTTACCAGATGGCTGGACACACACACACACACATGCGCGCACACACACTTGACAGCGTCTATCAAAACTGAATAGCTGGTGGCTTGAAAGAAAAATATAGACACTGTAGGGAAGCCATAGAGAGAATGAGAGCTTAGATATCCTCAAACCATTTATCATTGTCTCACTGAAGCTCTGAAATCCTTCTCCACATCCATCCATATCCATATTCTCCCTTACCTAAACATCTCTATTTTTGCTTGTATTTCTTTCATTCCTAACCCGAATTCTGTGAGATTAAATGAAGAGCAGAGGGTTTATTAATAAACCATAAATCTAGCAACTCCTTATCTAAAATCAATTCTTGTGTGCTTGTCACAGATGCTGAATTGTGTAATAGCTTAATGCATGAGAGACTGGGTCCAACCTGACCAGGCTACAACTCTAAGTCGACGTCCACACCAAAACCAATGTGACGAAATGTCTGGAGCTTTGTTAGCAGGGGATACTGTGAAGCAATGTGAGCGTAGATGGCCATATGTACTTCTAAATTTGTAAAGTACGAACAAAATGAGTTACATAGAAATTGGAATCCGACTAATCACCTTTACCAATGCCAGACTGACAAACAGCAACATTGCACAATCAGAAGAAAAGTGTCACATAGATTCATCAGCAGGTTTCTTTGCAAACTGTAGCTAAGAGTGTGCTGATGATCAGTAATGAGGACAGCAACTTCCCTGCTGACGGTCTCAGCTTCAGCACCACGGTCAGCAACTCGCCTTCTTCTCTTATGATAATCACTTACCAGTTATGTATTGAAGGTAAACATATTTTACTTATAGTTAGGGAGTAAACTTCTACAGATAAGGCTCGTTGTCAATATCTGAAGTTGATGAGGTCACCTTGTATGTGTAAAAACTTACCTGCTGATCACACTTCCTTTCATGTAACCATCATCGTTGCCATCCTCCCTTACAACAAACAGTCTGTGCAGGTTTACGGTTGTAGTCTTGTGGTCAGTTTTGATGGTATTAGCATCTAGATGGATGTCAAAACCAATATGGTAGTGTTTTGCTCTCCTTAATAAAATCCAAGGATGCCCCCCCCCCCCCCCCCCCCCCCCCCCACCCAGTATATTGATTATTCAACATATTACTTTTACAGCAAGTCTAAAATCTACTTCCTCAGTATACTTAATGCAGTTCCCACTGGAAAAACAGTGTAGTGCTATTCAGTTATGTATCATATTGTGTTATGAAATTGTATTAAATCTGATTTCATAACACATCTCAGGAGGATTTTACTGACTCAACCAGACCTTCAGTTCTGTTAAAAGAGCAATGCCTTAATTGGTGCAGCAGTACCGTTCAGGAGGTTTCAAACTGATTTAAGGACAAACGCCTATGGTTAGAAATCGTGTCATGCCACACACAAACTCCAGAGACACACAAAAACACACACATACACACACATACACACCTGTCAGCTATTAAATATGCTGAACGTTTATCTTCCACAGGGCATTGGTCCAGCCCCATCATGAGCTGTATGGAGAGCAGTTTAATAGACCCCTGATTACAGAGCGCATCACCCTCCTGCTCACCCTCGATCTGGGCCTGTCCCACTGTTTTTACAACCCCCCCCCTTCACATCTCCATTAATGAACTGACAGAAGCAAGGTCTCAAGCCATTTTCTTCCAAAAGATTTCATTCACCCATATTTCTCTTTTCCTTTCACAAAAAACGTGATTCACTCGGAGATTTGAGCTGTCATCGTTCTCTTGTTAAGTCGACTCTAGACTCCTGGATTCAAGTCGGTAGCACTTTCATATCTGTCCAATGTGTAATATGACAATGGAGTCTGCAGCTGGCTAGCTATCTTAGCATTTGGGCTTTCCCCAAATACAAATTTTGTCAGTGGACTCAGATTCAACAGTTCACTATGATTTACTTTCTTTTTAAATGTGTGGAACTGACAGAATAATTAGCTGGGCTTCATATGTGTGTCATGCTAAATCATGCTAGCTCTTTGGCTGACCTACCATCCTATATATACATGATCTTACTTTTAAGCAGTTTAACTATGGCTGGTGTTGCTGATAGTTGCATAATGGTATATAAGCACATGCTTAACCTTGCTCAGTCTAACTTTTTCACTGACTCTGGAGACCTTTACCATTCAGGCCTGCATCGATGAGAAGGCCAGGCTGGGTGAGAGTATGTCTTACAGTTTAAAGTTGTATGAACTGGGCTTTTACATCATTTGCATACCTGCTACTCTGATTTTCCATATATAATTTTCCATATATAAAGACTATGTTTGCTACAGCAGCTTATTTACCACTTCCCACAATACGAGACTTCACACACACATTCCTGCCCACAACTCTCTGCCTCAGATTGCAGATAAAGTTATAGGTTAGAGCATAAACAAATGCTCAACTTGAGAAACTGTATTCTTTATTCTAAACGCAGAAGCAAGAAATAATTGACCAAACACACATTTCATGCAAAAGACGTCCAGAAATAAAACAGGATAAAATTCAAGAATAGTTAAGATACCAGGAAAAAAAATCCCCCCAAAACAAAAGCTAATTATAAACTGGTAAAAAAAAGTACATAAAAAACTAATTGATACACAAGGAATTATCAAATGACAGATGACAAGAGGGAGATGGAGAGAGAAAACATCACATGAAAACAACTATAAAAATGTCTTTCGAATGGACTCGAGTGAAATCACAGATTTTGTCACCTTCTCTCCTTAAGCAGTCATTCCAAAGCCAAGGGCCACAGAGCTGTAGGCACACGTGTGGTCACATCGATGCCTCCTATAATTGACTTTCATTGGCAGTCCTACCAATGCAAAGACTGAGAACAGTGTAGATTCAAAGCAATAAAATCGGCACCTTTAGTTGTATCTTGTTTACTAAAACTAAGTACAGATAGCACTGCTTTGTAGGTAGTTGATGCACAAGCCTCATGAATGTGATGCTTTTGAGTCCTTCAAAGCTACAGGTGGTTGAACGGTGACCAGTCATTAAAGCGTTACCTTCATGAAACGCAGCAAACTGTGGATAACCAAGTGCCAAACTCCTCAGCCCAAGCAGATCCTTCGCCGCCCAGCCGCCTGCCTGCACGTGCACACTCACGATTACCATATGCTGTTTTGTGCGTCTTTGTATTCGTGGTCCAACCTGTATAATAGGTGTCACATTAGCAAGACAACAAATCAAACCAACCTTCATTTCCCAGGCCTCTCCTCTGCTTCCACAGCTGTAGGCCTCTCTTTGTTGTCAGGGGAGTTTCTAATTAATATGATAAATAAGATGGCGGCTTCGACTCCCTGATGCTTTTTAATTGGAGGAAGCCTTGAATGGCACGCGGGCACGGGCAGAGATTAGCGGGTTATTTGTGAGTGTTTTTGTATGAGGAGGGGAGAGAGAATTTTTTTATCCGTGCAGTGATTTCCTGTTTCATTGTGATACCCGACTCAGTGCTTGTAACACACACACACGCACACACTCACACACAGAGACAGAGAATTTGAGAGACAGCTGACAGTCTGGTTGCATGAGTGGCCATGTTAGCGCTTCCTTACAATCAGAACCACATTCATATAGTTCCGCTTCCGCCATCAGCTTCACACTATTTACTCATAGAGTTTTGGACCATCTGCAAGTGTGATGACACAGAAAAAGTACGTTTTATTAAGTCTAATGGAGAAAAAACAATTCTGCGTCAATTTTGCACACTTTTTGAAATATAACCAACAACATCTGGGTTGGATATTTTAAACTTTACTTTAGTTTTTAGTCGTGATCTGCAGGGTTCGATGCAGTGCAGGATCCATGTGTGTTTGTTTATCCTGCATGGTATGCTATGCACCACCTACGGAACACAAGAAAAATCGGTCGAATATCTGACAGCTTTGCCTCAAGCGTCTACGTATCACCAGCCCACTTCTCTTCAACACACACACGCAAACACACTCTGCACACACTGATCTCCTCATCCTCAGCTAATCCTGCTCCATCTAAATCAGAACAAACAGCCCGGAGGGGACAAACCGCTGTTGTTTTGCATCCATCTAATCCTTCTCTCCATCATTCTCATCTCCTTCTTATGTCTGACAAGGCTCCTCACCATGAGTGGAGATCAACGAAACCCAAGAATGGTGAAACAACCACGGCGATCCAAAAGGGGATTTAACTCCAGTTTCTCCAGGCCTATTTTGGTGTCGCGTGTCAAGACTCGACAACTAAGAAAATGTCTGGCTGGACAGTCAAAACCTCTCACTGTCTCCTTCTGAGAAATTGGAGCGTGGATCTCTCCAGAATAAATGCCACTTCCTGGCGCAGCTGATGGCGTGAAGAAAGGAAAGAGAAAGGAGGAGAAGGGAAGAGGAGCAAGGAGAAAGCGATTGGAGATGAAGAGAGATTAAGGATGTGAGAGGAGATCAGGTGGAGAAAGCAGCAGGGTGGAGGGAACAAATTAGGAAAACATGGAGAAGGATTACTGAACGACATATATAGCTATAAGAGAGGAGGTGATAAAGACTGGACAAGAAGGTACTGGAGATGAAGAGCAGAGACAAATGAGACAGAGTGGGAGAAGAAATACAGGAAGAACAAATGAGATAATTGGATGAAAGAGAAGGGAAGGTGAAGCATAAGAAGGAATGGGAGAGAAAAAGGATGTATAAAATTAGGAGAAAAGGAAGAGAAAAGAGGCGACTGAATAAAGGAGAAGATACTATATATACTTTAGTTTTAATTTTGACAAATTTAAGTTAACGGGTCCAACCGAAGAAAGTCCAACTTTTTTGTAATCAATTAACCAGTATCAGAATCTAACTGTATCTGGCCTCATCTCTAAAGTCCCTAACTCAATTTAAAGTGTCCAAAAAAGCGCAGATACCGTTCAACACGGTAAGGAGACTCTAACTCCTAGCTTATTCCAGGATGCCCTGTACCCCACAGTCAAGCCAAACTGAACTAACCCTGTTCGCCGACAGGTCAAGGTCGCGCGTCCGCGGCCAGGAGGGAGCGTAACCTCCGGGCTATGCGCTTCTTGGCTATTGCCGTCCTTAGATAATTTATAATACTTTGAAACAACAGACAACACTCCAAAACAAGAGTATGACTGAAGCAGATGCAACGTTATGGACAATGGAGACTCTAACTCACAGACAAAAGGGAATAAGATAGAAAAGAAAGAAGGATGCAATGATGAAAGAAAACTTTAACATGAATAGAGACACAAACCCTTCCAGGGCATTCATCCAATGCTTTTAGTTTATACAAAGGCATGAGTGTTTTTGAACTTAGCGCCACAGTGCAAACTCCCACATCCCCAATTTGGACAGAATTTTGAAAATTGCAAACTGGCAATTCTTCCTCTTGACGTTTCTAGCAGAAAGACTCCTGCCATTTGCAGCACTGTGCAATATTCTTGAACATAAACAAACTTTCTCACAGAACTTCACAAAAGCGGACAAAAACAGTTGAGCTGAGCAAGATGCTGCAGAGAGAAATGTGAGGCATGTTTGTGAAGCAGGGCTCTGTGCATGACTTCTGAAACGTCCCCACATGGAAGCTAGCAGACAAATATTTCTACATATTCTGTGACATTAAAAAACAATTATTACTTATCGCTTGGTTAGGTTTAACTAACAAATCTACTCAGTGAGAATTAGGAAAAGATCGTGGTTTGGGTTAAGGTGCCACTTTCAGTCAGAAAAGATTTGCCATGAAATCAAGCTGAGGAGGCTTGCACTGAGATCTCCAGCTGCCGTACGGGGATGATCTGGGTTCCAACACTTGAAAGCGAACAAGGATCGTCTGCGTCAGACCGTACAAACGGTCGGTAGTTTTGGTGCAGAGGGAAGGAGGAGGGGCACGGCAGGAAAAACAATGGAGATTAAAAGAGATTAGTGAAAGAAAAATGATGGAGGTGGTGGTGTGAAAAGAGCGTAAGAAGAGCCAAAAAGTGAGGCGAGGCAAAGACAATGAACAGAAGAGCAGGAGGAACTCAAACAAGAGGAAGGGCAGAGATGAGAGATTAAAAAACAAGAAAAGGTAAGAAGATACAAGATGTGGAGAGGAACTATAAAGAGGAGAGGAAAGGAGATATAGAGGAGAGGAAACATGGAGATGAGAGGAAAAAGAACACACACACACACATGGAGTTGCCACTTTGCCACAGCAGCATTTAAAGCTGTAATGACAGGCCAGAGAGTGATAAGAGACTCTGAGTGGAGAGGCCACTATAGCTGCTCTCCTCTCCCTGCTAACAACTGTAATTATCCAAACTCCACACTCACTACTATTGATCTCTCCCTCCTCCTCCCCCAGCCTGAGAATGTGTGTGCCTATGTCTCTCTCTCTCTCTCTGACAGGGTGACAGCAGAGTGCGTCCCTCTCAGCACAAGAGTTGTTCACACCTGCTGCCGGTAGCTGTGGAGAGCAGCGACAAGGACTTGGACAAATACGTGACAGCCGCGAAAACACAAATATTGGTGCAGCTCCGATGTTCCCCTTCATGGTGTGTGTTAAGTATGAGCAGTGTGTGTGTGTGTGTGTGTGTGTTTGTTTGTGTGCACTCTCATGTCTCTCACACCTGGTTTGAAGAACATAGCTACAGCTCAACAACAGTGTTGTGTGTATTGGTGTGTGTGTTCATTTATTTATAATGTACTCGCAAGGATAGAAAGGTTTGAAGTGGATAGTCCTTGCTTTTGAGTCTGCTTTTGTTTTAGTTGGTCATATTTCTTTATGTATAATAGTTACCATAAAAATAAAGGAGATCTTTCTGCTTCTACTGTAAGTTGTAGGATGAAGATTTGTTTTAATGTTACTGGACTACATAAGCAGGTATGTAACAGCACTTGAACCGTATTCTCTTTTTTCATCCATGTGAGTCACAAAACTGTGGTCAAAATCATTTCAATCCAAATGCTTACGAGTTTTTCAACTTCTTTCGATAATATCACAAGACCATGTTTTGGAGGGGGCTCCTGTACAACAGTTTACAAATTGCCCAAATGTATCTGTTCTAGCCAGAAAAGGTTGGTCTTGTTAAATCATGGTGATAATCCAAGCTAAGTGCTACTCCTGCAGACTTAAACTCAGTTTAATTGAATTCCGTTTGGTTTAAACTAAATAGTGCAAAATCACAACAACAGTCATCCTAAGAAGCTTTATAATGTAAGGTAAAGATCCTACAACAATACAGAGAAAACCCCAACAATTACACAACCTCCTTTGAGTAAGTGCTTGGGGACAGTGAGAAGGAAAAACTCCCTTTTAACAGGAAGAAAACTCTAGAACATATGCAATGACCAGTTAGGGGTAAGGTGGAGGTGAGCCAGAGATTAATGATAACTAATAATTAAATGTAGAGTGGTTTATAAACACAGAGAGTGAAAAGAGATGAGTGAAGAAGAAAAAGGGAGTAAAAATCCACACAAGCAAAATATACAGTGGTGTGAAAAAATGCTTTCCCCCCTCAACGAAGTTAAGTTACCCCTTAGCGATAACTGGCCATGAGTCTTTCGCAGTGCTGTGGAGGAATTTTTGCCCAATCATCTTTGCAGAATTGTTGTAATTCAGCGACATTGGAGAGTTTTCGAGCACGAACTGCCTTTTTAAGGTCACGCTTCAGATTGGATTCATATCAGGATTTTGATTCGGCCACTTTTGTGTTTCTTAAACCAATCAGATGTGGACTAACGGATGTGTTTTGGATCACTGTCCTGCTGCAACACACAAATGTGCTTCAATTTGAGGTCACAAACAGATAGCTGGACATTCTTCTTCATGATGTTTTGGTAGACGGCACAATTCATGGTTCCATTTACCACAGCAAGTCTTCTAGGTCCTGAGGCAGCTAAACAGCCACAGACCATCACACTACGACCACCATATTTTACTGTTGGTGTGATGTTCCGTTTCTCCAATGCTTTGTTACTTTTACATCAGATGCAATTTGACTTAAACCTCCCAACTGAGGCAAGTGAGGCCTGCAGTTCTTTGGATGTTGTTCTGGGGTCTTTGTCTGTGACCTCTTGGATGAGTCGTTGCAGCGCTCTTGGGATAATTTTGGTTGGCCAGTCACTGTTCCGTGTTTTTGCCATTTGTGGATATTGGCTCCACTTTCATTCTCATTTGTTCCTGAATTTCCTTGGATCGCGGCATGATGCCTGTCTTTTGAGGAGCTTTTGGTCTACTCCGCTTTGTCAGGCAGGCACTATTTCAGTGATTTCTTTATTGAGAACAGATGTGGCAATAATCTGGCCTGGCTGTGGCTAAAGAAATTCAACCCAGCTTCTACCTGTCCTTAGTTAATGTATAATATTATGACAATGTGATGTCATGTGCAAATTCCTTGAGAGTTGTCCACCATATTGGGTGACTGGTTGGAAGTGGTTCCTGGAGCTTGCTGGCTCTCGCTGGGTGAAATCAGTTGCAAAGAAGGCACTGCACCAAATACTTCACAGTGATTGCTTTGATTGCTATCAGATTGTCACTGTTACCTGTGGTTTTTCATGCTTGTCTTTAAAAACATGCTGACTGCAAGCTGAGCGGTACTAAAACTTTAAAAAGTGCAACAAAAACTGGAAATTGAGAACATTTTTTTGCTTTAACTTGTTTGTAGTGGCAACTGAATATGGACATTGTCTGCACTTTGACACCTGTTCGTTAGCCTTGCTATTGGGCAGGAAAATGAAGAAAAAGGAAGATGGTACTCAGCCTCCTTGGGTAGCTGAAAAGAGGTACAGGTTAGGTAGAAGAACAAGAGTAACTTGAAACTTCACACAGCAAAAAGAAAAAGTAGTCCAAACTCAAACCAAAACAAGAATGGATCTGTGGAACTTGAGATGCTTCAAAAGCAGCCATCAGTTGGCATTATTTTTTACTAAATCAATAAAACCAATATCGCAGGTGAACTGCAGCCCTGAACATTTCTACACTGAGATGTGTGTGAGAATCATCAGATTCAGCTGCACTCAACATTAAATGCTCTTTAACCTTGTTAACAAAGTTATAAGCATGACTCTACTAGTGAAGCAGACTGCCATGGTGTCTGCTAAGCAGAGATGGGCAGTAACGCGTTACTTGTCTCATGACAGTGACGTAAGTGAGTGCGACGTTCGTGACAACAGCTGTGTGCAGATCAACAATGGATCATATATCGAGTGCGGGAGAGAGTATGAGTGTGCAGCGTTTAAAGCGTGGAAGTACTGACCTTACTTTGAGTTTGATTCCATAAAAAGTGACAAAAACATTAGTGTCCGTTGTGCGTGGGAAAAAAACTTCTTTTTACAGCGAAAAAACCCCCCTAAACTTCCACACAAGCACCGAGTAGCTACGACGTAATGGGAAATTCACAGAGAAACTCGCGGATTCTTCCACTGACCACTGCAGCACACCTGCACCAGGGTAAACTTCCGCCTACCCTACTCCTGCTTTACAGGTGAAAATAGAGCAACAGGACCGCTAGTCTTTGACTTTATTTATTTTCTGCTGTGTTTTACTTGCATCTATTTGAAAGAGTGAGTGTAAACACACACAACAAAAAATATGTGCTGGAATGTGCAGAAAATAGGTTTAAATATTAAACAAATTTCTTCCAGTCAGAGAATGTTGCATATAATTAAATTTTTCCTTGATGCATAAAGTTAAAAGATTAAAACTAATAAAACAAGTTTTAAAAAGAGACTTTTTCATTTGATTACATTTTGTATGATGGATTATGTAGAAAAAGTAGAATTGGGCTGAAAGATCTATCACTATCACCTATTCAGGTTGTAAATCATGTTTTTAAAAAGTAACTAAGTAACTAAGTAACTAAGTAATTAATTACTTTTGAAAATAAGTAATCAGTAAAGTAACGGGATTACTTTTTTGGGGAAGTAATCAGTAATTAGTAACTGATTACTTTTTTCAAGTAACTTGACCAACACTGCTGCTAAGGGTTTAAAAACTGTATAGTTTAGACATTACTCATACAATGACCGCTGTCTGACCTTCCAGCTAGGAGAGAGAAAAAGTGTCAGGCAGCTAAACTTCTGATTATTATACTAAAGCTCCACCAACTTTGAAATGAGGCGACAACAAAATGCCTCCCTGACACTGACCAAAGATAAAGACAGTTATTTTTATTAGCACTTAAGGAGACATGGAGGGAAATTAAGCTGAGCGGCTTTTGTTAAAAACACTAACCCTGTCAAATTTTTCCACACAAGCTAAAATATAATCTGTTTCCAAGATTTCTTTTAAGCAGCTGGATTACCTACTGTGCTTTTTTTGTTTTTGTATTTTACTTTAAAGTTTTATTAAATTTAAACGTGTTTTCTTTTTATTACAGTTTTACCTTTTGATTTTCTTCTAAGCACATTGCTTACTTATGGAAAAATACTTTGGTGCTGTTTGTTGAAAGCTTAAAAAAACAACAAGGCTTTAATGTTGGTTTTTAATGAGGAGCCCTAACAACACAAGTCATTATTAAAGAAGATAAAGATGTGGAGAGCGTGTTTGTAACAGCCACAAAGACCCGAAGAAGAAAAATAACGGAGTGAAACTGGAAATGTCAGGGCTTTAAGTGTCGAATCTAATCAGCTGAGCTGTCATTATAAAGGCAAGGTTAATAGCAGCTGACAGAATCACCTTCAGCAGACACCGAGATAAGAAAAGGTCTTTTTATTAGCACGCTGGAGCAGATACAAACACACACGTACACAGACATATATACATGTAAAGTGTATATATTGTTGTGCGTGTGAGCACATGTAAACACCGGGAGATCTCGTCTTGTAGCTCTATGTGGAAGTCAGATAGTGCCATTCAGCAGGGAGAAGGATTTACAAGTCGCGTTGTGGCCTTGACACCCAGACAAAACCCCTCTTTTGTTCAGCCCATCACCTGGGCCAGATTTATGACGTCCAATTACAAGCAGGGATGCTAACAGTATTCCCCATTAGCCTATCAAATGCTTTAGTGGTTGTTCCTTCAAAAGGGTTATCTGGCTTTTCAGCAGGGGCGTAAGCAATTTATGGCCCCCCCAAGAAGATCTGAACAAAGACCTCCCTGGCTCTGCTTTTTGTTTTCCTGCGCCGCTCCCCAGGACAGGTAATTAACAGGGAAGGAGTTTGTGGTTAATTTGTGAGATAATTATCTAAATTAAACTGCCTTTCGTCGCACGGGGGCTCTATCGCTCTCTCGTACTTGCCCGCGTGCACGCAATCTCCTTCTATCACTTGATGAGGGTGGTCAGGGTATTGTGCGGCTGTAGAAACACAACCAGTAATGACATGTTCCTCTTTCTTTCCTTTTGTTTTCTTCTGCTTTGTTTTGCTTTTCTTTGTTTTTTAGTTAGGGAAGTAGTAAATGAAGAGGGTAAAGGAGCAAAGAGAGCGATGTTGAGGAGCACAGAAAGAGAGGGAGATAATGGCAAGAATCAGTTTAGTTACAGACTTTACCAGATGACAAAGGAGAACAGTGCCATTAACACACACACACTATAATTTGATCTGCTGCAGCTGTTATTTATCAGGTAGCTCTGAATAGCAGCGCTCATCAGCGAGTCTCACTGTGTGCATCTCGGGAAAAGCTGGCTCAGGAGATCAGATTACTGAGGCAAGATCTGGAGTGGAAATCCAAATTTAGTCTGCGGGAGCAACATCCAGTGATTCAAGTGGGTTTCTTGAAGCAGAGATTCCCACAGATTTGTAGCACCTGATATCAATCCTGCAAAAGACCACTGGGCAAAAATATAGTTAACGCTCCGCAACCATCTTTTAGGTATAGAACTTCCTCATCCCTTCAGATACGTCTTATTTTGTTGTCCTTAACCTGCACGGCAACAAGAGTGAACCCAAACGTGCAGAAAGTTCCCACATGTCCTACATTAGTTTGCCTTTAGCTAGGTAGGCTACCAAGGTATATTTTGTAACTTAATTACCACAACCTGCAACCGTGGGTTAACTGGCTTAGGCATCTGTGATGCTGGGGTTGGGCTTACTGCTGGAGATCCAGCTAATCACCCAAATGAAAGAGTAATTTATTGCATGTGTACACATGTGAATCTAATTCTGTGGGAAACATTAAAACAACAACCTTTTTGTGTCTCTTTGTCATTGTTTGACTTGCCAGGAATAAATCTTAACCACCACCTCAAAGAAAAAGTGTCTGAATCCACATAAATATCATGATAAAATTACAGCAGTCACGTGATGCAAATCAGAAAGAAGAAAAAAATACTTTTGATATTAGGTGAATAGCCTTTAAAAGCCTTATATGCAATCTAGACAACAGTGGAGCTGCTAAAACGTTAATTGTTTATTGGAAGAACTGTTGAATTTTAAGCTCTTCTGATTGAACATTCAAAAGTATTTTTTAAGTGTTGTATGCCCACCACAAATGCTTCTCAAATTGGTGGGAAAAAACTTCAGCACTCTGAAAAGCCAAGTATGGAGTCGGCAGTAAAAAGGACCGAATAGTCAACTTTAAAAACCTCAAAAATAATAATAATGATGGATTGCATTTATATAGCGCTTTTCAAGGCACCCAAAGCGCTTTACAATTCCACTATTCATTCACTCTCACATTCACACACTGGTGGAGGCAGCTGCCCTGGGGCAGACTGACAGAAGCGAGGCTGCCATATCGCGCCATCGGCCCCTCTGGCCAACACCAGTAGGGTAAAGTGTCTTGCCCAAGGACACAACGACCAGGACAGAGAGCCCGGGGAACGAACCGGCGACCTTCCGGTTACAGATACGCTTCCCAACCCCCTGAGCCACGGTCGCCCCCATCAGTGAGGAGGGGAAAAGGCAGAAGAAAAGAAAGTACACCACAGCTTGACAAACAAGCAACACACGCAAGTCTTAATGCCCATAAAAACTGCAAGTATGCTAGCTACAGTCGGTTCCTGTAAAGAAATAACTTTAGGATTTAGCATAAGTGGATGTATGACTCTATGTGGTAGCAGCTGGGAGTTCAGGGTGAACGGATCGTATCCCCATGTCGGTGACAACATGGGCTTCAATCTAAAGTCTTAAATCAAACTCCTGGCCTCCAGCAGAAAAAGTTTTTCCTGAGCAAAATTTCATTAGAATTAGCCATTTTTCATGCTGCTTTTCAAATTCGATACATCATAATTTGCATAAAAATGTGCCCGCATGGAAACCCAGCTAGCGCGGCTGTGTCTGTCTTACTCTCTCTGTCCTCATCCATCCCTCCTCACTTCCCCTCTCTCTCTGTACTGTATGAAGGAGGGATGATCGCTCCCTGTCACATCTGTTGGCACGTTGCCATCAAGCCTTGACAGGAAAATAACACTCTTCAGGGAAAATAATACACTCGTTCTGCCGTCGGCGCTCCCAGACACATGCCTCGCTGAGTGTGTGTGCGCGCGTGCGCCTAAAAGCCCTCGCTGTTGCTGTCAACCTGAGCACAAAGGATCACTTTATATGATTAGTATGCATCTCTGAAAAACATACTGAACAAAAAGCCCTGCCCCGAATGCTGCTCCACGCCAATTAATGGATTAAGAAATTATTTTGAGGCGAGGCTTGTTGTGAGACAGCTATGATACGTGGCTGGAGAGGCATTTCTCTTGTGGTTATTGCCAGCTATAAGGCCCGAAAGCTTTTTGATCATACAGCAGCAACATATACAACAAGATATTTGTCTTTGCTGAGTGACAAGGCCCATAAGACATCCCTCTGCTCTATTTAAAGCAAAGAAAAAGAGCTCGGTCCCTCTGAAAAGGTTCACATAAAACACTCTCTGGCAGCCATATCGAAGACTCTCGAGCAGCAGTGCTGGGGCCAATTCACTGCGTAGATTCAAACCGACAACCTTCCAGATCACTTCAGGCTGTGCTGTTCGCCACGCACAATCAGCGCAGCGCGGTTCAGAGGACAAAAGCCACTATGACACGGCAGTTAACCCAAGCCTGACAGAGCCCTGGACCCCAATTTAACCCTCTGCTCTCCCAGCTCTCAGCCCTGTGTTAAGAGCTGCATTTATGGGTTTTTGGAAAAGGTGAAAATAGAGATTGAAATCGACTTGGCCCCCGAGAATGACATTTGATTTCTTACTTAGTGGTGCTCTGGTTTAGGAGTGCATGGGAGTGTGTCTGTGTATTACATGGGGGAGGTGGGGTGGTTGCTTTAACCCTATTCATGCCTGTACAATGACGTGTTTTTATTTTTTTATTTTTACATTAGGAAATATAATAAGTTTCTGACTGTCCTTAACAGCCTCACTGACTGTATAACCGACGGCTTTTGGAACAGAAGGGTCTTTTGTGGAAATATGGCTGATGTTAAAAATGTATTTTGCGATTGCTGTTGCCGTTTGCTAATATGGTGCTGAGGGACTATTCTTCTGGTCAGGCCTCTCTAAAAGGCAAAAATGCTCAAAAGTGGCTCTTAGAATTCTCCAGAGGCCAAGGTAATGTTTCCCTGTGTTCACCCAAAATGTTCAGGGTTTTTTTGTTGGTGGGTTTTTTTGTAAATTTTGCCCGTGACCCTCAAAAGGATAAGCGGAAGCGAATGGATGAAATTGTCGGGCAGCACAGAGGCATGGTGGTTAGCACTGTTGCTGCACAGCAAGAAGGCCCTGAGTTCCATTCCACCATCAGGTCTTTCTGTGTGGAGTTTGCATGTTCTCCCCGTGTTTGCGTGGTTCCATCCGGGTACTCCGACTTCCTCTCACAGTCCAAAAACATGCAGTTTGTGGGGATAGGTTAATTGATTAATCCAAATTTCCCATAGGTGTGAATGTGAGTGCAAATGGTTGTCTGTCTCTGTGTGTTAGCCCTGCAACAGACTGGTGAGCTGTCCAGGGTGTACCCCGCCTCTCGCCCTGTGACAGCTGGGATAGGCTCCAGCGCCCCCCGCGACCCTGAAATGGATAACCAGAAACAGATGGATGGACCATCAACCACCTGAAATTGTCCAGTCTAGAGCAATTATCTCAACCAACTAATATGATCATTTAGTTAGAAGCTAACTAATATTGGTCAATATAATTGCTAAGTTCTGATACTACCTATGGAAAACTTGTGCTATTGAAGTTTTTCAATGTATGAGGACTGATACAGTCTACATTAGGAGACAAATGCACATGACTGAATCAGGATTCAAGTTTAGTGATAGATTGAGTTTTGGAATTCGTCTCAAATAAGATTTGATTGCTTTGTAGCAAGCGCTGGTCAGGTTAGTGTTAGCCATCTTGAATGAAGTAACAGCATCTTTTAAAGTCACTGGTAGTCACTTTAACTGCTTATCATAAAGTGATGCTACACATTAGTAATAGTGTTGTTTTTTGTTTTGTTCTTTGCCTGGCATTCCCACAACAGCACACATTTTACAGGCATTTCTTAAAACACCCGATAGACACTACTTAACTTTCATTAATTTACAAGTTGTAATAACAGCTTGTACTTTCTCTGCAAGCATGTGCATAAAACTAATTTTATTTTGAGAGTTTTTATGTTAAAAAGATCGTGTCACTCTGAAGCCTGAATTTCAAAATCTATAACTTTTTAAAAATGGTTTAGAGTATCAAAAAAGTCATAGTGAGGAGTGCTGGTTCGGAAAGATGGATCCCCATTTTGATTGCAAAACATGTCTCCTCTATGAAAGTAAGCAGCGTGAAAAAAATAGGACACGTCACACTAAACATTCCCCTCCAGCATGTTTGGATACCAGCACCACTCCAGCCTCTGTGCTGCCTACTTTCCTGCCCTGTGCACTCACTAGCAAAGCTAAAAATACATTTGCTCATGTAATTAGAAATATATTGAAAAGACTTTCTAATGGTGTAAGTACCCAACGTGATACACGGTTTAAAAAAAGAAAAAAAAGAGAAAAAAAAGAGGAGCGTGTAGCGTTACATCAGCCCGCTGATTGGTATCCTGTCCATTATAGGCCCTGAAAAGGGCTCAATTCTCAACAACATGGAAAATGGCAGTCCATTTTCCTCCACTAATTCAAACAACATAGCTCCTCTAAAATCAATGTAATTGGCCCAGCCATTTACTTAGACTGAATATCTTGTGTAATGCTCGGAGTAGAGTGATGATGGCGGTGTAGTTCCTTCATCGTGTAGGGGTATAAGTAGGGCGCGGTGGGGGGGGGGACACCAGCATGGATGATTGGGGAGTCTATTTAAATATATACATAGGCAGATTTGCATTTATGATGCTTGTCAACAGTTCACACAGCAGCTTTAATCCTATGTTGCTTTTTTTGGTTTATAGTATAAGTGTGGCTACGTTTCACTGACAAAAAGCTAAGCATAAAAAAAAATCTTGCTTAGGTAGTTTCTAAGAGTGTCATTTGTCATTTACTTCCCCGTGATTCAAATATCAAATCAGCCTAAACTGATGGGACCCACCTTGTAGTTTCCCCTCATATGATGGCAGCACAAATTAGGTCTCAGACAGTAATAACACTGGATCAACGGAGAACAGCGCATTTTTTGGGGAAGACGGGATCACAGCAATGATAGAGGGGAGAGTAGTAGAACCAGGAAATACTTATTAAAAAAAGTGGATTCAAAAATGAAGCCAACTGTGCTGCTTGAGAGTGTGTTACCCCTGCAGTGAATGTAATGGGACAGGAAGACGAAGCTGTGTTGATATACACCCCAAACTACAGGAACAACACACAACCAACAGCAAAATCACCTGGGCCAAGTCTAAGCCATAAACTGTATGCAAAAGATGGATGTGACCAATGTGCCATCACTCATTTGCTCGTGTAGTCTTTTTTGGGTAGCTTCAAGTTACCATTTTGGATTTTAAAAACCTGGATCTCAAAAATGAGGGTTGGATCTGAGTGAGAACGCAAAGACACAACAACTTATACATTACACTTTGCCTAAACCATACACTCGTTCATTATCTATTTTACTCTAACTCGGACCATAACTTTTTCAAAATGAACATAACTATTTATTGAAAAAGACATCAAACTACCTCCCGAGAAATAAAATCACCAGGAAAATGTGTACTCAAGTAGTAAATAAACTCAAAAGTAAGGTAATTTTTTTCCCCCCATAAACTTAATATAAAGAAATAGCCTGAAGAGTCAGAGTCGCCACCTACTGGCTATTAGAAAGACTGCAAGTTTAGGGCACTTTAGCGCTACCCTCACATATTCCAACTGTAAGGCAGAAATTAAAGTTTCCTGTTGGTTTTTTTGTTTGTTTGTTTAAGTTATGAAGACCCTGGTGTTTGACTCTCTTTCCAGCTCTGAACACAATTTGCCGCTCGCCTCACTGGGGTGTGAAAAGCTTCCAGTTTGGATTCGGGAGACAGACACTATCTCTACTTTTAAGATTAGGCTTAAAACTTTCCTTTTTGCTAAAGCATATAGTTAGGGCTGGACCAGGTGACCCTGAATCCTCCCTTAGTTATGCTGCAATAGATGTAGGCTGCCGGGGGATTCCCATGATGCATTGAGTTTTTCCTTTCCAGTCACCTTTCTCACTCACTATGTGTTAATAGACTTCTCTGCATTGAATCATATCTGTTATTAATCTCTGTCTCTCTTCCACAGCATGTCTTTTATCCTGTCTTCCTTCTCTCACCCCAACCGGTCGCAGCAGATGGCCGCCCCTCCCTGAGCCTGGTTCTGCCGGAGGTTTCTTCCTGTTAAAAGGGAGTTTTTCCTTCCCACTGTCGCCAAAGTGCTGCTCATAGGGGGTCATATGATTGTTGGGTTTTTCTCTGTATCTATGAAGCGCCTTGAGGCGACTTTTGTTGTGATTTGGCGCTATATAAATAAAATTGAATTGAATTGAATTGAAAACCACAAAACCACAATGCACTTACTGTGACAGTGTTTGCAGACACATGCTGGTTATATGGTTTCAGCGGGGCAGTAATCAACATCAGGTAAGCACTGGCCATGTGGGCATGAATGACAAGAGCTTGGTTTTCTCTTCACAAGTCTGCACTTTGAGATTCAGTTTTAGAAACACCAAAATAATTCCACAAAAAGTGCCCTTTTTTCACGTTAACTGAAACGTTGACATTTCTTAGGCTAGACGGGCTTTTGAATTATGATAATACAATTTTTTAGACTGACCAACAGTACACTTGGGTCTGCAGTTATTTAACTGTCTCTTCTAAATCTGATCATCTTCACCAAACAGCAATATTAATTTACAAGATTTACTAGAAAATATAATCCATTTCATAGTATTAAGATAAGCAATTAGAAAAATTTTAAGATCAGGAATGCACAACTTCCTGCTGCCCTTTTTCCTAATTGAATCAGGTGATCACCATTACACTTTCAGCTTTCAGCAGTCACGATTTTTACCAAATATTTTGTTTTCTTCACAATGCAGCACAAATGTGTCTTTTGGTTAAATTAAAATATTAAGACCACATATTAAGACAAATAACTGAAAGCAGCTGCAAGCTCCACGCAGTAGCACCATGAGCGTACCCCCCTCTTTCTTATAAAAGCAACAGCTGTTTTTGTTCTATTGTAAAAAAGAAGAAAGATAAGGAGAAAGAAACTGCTTGTTCTCTGATTTTTTGGAAAGACTGGGTTTAGGAAACGTTTGTCTGTTTGTGTGTATTTTTATGTAAAATGTACTTGAACCCAGGCTATATTTGTCGATGCATTAGAGGCGGAGAGGCGGTCGCTCTGTGCTGGAGGCCCTCTCACCAGGATCTGTTTGTCAGCTCCCATGTTTACCGCGTCGAGAATGAATGCATTCGGATATCCATCACATTAGCACGGTTTGATAGCAGGCTGGCACTTTGAGGCAATTCAGTCCACAGGAAGACTCTCGTATCCCACTGGTCCCTGCTTTTTCTGCAAATGGTTTGGAAAGCTTCACACCACTTACATTTCACAGGTTTATTTTTTAAAATCAATTTCAGTGTAGTTGTTGCTGGTAGATTTTGGCTGTTTTATTGAATTCTGCAGTAAAGTTATTTATTTTGGCTTCATTTCTATAGCTCTCACCTCCTTTTTTTAGTAAAATACCTACTTGAGCTTGCAGACTGTTTCTAAACTTATGTTTAAATGTTGACACAGAGCAAATCTCTCCTCATTTTCAACTGCAACCAGACATTTTTACATTGGCCATTCATGCATGCCTTCTATAGCCTTTATTCTGTGAGATTTGCAAATGAAAATAACTAAAAAGAAAAAGTAGAAAAGATGGCAAAACATCAAATGTAAAATTAGAGGACAAAGGACATCACCAATAAGATGTTGTCATAAAATCATTTTTATCAAAGATGTTAAAATGATAGTGGTTTGAACTGCCAATACACCATTAGCCAGCAGCCACAACCAAAGACTCACCGGCCATCAACAAGGGCACGCTAAGAGCTGGAGGACTGATATCATTAAAGACGGCAAACAGATTAGACTGAGAAAATCCAACACCTCTGCAGTCTTACTGTAAACTGTACATTCTGTGGTCAGACCTATTTGCCCATTGCTATTTGGGATCCATATATATGACAAAGCTTTTAAAATCTTAGATTTGGACCAGAGTTCAGAAACAACCAGTACAAAACTGTAAGACGAGCAACTCGAATAGATTCAGACATGAAGACAAAAAATAGAAGCGGCAAAAATTTAAAAGCCTCCTCTGAATGTGTCTTTGTTGTTTGGAGAATTGTAAAGCAAAATGATCGTGACTGAGAACATATATAATAAATATATATAAATATGTAAAAATACATTTAAAATGACTGTCTGTAAAATAGTTTTCACCTTAAATTCAACATATTTTTGTGGCATTTTCAGCTATACTAAGAAATTATAATATCTTAAAGTTAAACCAAACACAAGCTAACTGTGTGCACAATCAGAGCTTTAGATGTGCTTTAAATGCACTGAAAGTGAAAGAAAATGCACTGTGTGTTTAATGTAGTGGTGGACATTCAGCACTTGTGTAATCATGGAACGTAACTATGAAATAGTTACAACTATATGACTATATAACTATATAATTGTTTAAAATAGTGTTTGGAAATGTTTTCAAAATGTCTATACTATTAATATAGTAGAATCATGAGTCAGTCACCAAAGAAATAAACAGATTATATTTTAAAAAGAAATGTGTGTTGTGATACGAGTGCTGGTCCCCTTGTATTTCTCCTATAAGCAGCGATAACCATCGACTGACCATGACGTCCTGCTTCCAGCACTCCCCACAAGCCCAACAGGACTGGGGAGGAACTGTAAAGTTTGAGTTTGGGCCTACAGGTGAAACCTGGGATTAAAGGAGCTCACATGCTTCAGTTCAAGAGTGCAGATTTTTTTGTAAGACAGCTAAAATCAATAAATTGTGTTTAAATATTTTATTTGGATTTACATTATATGAGTATATTTATGTTATTAGAGTTTTTTTTTCTTTTACAACATTTGAGGGAGTATTGTCTTAATTTCATTATGCTTGCTGATGACAATAAAGACTAATTAGCTCAACAGACCTTCCTGATATTTGGAGACACTTACAGTTTTAACCCAACCTGTTTAAATTCTGTGCACAAGGATAAAAATAACAAATATAAACAAATTAATTACATCAGACCTATCAGCTACGGTACATCTAAACAGATAACTTCTTTCACAGAAAGTTAAAAAAAAATACAGTTGTGTTTAGTTTTACACATCAGACTTCCTGCAGCATTTAGAGTCAAACCACCTGTTGTTTTTCTCCAGTCTTCGCACCCAGTTAGCCCCGGTCTCAGCGAGGAGTGAACAACAGTTTCACAATCCAGTCACATCTGAGAACTGAAGTTAATGGCGCAGCAACAGGTCGAGGCTCCGAGCTCACATAATGGCAGGCTTTATTCCACTCAAGCTCATTTGGCCATTATGGTACAGTTAGTCTAAATAACAGCTGAAGAAATGGCATAATGCGCACATAGTGAGGAGAAGTGATATTTCCTACCCACCTATTCATATTTTAATCTCCGAGCCTCTGGAAAAAACTGGCGCAATGTGTTGTGAAAGGTTCTCCTGTGTATGAGGAGAAACTGTGGATTAATATTTTACAGTGTTTTAATGAACTAAAATTGCAGATTTTAAATAAATAATCTAAATTATTCTCACACTGTGGTTGAGCTGAGCAGCCTGTGGTGATGTGACCATTTCTCTGTTCTTGCTCTAATCTGATGCACTTGAATCTTAAATGGAGACATTTGGAGGCCATGCTAAAAAGGTCTACCTCAAACTGAACCGAAACTGCATGTTTAATGAGACTGTGATGCTAATTTTGTGGGGTATTTCATTTCTTATTTGGAAAATTAAAGTGTCATCTTCTGTGTTTTCAGTTTACTCACAGGGGTCAGTCCTTTCTCCCCAGAATATAAAAATGTTTTCATTATAAAAAAGCAAATATTAAACAAACACTATTCTAATGTGATGCCTTGTACTGCTATGAAGAGATGGCATTCTCTCAAATTAAACAGCTGTGTCTTAGATTTAATCTAGTAGCTAAACTTTGACTTACAGTGTGACAAACTTCATTGGATTTTACAGTCGTTTTTCACACTGCACAGCCTGTTAGAGGCACAACAACCAGCTATGAATACCAATTCAGAAGGCGTTCATTTTTCTTCTCTTGGTCAGTTAACATTATAGTTATATAGTATTATAGAGTTTAGTACACACAAGCAGCTCGGGTTAACACAGCTTCAGAGGCCTGTTGGTGGTTTCAATGAGCAGTTTTAAGGCGGATGTCAAGCTCCCTCTAGTGGAGGGTGTCTACCCTCTTCATCGTAGCAATAAAGAATCTATATTGAGCTTTTCTCTCAGATGCTCAGTGCAACAGGTCCTTATTCCTATATGTTACATATGCTACATGTACCAAACAGAGTGCAAAACTCTTGTTACTGGGCTATATAAATAACAAACATGGCATTTTAACCTGTGCTGTGCCACTGTTGTGAGAAAAATTAATTAAACTAAATACAAATATTGGTGTTTTAGCTTAGCATGGGAAACAGATATATCTATACTTCGGAGAAAGAAAGTCAAGTTTAAATGTTCAGCTCATACACAACTTTAACAAGAGCCAGAAAAAGATGCAGTGATCATATACTTGAATAACCTGAAGATGAATTTCTATTTATATCAACATTTCCACATTTTTAACACCATTTTCAGACTTAATATGATGTCTTATGATAGTATTCTGACCTAAATGAGTTCAAAACATTGGTAATTTTGACAGGAATGTTAAGCTAATCAAATTCATGAAGAAATAATACTATAGAGGTTATTGGTGGTAACTATATGCCTTTATGGTTAAATTTGTTGTCTTAGTTTACCATAGTTAACAATTAGCAGCTTTTTCCTCTTAAAGAAAAAAGCATTTAAAAAAGGACACTGGCATGCTGCTAGTTTAATTGTTCAAATCAGGCTCTGTCAGATAAAATAAAACATGCTCACAAACTGAAACGTTTAAGCTGATAGCTTTGATGAAACTGAATGTCTAACTCTGTAGAATAACTTAAAATGTAAAACTGCAATTACCTGCCAAAAGGAGTAAGTCTGTCCAGCATGAGTGCGCCAACACTTTTCCTGTTTGTTAGACTGTGCTGCCATCTACTGATCTGATCAAGTTTCACACCATCTGTCAACTCAAACAGAGCAATCTAATCTCACCAGTCTGTTCTCTTCCAGCTTTTGTTAAAAAAAAATCCTTTAATAATTGTGTTTTAGATTTAGATCAACTTTAAAAATACTGCACGCATTTCCTTTCCCTATTTGATTAGATGGCAAATTGATTTCTTCTGGGTAAAATTCCACTGGATGCATCTGCACTTTAAATCACCTACAACATCCTAAGCATTAGAAAACTGTCTGAAGTCATGCAATACAAGATCAAACGACGTTCCTTCTTAGAAAAAGAACCACTCGTCATCATCTGTGCAAAGGATCACTTGAAAGATAAAACGATTAGTTGGTCTTCACAGGAAGTGGTGCACTTTAACCTTCTGGTGTGTTTGACCTGAAGCATCTTGTCATGACGAACATGACTCAGTATGGTTCATCTTCACCTACACTGGAAATCCAAACACCAGCAGCCACCAATATGAGACTGTTTCACTGACAGGAAGTCCAGTTTAGAAAAAATAATAAACAATAATGGAAATACAGTAAATCATATCAGAGAGTGATCCACTTAAATATATGAGGTCTTTAATGCTGCGCTCTGTTATGACTGATGTTGATCTGTAATTAAAGAGAAACCAGGAAGCCTCAGCAATCACAAGAACCAATGTTTCAAAATATGCTTAACGAAGCAGTGATGTCATTTTGAACAGTTAAATTCATCCTGAAGGTTTTAGCCTCAGCCTGGCACTTAAATCTGAAACTTTTTAGAAAGTTTGTACTAAAACAAAATAATATGATGTATAATTTGTTGTTGTTTATATAATTGGTTACATTGAATATCAGAAACACCCTCGTTTTAGAGTCAGATTTTGAAGTTCTTTCCTCTTTTACACTTGTGGCCTAAACAGCTTGACGCTGGCTGTCCAGCAAAGTGAGAAACTTTTAACATTCAAATGCTTTACAGCAGCAGCAAGATTGAAAGACTGTGTAGCTACATTGCACAAAAGTGCAAAACAACCATGCAGTAATTTTGCAGCATTAAATTAAAATGAAATTCACACTTCATTTGAACACTACACTAACGATAAGCCATTATTAACTGACTAATAACAACTTTCATGCAGGCCAGGAGAGATTTGCTTCCAGGATACTCAGAATCAAAACAACTATATTAACCATCAGTTTTATGAATGCAATCATCTACACTCTGTGTAATATGTATATGGTTCATAAACAATTCAGAGTGTTCATTCTAATTTAAACATTTCACCAACACACGCATGAGCATCTGTATGTCAACACTGCTATAGCTCTGATGTCTGCAAAGTCTCCCGATAGAATATACTCAGATTCAAAAATAGCCACAGAAAGCTTTTAATGTGAAAGGTTGGTACCAGGAAGGATCCAACATGAAGAAAAGCAGGTAAATAATAATGGGGAAAATGATTCTTTGTTGGAATACTGTTAGTTGCTTCACCTAAAGCATTCACTCTGATTTGTTCACCATGTTGAGTTCGTGTTGAGTTCTTGTTAGTACCAATAGTGCCGATAAGTCATGTGACTAAATACAAGATCTCTTGTGCAGTCACGATTAAGATGCAACCTATCTGAGTCTGTTCTGTCCTTATTTTGCTGCAGGGGAACATGCTCGATCCTTAGTTTCAAGGATCCCCTTAAAAACTTTTATGAACATCATATAACTTTAGAGTGAGCGAACACACAGCTGTGAACAGATCAGTTCTGTCTGATGCATCTGAACACGTTTAATAAAAGTGTGCCTTTGCTCTCTCTGTGTGCTTTGCTTATTCAAGGCTATGTGCTACACTTGCAACACAAAACATGTTGTGACTGTAATATAGCAATGATTTTTAACTAGCTTCACAAACACACAGACATGGGTGCATCAGGAAAACCTAAATCTGTTTCCCAAAATAGGATGATGAATGTTTTATTTAGTGAACTTAAGGGCCATTACTAATTAAACAGTATGTAATAAAGTGAACCAATGAAGGAATGAATTGTCTTATTTCTTAGCTTAGATTTACACAGGGACTACACAGACAGAGAAGCTAAACATGGACAGAATAAGAATAATTGGAACAACCGACTAGAAGGTCGCAGCTTTGTATGAGGATAATCAGACAGCTTTAAGCTTGTATACAGTGGGTAAAGCAAAGAATATGAAGCTTTTCTTATCCTGCTTTTGGTGTCATCTTTAATGTCAGCTGTGATAACCTGTTTCATGGGCAGAAACCAGCTTAATTATGTTTTCTATCAAATTCATTCTGATCATAAATATGGGTTGTTGTTTTTGTTAGCTTGAGCTGTTGCTTAACAACTTAACAACTAACAGAAACATCAAGAAAAACACTGAAATATTCCTCCGTGTGCAACAAGACTAAAAAAAACAAACATTCGATTCCAAACAAACAAAATATGCAAAAGCAGCACTTGCAACAGATCTTTTGTCGAAAAAGTTTGATCCCGATTATAAACTGTACCTTATTTCTTGGATGTCTTCACTGCAACACAGCAGGTGGATTTCCATGCAGGAGCAGATGATGATGTCACTGTTCCCTCTCTGTTAAAGGGTTAAACGTTCAGACAAATTATTCTCCAAGCACTGAAGTCCTAGTCTTTTGAAGTTGTATAATTGCCATTTTGTTAGTTTTTAAGCAAAGAGACGCGTTTTTGCTCATTGGTACGTCGCTGTGGTCCTGCCATACTGCTGATGCTGAGGTTTGTCATCACCCCTCAACCTGCACCTCCTTGTCTTCTTTTTATTTTGCTTAAAGTCTTCCAACTTTCAGCAGATTTAACAAATTTAGCAACCAGAGAGGTGAAAAAAATTGCAAATCCACTTTTAATTTAACGAAGAAGAAAAACCTTCCTCAAAATGGCAAGTAGGCTGTGCTCAGAGAAAAGTAATCCTTCCACACCTGTTGCCTGGCCAAGAAAACCCCAGTCAAGTTAATGTTTTTCTAGCAACAAGTCAAAGAAGAGCAAGCACCAACACGTCATTTCTCCAACAGAGACAGCAGAGAAACGGGGTGAAGGATGGAGAGAGGAGGCGAGCATCCTGTCGTCTCTCAGCCAGGAGGATGAATGGAAAGCCTGCCTCTCTGCCTCCCTTTATATTCTCTTTCTCTCTTCCCCTGCTGCCTCACTTTGGCTTTTACCCTGGCTTCAATATATGTGTGTGTGTGTGTGTAGAGAGAGACCTCTTTCAGAGCAGCAGGAATATATTATAACCCAAACAAAAGGAGTCGGCTTATTGTTTATGAATTACCAGCCTTCCAAGCCAACAAAGGCCCCTATTTTCATAGAAAACTCCATTTTCATTTCAGCTCCATTTGATTACCAGAGCAAAGAAAAATAAAAAGGCCTCTCCGGTCGCAGCGTCCCAAAGGGATTCATTCCTCCTTCTCTCGCTCATTCAACTCCACTGAAAAGGTTTCTTTATTGCTTTCTTTTCAGGATCGACGTCAAATGGGCTTTTAGGAGTAAACCAATGACAAAAAATTATTGCTGGGCTATTTTGTACAATAACAGAGCCGGGGGAAGAGAGGAGTCCTGTGTTGTCTTTGTCATCTTTCTTTCCCCCTTTTCTTTCGCTCCTTTCTGCTATTGGAGAGGAAAATTGCAGAGGCTGAAAATTAATGGTGAGGCTTTTGGAAGGAAAGAGTGAGAAAGAAAGAGGAGGACACAATGCAACAATACAAGTCAAATAGAAATTATCACAAGCTATTCAGCACAATGAAGAGACAGAAAGGTACTGTACGGCTCCAGAGGACTTTGACTGTGTGCATGTGGGAGTACCTTTCACAAAGCAGACACCTGTTGGCCGAAAACAATAAAACTCCAGTGATTCCTTTCACTCTTAGTCAGTATCCTGCATGCATGTGTGGACTCACACTGCAGTCTAGCTCCTGATTATTAGTTTCCTCTGCCACCAGTCGCCTGTCGACTGATCTGTGAACAGTGATGCTTGTTAATGGACTAAATCTAACTAAGTTACATTTAGAGTTAGACAAGTATGGGCAACAAAACCGCTGACAACACTGATAAAGAAGGCAAAAGGTGCTAATGCTGCTGAAGCTGAAGTTGTTGTGAAGAAAGAAGAACATTAAGTAATATTTCCACAGAACTACCTTTAGTTTAAGATTGCCACTTGTACACTAAGTGAATGAAGGGGGGCTGCAGTTATTTGGTCATCTTCTTACAAAGCAATGTTCTCTCTGCTGGGTTGTGGTATTGTGGTCTTAGAACCAACCACCTAATCTTAGTTGAAAACACACACGCACACCCAGCAATGGCACGCTCTGACTACAACAGAAGCAAAACTGAAATGTTCTTAGACTTAGACGCAAAACAAGTGAACACGCAATCATGTCATCAGCTTTATAAAATATCTGCACCAGCCAGTTTTGTTTTTGTCGCGTGCATCAGTGAATGAGATTTGAATCACAGGTCTGTCATGCACCCTTGTTTCTATATAAGTAAATGTTTACTTTGTGGTATGTTAAAGAGATAGTGATGGGGCTGTTGTAAGGGAGAAAAAAAGCAGACTGAAGGAATTCAAACAATACTGTTCAAGAAGGCAGACAAAAATTAGGCGTGGGTTGCAAAAGCCAAGGTGACGAAAGCTGATTCTAATGATACGTTTCACTGGCTCAGGTAAGTATGACCTGGTCAGTTGGCACAAGATGAGAAACTTACTGCATGAATGAGAAAAAAACCATCCATAAGTGAGCTATTACCGAGAAGATTGGGTGCAAGTGATGACATGTAGCAAAGATGAACTTGGTGACGATCCTCATACGAACAAGCATCCATGGAGCCCCAAAGCCAGCATCTCACAGGAG
The DNA here is from genome assembly GCF_056152115.1 of Neolamprologus brichardi. Lineage (NCBI taxonomy): Eukaryota > Metazoa > Chordata > Actinopteri > Cichliformes > Cichlidae > Neolamprologus > Neolamprologus brichardi. The sequence continues at coordinate 38,576,231 of NC_142125.1, forward strand.
GCACAGGCCCAGCTGTCAGCATCTCAGGGCAATAACCAAGCAAGTAAACAAACAAGCAGCCCATGTGATATTAGGCCGTGATTTTAATGTTTTAGATATTAACATTCAGTATTCCTCAACGTCAACATAATTTTGGAAGCCGTAGTTTAATGAGGGCAAGTCAGAGGTTTTCTGAACTGACACTTAAGTCAGCACATGAGCACCAAATATTCTGGTATTTTACAAGCTAGACTTGTTGTTTGTTTGTTTTTCAAAGAGAATAGATGAACACTATCCGCACACGCTGTGAAACTGAAGATTCTCTTTCATCTTTTCACTTTGCCTCCGGCTTTGTCCTGCAGAATGAATATTTGGCTCAAGACAAAAGGTGAGCTGATCAATTATTCCTCTCGCAGAGCCTGGGTGCTGTTGTGAAAAGCGTTGACATTTGAGCTTTCCAGACGACATCTGCAAATTTATATGCCTTCTATTGTGTGAGGCAGCCAGCCTGTATCAAAGGCTGTAAAAGGCCTTGTCAATTTCGTAAGGACAACTCCACAAAGACTCCTTTCTTGTCTGTTGTTATGGGAATAATGCTTTACGCTGGTGTCCTGCCAAAACCTCTTGGCAATCTGGCCATGTGATGTTATTGATTGCATTGATATCAGGCATCTACCATGGAAACCATCACACTGTCAGTAATGTGTTGTGAAACATCAGAAAATGCATATTTGGTGATCAGCTTCAACAAAAATGTCTTCACAGAGGCTCTGCATACAAAATGTGTACAGTAAATATCTTTTCTCTGACTTCCTGAAGTTTAATGAAACCACTGATAATCAGTAAATAAACTCTGTCTGTGCCATGGAGTCTGGAGAGGATGAGGTTAGTTAACTTTTTACCCAGTTGATGTTTCTGGTTTTCATACTCAGGCAGAGATTTTTCCCTAACATCCACACTGAATGCGTCACACCTTGTGTCCAGTTAAGATGTTTGCTTGGGACGCATTTTGATCTTTATTGGGACTCTTTGCTCTTTGATGAAACCTGCTGTAATTAATCTCAAAACATACCTGTGCAGCCCCAGGCTATTCCCACTCCTGTTAAATAAAACTAAAACTTGGAGATCTCACATTGTGTAATAGCTACGTTGAAACAAGTCTCACCCTGTGGTCGAGGCTGGGAAAAGGTGAGTATGAAGGTGAGTCCTTGATGATCATCTATGTCCAATTGCGAGTGAATCCGAGTGAATGAAATTAAATCAATAGCGTCACCTCCACTCTTTGCCTTGGCAGAGGGCAGTAATGTACTGCTGGGACACAATATTTTCACAAGCTTAAGTGAGGCTAAATGCAGGGACGCTTGCATCAGCCACTCTGAGGTTCAGCTTTCCATTTCACCTCAGTCGCTTCCAATTCTTTATATACCATGTTGGACCAAGCATGAATACCAAGGCTAAATGCCCTTTGTGCAAGCACACGTAATGCATATTTAGTGTTTTTATTTTACATTAAATAATTACTTTAGTAAAGTCTAATTGGACACAGAACCCAAGGATTGACACTTCAGCTTTGTCGTTTAGCAGTGCCTTTATTGACAGTAGTGATTACTGTGGTTTCGGGCTTCTGCCCAGGACGCCGGCACTCCTCTGCAACTGTCACTCTCCTCTGCTACGTCTCACTGCAAGACAAAAAGAGTTGCCCTTCATCAAACCAGTTCAGCACAAGCTAGACTTGTTGTTTGTTTGACACTTAAGTCAGCACATGACTTAAGTGTCAAACACATACAAGCACATACAAGTCTAGCTTGTAAAATACCAGAATATTTGGTGCTCATGTGCTGACTTAAGTGTCAGTTCAGAAAACCTCTGACTGCTCTTCCCCGCCTCCACTCCGCTCTGTGAGCTCACTGCATCACCCCTACTCTGCAGCATTCTTGCTAGCAGACTAGCAGTTAAAGTAAACTAAATTCTCTTCTGGGACACACAGATTATATACAGATTATAAGAGAAACCTAGGGTTGTAAGATGTTCTAGCTTTACGGAGGGCTTTCTCATAAGGCAGCAAACTATTTCTCCATGGCTAAATGATGATCATCTAAATATGTGTTACACTATTCCCTCTCCAGCTTATGAGTTATCTGCCTAAAGTGCGCGTTTGAGAAATATACCTGGGAGTCAAGTACTTCTCATTTGAAACTCTTTTTTTCACAGGAGCTACAGTATAAGTACAAGATAGGTACAAGAACAAGATAATTGACCTCTGTAGGAATAGAAGTCAGGCAGCTGCTTAGTGTTGGTACAAGTATGAAATACAAAATCTGGGAAACACTGGAGCCAAGAATAGTTTTGCACTCCTTGCTCTGTGTCCCCAAGTTTATGTACTAGGGAAAACTACGCAGTGCATAAACTTGGGAACATGGAGCAAGGAGTGCAAAACTATGATGGTAGGAGATGACAAAGGACAGTGGAAGATGGAGACAATAAATGCACACTGGATAACAAGAATTTAGGCACCGAGTGGTACCCAACCCTGCCGGGGAGGTGTCTGAGAAGACTAGCTGGTGAAGAGTCACTGGAGTTATTCACTGGAATAATAAAACTAAGTAGACGAACTACATTACAAACTGAAATTACGGAGGATATAATAAATACTAAAGGAAACTCTTAACCAAAGTATGGTCAAACACAAACACAAGGAATCACAAAAAAAAAGTCTGTGAAAAAGAAATCAACTAACAAAACAGTGCACACGTGTAGTGTGAGTTGCAAAGAAGAGTGTGTTGAGTTCCAAGAGGGACAATTACATCAACAAACACAAGATTTGGTCATTTAAGCGAGGGGCTTGAGTGATTTTTCTTCCCCCAGTAGCTTTACAGTGCTAGAAATGTGTTTGTTTGCAAGGAAAAACAAGAACATTTAATATGAGATAGTGCTGAGAACTTCTTTCCTTTTTATGTTCGAGTTTTGTTGTATCTGTTTGCAGTTTTGGTTCAAACATAGCTTAACCCCATGGTTCTTTTTAGCCACTTCTATAGGGCTGTCTGCAGCTGCAATACGCCTTGTTTTCATTTGTATTGTGTTCTTAATGTTAAGCACCTTAGTCAGAGCTTCTGGATAAAAAAACCCAGAATTATGATACAAGCGAGTTTTTGATTTTAAGAAATAGATGTTAGTGACACATACAAACTAAGAAGCTATGCAGCTACAACTAGATTAGACTGCCATCAGATAGATTAGACTGCCATCAGATAGATTAGACTGCCATCAGATAGAGGGAACAATAGAAGTCACATGACCCAAAGAGAAAGTGAAAGGACATTTATAGATCCAAACTCAGACTTGAAAGTCATACAAATTCATCAGCTGAAACAAAACCAAGACACACCAACATCACAGCACAATTGGATATTCAGGTACAGTAACACTGTGTTAATAATCCAATGCAAGAAATACAGTTATTAAATTATTAAATTGACTGGACTGAATAATCTCTACCATTTGGTTCAGATGTGTCAAGTTAAAAGAATTTAAAGAATTTACTTTTTGTTGTTGTTGCTTTTAATTTACTGTCTTTTCTGTTTGTTTAATTCACAATTAGTTGATGACAAAAAACAAAACATGGAGAAAATTAAAAATTTCTTTTGGGGTAAGCAGTTTTTTTCATATCATATTTATTGTTGGTGATTTTCTTGCCACCCTTTGCCGTTAATATATTGTCATACTTGTGAAGCCCTCAAGGCTTTCACATGTAATATTGAGCTACATTAATGAAACTACCTTGACTTCACTCAACAAATAGTTTGAAATGAGGAAATGCTGGAGACTCAAGTGATCTTGATCTGAATTTGTAATAGATGCTTGTAAAATTATTTTAGAATGGAATAGTTACAATGAAAGTGGCAAAAAGTAACATTTCATTTGACTTGAAGAAAGAAAAAAAAAACTGCGCAGGATATGCAAAAGTGTTGCTAACATGTTTTTACTTTGTCATACTTCAATTGCGGGGAATCGTTCATCATCTTCTCGTAAGATATTTAAACTATGATGCAAAATTATTTAGTCCTGAAGACAAAACTTGAGGCTTTTACACACTGGACGAGTAAAATCTGTGCAAATATTTCCTGGGTTACAAATATTTTTCGGACTCATCTGTTCTAAATGCAGCTGTTCACACTGACAGTTCTAGCTGAAGAATTCCAGGAAGTTTTGAAAAAAGGTTTCTGTACATGAACGTTAGATGAGGTGGGATTGATTAGAGGCAGAACAACTTTACTGAAATCCCAGGTAAATAGGGGAATTAATTCTTTGTCCTATTTTTCGGATCCAAATACCTGACCAGGCCATTGGGTTTGACAACAAGTGCGATCTTAACTCACATCGCACTCGGACTGAATACACAGATGGAAATAGTCACGTGATATTATTTACATCAGACACACAGTTACACGATGCTTTGGTTCAGTCGGCTCTGTGAAATGATTTCTCTGCCTCCTCAGATCTGGTCCCAACTCTGCCAATAACACCTCAAACTGCCCCACTGACATCCTGAACTATGTACGAACACACAGCTTCAGCTTCTGGATCCAACAATAAATTCTCCCTGCTGCTGTTTTCTTAGTTTCCTACTTTTCTCAGCTCATCATTGTTTGAAGTCGGCTTCATTTTTAGTTTTCACAGTGCGTTTATTGAGGAGGATTTTTTTCACAAAAACGTAATGCGTTCAGTGTGTAACAGCCTTAACACATAATGAGGTGTAATTGCCCTTCCAGTGTGACTCATACAATTAACATTTTCACTTTACAGCAGGGGTGTCAAACGTACGGCCCGCGGGCCGGATCAGGCCCGCAAACGGGTTTAATCCGGCCGTGAGATGATTTTGTAAAGTATAAAAATGAGCAGCAATTTTTCAATAAAGATACTGCTGTTCCAATTGTGTCCATTGGATGGCGCAATAGCAATTGTGAGCTACCTTGTTTTGCCTGCGAAATTTAAACCTGATGTGCTTTGGCACCCTCATTGCCCCAATATGTCTCTGTCAAAAAAGAGAAACGTGGATGCAGAGTGCAGAGTGTTCCAAGAAAAATGGTCATCCTCCTATTTATTCACGGAAGTGAATGGGAAAGCTGTATGTTTGGTGTGTTCCCAGCATGTTGCAGTGCTGAAAGAATATAACCTCCGTCGCCACTATGTGAGTCTTCATGCCAACAAATATGACAACTTTCAAGGACAGCGGAGAAGAGAGAAGGTGAATGAACTGTTGGCGGGTCTGAAGAAACAGCAGTCTGTGTTTCCTCACAGCCCAGACATCAGTGATGCTGCAGTGAAAGCTAGCTACCTCATTGCTAACGAAATTGCACTAGCTTCAAAACCATTTAGTGAGGGTGAATTTGTAAAAACATGTATGATGAAGGCATTGGAGATTGTGTGCCCTGAAAAGTGCCAGGCCTTTGCAAATATCAGCCTGACAAGAAACACAGTTGCCGACAGGATTTCTGATCTTTCAGCGGATTTGGACAGCCAGTTGAAGCAAAAAAATAGTCATTTATTGTGTTTTCAGTTGCAATTGATGAAGGCACGGACATTACAGATGTTGCACAACTGGCAATTTTCATCCGTGGAGTTGATGACACATTGACCGTTGTCGTGCCAAACTAGGTATCCCCGACAGAATTAGTTTCCCCTGCGTCGGGAGCACACGCTGGACTGTCCAAATCACGGACAAACATTATCCCACATTGTTGATTTTTAGTTTACAAACACTTCTTATAATGACTAACTACTCCTGACATTTTTGAGATGTTAGCTCTTTATACAACGAAGTTATAGTGGGATACAAATAATATCAGGCTGATCCTGCCACAATTTGTTCCCCCTGTGTAAATCACGGACAAACAGTATCCCACATTGCTGATTTTTCGTTCACAAACACTTCTTATTATGACGCATTACTCCTGAAACTTTGGAGGATTTAGCTCTTTATATAGTAAAGTTACAACCCTCAAACTGAATGGTAATGTAATGATACTAATTTTTCACTTTTTCACAAAATGAAAACATCAGTACTTCTTGCGTGCTCCCAGCACAGGGGAAACAAATTCTGTCGGGGATACCTACTTTGGCACAACACCGTCACCGAGGAGTTCGTGGAGTTGGTACCGATGACAGATACAACGACCGCAGCTGATATTTTCACCGCACTCGTCGGTGCGCTGGACAGGGTCGGAGTGGACTGGTCCCGCGCTGTCAGCCTCGCTACAGATGGTGCACCCTCAATGATCGGGAAGAAAGCAGGCGTTGTAAAAATGTTCAGAGATAAAGTGCAATCTGCAAATGGAGGACGTGATTTTTGGACTTTTCACTGTATTTTGCACCAGGAGGCTTTGTGTTGCAAGTCACTGAAAATGGATAACGTCATGAAGGTGGTCATCCAAACTGTTAATTTCATCCGATCCAGAGGTCTCAATCACCGTCAGTTTGACAGTCTTCTCAGAGAGAAAGACCACATCTATGGCCTGCCATACCACACTGAGGTAAGATGGTTGAGCCGAGGTGCTGTGCTGAGGCGTTTCTTTGATTTACGAGAAGAAATTGAACAGTTTATGGAAGAAAAGGGCAAACCAGTGTTAGAATTTCATTCCGCAGAATGGATGCAGGACCTTGCATTTATGGTGGATGTTACAGAGCACCTGAATAACTTGAACAAACAGCTGCAAGGACGCAACAAAGTTGTCACGCAGTATTATGACAGCATACGTTCTTTCAAGTTGAAGCTGTTATTGTGGGAGACGCAGCTCGCTGGTGGTGATGCAGCTCACTTCCCCTGTCTGAAAAATGTGTGCACGATCCAAAGTGTGGCAGATATGAAGCGGTTTAAAGATAAAATAACGAGACTGTTACTAGAGTTTGAGCAACGATTTCAGATTTTTGGTGAACTGGAGAAAGACTTCAAAGTTTTTTGCTCGCCGTTCACCGTAAATCCCTTTGATCTGCCCGTCAGGATCCAACTTGAAATAATAGACTTGCAGTGTGACTCGGATTTGAAGGGCAAATTTGCCGCAGCTGGCTTGAACACATTCTATCAGAATCTCTTACCAGGTTACCCCAACTTGACAGCCCTCGCAGCAAAACTGTTGTGCATGTTCGGAACCACGTATCTTTGTGAGCAAGTTTTCTCTGTAATGAGCATAAATAAAACAAAACTGCGCTCAAGGCTCACGCACAGGCACTTGAATCACATCCTGAAGTTAGCTGCCGCTCAGGATGTGAAGCCTGATATTGATGAGCTGGTGAAAGCTAAAAGATGCCAGGTATCAGGAGTCAAACTATGCAACCCCACTGAAAGTGCTGCATGAGACACCCTGATGTAGTTCTGTGATCTGTGATATACTTCTGTGAATCACTGAGGCACTGTGTGCTTGTGTGATCTTTGTCCTCAGAATTTTCAAATAACTTGAGGTTTTTTTGTAATTAATAGCTATGTTGTGCTTTTGGACAGGCTCCAGCTTTATGTTTATATATTTTTATGTTGATGTGAGACTGTTTCTAATTGATTATATTTGATTTATATATTTAACCTATTCTGTGGTTCTTGTACTTGTTTGGGGAACAGGATTTCATTATTTTTATCTACATTGCTGCCTGCGAAGTGACACCCTGATATAGTGCTGTGATCTGTGAAACAGTTTTGTGAATCACTGAGGCACTTTGTGTTTGTGTGTTCTTTGTCCTCAGAATTTTCAAATAACTTGAGATGTTTTATGATTAATAGCTATGTTGTGCCTGTACTATTTTGAACATACTGTCCACAGGCTCTAGATTCATTTTTATGTTGATCGTATTAAAACAAAGAAAACAATCTGAAGTTGTTGTTTTTAAGTTATATATACAATGATTTTACCAGTCCGGCCAACTTGAGAATTGACTTTTCTCCATGTGGCCCCTGAACTAAAATGAGTTTGACACCCCTGCTTTAAAGTGTTAGAGGTAGAAGAGAGGAGCATACCATGGGGGTGAGTATTAAGGGTGTGGTTCCTTAGAGAGGTGTACTAATTTTAGTACACCCCTTAGAGAGGGTGTGGTTCTCTCTAAGGGTGTGTTAGGCACACCCTTAGAGGTGTAATAATTCTAGTATACCAACAATTTCTCTGTTGGTGAGATTAACAGAGAGTTAATTTCACCAACTCTCTGTTAATCCTAGAGTTTATATTACCTGTGTTTGTTTGTTGTGTTATTTCCTGTTTGTTCACAACACTGTTGTGTAAACTGTAAGTGCACACTAAATTCTATTGCAAATTTCTTTATGAACCGCAAAAGAGCGAGACCTGAAGCTGAGCCAAAATTGTAGCTCGAGCTTCGGCAGCAACAGCCTCTGGTGACAGATTCACCATTGCAGTAAGTAAGCCCCGAGGATGCATTTCTTATTATTACAGTTGCTGTTAGAGGCTTACATGAAAAACACATTTCCTACAAGATTTTCTAGAACTACAGGAGTGCAATGCAGTGTTAACTGCTTTGTAGATGAACTGTAAGTAAATTTACAGTACAGGACATCTCAAACTCAGAAAGAAATGCCAGGAACTTGAGATGTTGGTTGGATGCTGTACAGAAATATGTCTGGCTTTCCGACCATAGTCAGACTGTTACTCATGAAAGTTTAGCTTGTCAGGGTTGTGTTTAATTGTTTCCATTCAAAATAAGTTCAGCCAGGCTGATACTTTGTTACTACTGCCAGTGTGAGAGTCGCAACATTGTTGCAGTAAACGGTGTAATAGCATTGCTTTACAGACTGTTTCAGTTGATTGTTGTTATTGTGTAGAGCTTGTTGTGTGTTGTAATTACTACTGTAATATCTACACCTGTCTTCAGAAACAACCACATATGTGAACCCACGTGTCACATGTATTTAAGTGTATTCTTTCATCTACTAGAGGGCAGTGTTGATCCAAAAATGACAATTTCATCACATTTAACTATGATTGTGGGTTTATACCATATTGTATTATCTGCCTCTGTCTCACAGTTAAGATTATATTTTCTTCTTTTTTTGACCTGAACTAATTTTTATTTATACTATTTCCTACTTATACCAATTTCATATTTCTACTTGCCAGTGATGGTGTGTGCCTAACGTCTGGCAGTGATACATACAGTTCTCCAATACCGTGTCATTATCTCATGATTACAATGGGACAGCACTGAACCACGTTCCAGAGATAATGGGTTATATGGCATCTGCTATAACATGAATCAAAAGCTATATTGTGGAATATAAATGGAATGGAAGATAAATGTTTTCTGCTTCCATATATATTATATCCTTATATGAAAAATTAATGTATTAAGAAAACCTTACCAGCTTGTACTGTAAGTTGGCAAGTTGAAGAATATGTTGAGTTCTAGAGCCACAAATACATCTTTAGGTGGCAAATCTTTGAAGCTAGAATTTAAGCATGTGTATAGCAAGTTTTTCCCTCCAGTAACTTTAGTGTTTGAAATGTGTTGGATTATTTGCAACAAAAATTAAGGACATTTAAAATTAGATACTGCTGAGAAACTCTAAAGAGGCTTATAACAGATATAACACAACTATTTTTTTAGCTGTGTTATATCTGTTTGCAGCTTTATTTTTTATTTTTTTTAAAAACATTTGGCAGGTTTTGTAAGCTGCCAAATGGTTCTATAAGGCCGTGTCTCTGCAACTGCAATAAGCCTCACATATTGTTTAATACTTTAGATGCTGTTGTTGATTTTCCACAGACTGCACTGAATCTGTATTTGAAGTATGTGAAAACTTTTCAAATGTCTTTGTGGAAAAGTTGGCCAATATGAGAACTCAGATATTACCCTATGCCCTTTACCCATCATCCTCTTTTCCTCTGCTGCCTTTTATCAGTTTATTAAGCCTGTGACTTTACTTTTTTTATATGAGGTTGTTGGTCATCAGAAGTCCTCGGGTTCCCCCACAGATGCAGTCCCACCCTGACTATTTAAAAGAGGTGATTTCTGCTTTTTGTCCAGTTCTTGTTAGTAACAGCAGTTTGTCCTTGACTGTAACTCCAAAAGACTGTAGGCTTATGTGCAGCACTTTGTGACTCTGTCTAGAAAGGTGCTATATAAATAAAATTGTATTTTTTATTATTTTTCTTTTATACAATAATGCAACCTGTAATTAAAAAGTCTGGCCTGGCTCCCACTGTGCTGTCCAATTTTAGAGCAATCTCCAAGCTACCTTATTTCAAACATTTTGGAAAAAAAGAGTCTATATTATATATTATATTATATTATTATAATATGTTTTTAAGGGATTTTAGTCTGGTTTTAATTTTTTTTTTCATAGGACAGAACCTGTACTACAAAGGGTTTTTAATGACATTCTTTTATCTACAGATGGTGGGAATGATGTGATCCTAGTTTTACTAGGTTATTAGCCTTTGCTACAGTGGGTCACATTGTTCTGATATTTTGTTTGGAACATTGTGCACGCATTAATGGCACTACCCTGAATTGGTGTAAGTCCTGCCTGGCTGAGAGAACATTTTGTTATCTTTAATAGTTTTAAGTCATCATGTTCTCCTTGTCATGGTGGGTACTGTTATGAAAATCAGTTTCTGTCACGGTTCTGGGTCAGTTTCGACCCAGTATTTTGAGTTTTGATTGTTAGTTCATTTTTGAATAATTGTCATGGTTTTGGGCGCTATGAGTATTATTGTTAGAATGATGATTATTATTAGAATTCTATGTTTCTGTTTATTCATGTTAAGGATTTGTTCTCGGTTGTATCTCATATTTAGTTTAGTTCAGGTTCCATGTGTCATTCTCTGTCTGGCTGTCTCTCAGTGTCAGGTCTGCGTCTTGGTGTAGTGTTCTCGTTTCCTGTTTTATTGTGAAGGTTTGCGTCTCATGTGAGTGTGTTCTGTTTTCCCTCTGTCTCGTCTTGTTGATTATTCCCAGCTGTGTCCACCACCTGTGTGTAATTCCCGTGTTTCTCTGTGTGTATTTAAGTCCTGTCCTCTGTCATTGTAGTTGCTAGTCCGTCTGTGTATCCACCATGTTTCATCCGTGTGTTCCCTGCCGTCACCATCATGTACCATCGTCTTCCTTCCTTTATGTTCAGGTTCGTGTTCTTGTTCATGCGCTGTAGTTACAGCCAGTTACAGCCGGAGTTCAGAATGTCAGAGCAGCCGGCTGTGGTGAGTGAAAGGGACATTTTTGTTGACTCTGTTGCTTCTGTGACTGTTTATTCTGGGGCTATTTTTTGTGCTTCCACTGAGGATAACATTGATTTCTCACCCATGGCCATAGCCTCTAAGACTGCCTGTTCTGAACCCTCGTTCCATGTTTATGATCGTGTCCGCTCCATTGTCCCATCCTCACTTCCATCCCAGTCAAATGCCAGGCCTGTAATACTGCCCCCAGTTCAGTCAGCAGGCCCGCTGCCCTCAGTTCAGTCAGCAGGCCCGCTGCCCTCAGTTCAGTCAGCAGGCCCGCTGCCCTCAGTTCAGTCACCACTAGCTCAGCAGCCTACTCACTCATTCATTCAGTCTTCATCCTCACCGCCGCATTACAAGCAGGGAACACGCTTCATACAAACTTTTGCTGGTTCTCTTAAGCTGGCCATCTCTGAGACAATTGCTCCCTCTAGGGCCTCCCCAGAGGCTGGGTGTCGCTCACCAGCCAACTCTGGACCCCTAGAGGTCAAGACGCCAGCGCCAGCAGCTCACCCGGAGGACTCACCAGAACAGTCTCGGCTCTCAGCCCCCCCCCCCGAGAGTTCAAGTGAGTCCACCCGTCCGCTTCCGTCCTCTGCTGAGTGTCTTGGGGAACACTTTCAGCCCTCTGAGGACTGCATCCCACTGTTGCTGAATGAGTCTAGCCACTGTGCTGCTCAGTCCCAGCCAGTGTCCACACTGGCAGAGGTCTGCGTACCGTCTGCTTCAGTGTCTGTTTCCACTGGAGGGCCCGAGGAGCCCGTCCAGTCTCAAGCCACGTTAGCTGGGGGTTCAGGTGAACCCAGCCAGCGTCTTGCCTCGTCGGCTGGAGAGCCTGAGGAGCCCGTCCAGCCTCAAGTGTCGTCAGCTGGGGGTTCGGGAGAACCCAGCCAGCCTCAAGTGTCGTCAGCTGGGGGTTCGGGAGAACCCAGCCAGCCTCAAGTGTCGTCAGCTGGAGGGCCCGAGTCACCCGTCCAGCCTCAAGTGTCGTCAGCTGGGGGTTCGGGAGAACCCAGCCAGCCTCAAGTGTCGTCAGCTGGTGGGTCTGATGAGCCCACCCAGCACCACGCCTCGTCTGCTGGGGGTCCTGGAGGACCCAGCAAGCACATCCTCACGTCTGCTGACGGTCCGGGGAAGTTTGTTCAGCCACCACCTGCTGAATCATCCCCTGTGACTCCTACACCATTGCCTGCATCCACATCACCTCCTGCAGCATCACCGCCTGCAGCATCACCACCGTCAGGTTCCGCAGCCGTCCCGCTGCCGTCAGGTTCCGCAGCCGTCCCGCTGCCGTCAGGTTCCGCAGCCGTCCCGCTGCCGTCAGGTTCCGCAGCCGTCTTCATCCACGCCTGGTCCAGCCTCTGTGTCTTCATCCACGCCTGGTCCAGCCTCAGCTCCGCCTTCGTCTGGTCCAGCCTCGCCTGGTCCAGCCTCAGCTCCGCCTTCGTCTGGTCCTGCCTCGCCTGGTCCTGCCTCGCCTGGTCCTGCCTCGCCTGGTCCTGCCTCGTCTGGTCCTGCGGTTGCGACACCGCCGTCAGAGCCCGCTCGGCCTGTTCTGCCTCGCCTCTGGCAGCCATTTTCCAGGCCTCTAGGTTGGCTTCATGGCCATTGTGGACGGCCTCCGGAAAGAGTTCGTCGCCGCCGCTGGCCTCGCGGCCGACCTCCGGACCTGCTCTGTGGCCGCCGTTGCCGTGTGCACGGTCGGCCCCCGGAACTGCTCTGTGGCCGCCGTTGCCGTGTGCACGGTCGGCCCCCGGAACTGTTTGCCCGTCGCCGCCGTTGCCGTGTGCACGGTCGGCCCCTGAACTGTTTTTGGCTCTTGTGTTGTCGACCTCCGGGTCGACCCCCAGACTTTCCTGTGGACTCATGAATAGTCTTGTTTTGTGTTGACCCGTTTTTGGTTTACTCTGGACTCTTGTGCTCCTTGTTTTTTTTTTTTTTGTTTTCATGTTAAGGATTTGTTCTCGGTTGTATCTCACATTTAGTTTAGTTCAGGTTCCATGTGTCATTCTCTGTCTGGCTGTCTCTCAGTGTCAGGTCTGCGTCTTGGTGTAGTGTTCTCTTTTCCTGTTTTATTGTGAAGGTTTGCGTCTCATGTGAGTGTGTTCTGTTTTCCCTCTGTCTCGTCTTGTTGATTATTCCCAGCTGTGTCCACCACCTGTGTGTAATTCCCGTGTTTCTCTGTGTGTATTTAAGTCCTGTCCTCTGTCATTGTAGTTGCTAGTCCGTCTGTGTTTCCACCATGTTTCATCCGTGTGTTCCCTGCCGTCACCATCATGTACCATCGTCTTCCTTCCTTTATGTTCAGGTTCGTGTTCTTGTTCATGCGCTGTAGTTTAGTTGTCCCAGTATAGTTTAGTTTTCCGTTTTGCCGTTCGCCTCTCTATATTTCGTGTTCAATAAATCACCTTCACGACTGCCTGCATTTGGATCCTCTTTTTCCTTTTCCACACGGCTCTTCTCACTCGCCGTGACAGTTTCACCCCGGTTCTTTTATTCGTCTAAACTTCCAGAGACGGCACCGGAACTCAGTAGTTATTTCACAAAACTTTTATTCATCTTTATTCATCTTCATTTAAGCATCCACTTCTAGAAGGGAAGACGAGGCCGATGTCCCTCTGCAAAATCTTCACCCCTTTGTTAGTTACAGCCAGCTTTAAAGAGGCGTCCCCATCATAAAACCCCCACGGTGTGCTGCAAACTCTGTGTCTGTGTCTATGTGCACGAGCACGTGAATGCCTGTGTGTGCACGTACCTGTATGCCTATGTGGATTTTTACAGCAGATGGTTAATCCATCTGCTGTAAATGTTTAAAAAAAAAAAAGAAAGAAATGTAAATGTTAGCGCTGCGCAGGTGTATACACTCTTTCTCACAGTAATCTCTGTGAGCAACATAAGGTAGTGAATAACACTCCCATGGTAAATTCACAGACACAAGAAATTTTAAACTAAAAAGGTTAAATTTGCAGAGTTCACATAGTCATGTGACCCAAGTTTCCTCCTGTGGTCTCCTTCTGCTCCTGCAACAGAGATACACACAGAGATACATTCAGACCTCTGTCAGGTGGGGGTTAACTTCACACAATGGTGTTAAGTCAGCTTAATGATGTTTTTCTACCACAGGATTACTGAGATTTTGTATGAAGAAAACTAGTTACAGGCTATATGTTGATGATGAAATTACACTATGTTGTTGAGAAAACGTTGGAGAAAATTACAGGGGAGAAGTGAATACAGTTTGAGACATACTGTGTTTGAAACCAGTGTTACTTTTTCCACAGCGAGTGTTAAATTTATGACCTTTCACAGCACCTCTGGAATCTGGATGGCCGACACCTGACAACCAGGATGAACCGTGTGTTTGGTAATGTTTGTTTTTCTTTAAGAGTGCTTATAAAGGATTCAGCACAGACAGACAAGTGACAATTGAACAAATGTGCAGTGGTTACAGAATAATTACATGGGGCTCATTATCTGACCACTATTGGGCTCATGGTGAGTGACAAACTTAAGGGAAGTCACTGATTACAATGTGGAATGACGTTGAGATGTTAAATGATTTGGAACAAATTATGGGAAAAAGTAGGAATTTAATGAGTTTAGAATAAACCTGCAATGATATTTGTCTCTGTGATGCTGAATACTTTATTACACTTATGAGCTGCAGTTGGTTGCAAATGTGAAGTTGTTTTAACTTTAAGACTTTTTCTTCTAGGATACAGGCTCTGGGTGGAGCTGGGAGTTAAACAAGCAAAACATTTAACTGCTGACTAATGTGTTTTTACACAGGGTTACAGCTTGGAGTGAAGCTGCTCCAAGGGACAAACCCTGGAGATTGTTTTAGGGAGACTGTGCAACATTCTTGTACATGTCTCATTGGGGAGTTGACACATGGCAAAAGCCGTGTGGCGAGAGGAGTGTCATTTTTTTTAAATTTGTAGATGTCGTGAGGTGCCATGACGAGAAGGAGTGACTGAGAGGATCGCCCACAAGATGGAAGCTGAGGCCTGGAGAGAGTCTTCAGGAGGATCGGAGATCACCTTCAGCACAGAGAGCTGTGCTACTGGGCTTCCAAAGGATTGTCACAAGGAGATCGTCACGAGGAGACTTTCCACAGCAAAATCTTAAATAAAATGAAAAGGTTTCTACATTGACGTTGAGGAAGACAACTAAGGTGTACGACGTGCTCTGCCTTAAATCTTCAGCAGCGTTAGAACATGAGAACTTGAGGGAGCGTGCCAAGCTCCAAAAAGTGACAGCGCAGAGGAGCGATGGACTTGTGGTTCTGTGAACAGCACAAATGCCAGGTGACTGTAAAATAACTAACAGCACTTTTTCTACAAGTGAAGCCAGTAACTTACTATCCTAAAAGATTAGCTCTAGTTGCTTGTGCTATACCTCTATCTGTCCATGAAGCCAGATAACACACACCAATTAGTTAAACTGCAGGAATGTCTTAAAGACATAAAGACTTGGATGGCCGCTAACTTTCTGCTTCTTAACTCAGATAAAACTGAGGTCATTGTACTCGGCGCTGAAAAGCTTAGAAATATGGTATCTAACCAGATTCTTACTCTGGATGGCATTACCTTGGCCTCCAGTAACACTGAGGAACCTTGGAGTCATTTTTGACCAGGATATGTCCTTCAACGCACATATTAAACAAATATGTAAGACTGCGTTCTTCCATTTGCGCAACATCTCTAAAATTAGAAATATCCTGTCTCAGAGTGACGCTGAAAAACTAGTTCATGCATTTATTACTTCCAGGCTGGACTACTGCAATTCATTATTATCAAGATGTCCAAAAAACTCACTGAAAAACCTTCAGCTAATCCAAAATGCTGCAGCAAGAGTACTGACAGGGACTAGAAAGAGAGAGCATATTTCTCTTGTTTTGGCTTCCCTTCATTGGCTTCCTGTTAAATCCAGAATTGAATTCAAAATCCTGCTCCTCACATACAAGGTCTTAAATAATCAGGCCCCATCTTATCTTAATGACCTTGTAGTACCATATCACCCTATTAGAGCACTTCACTCTCGCTCTGCAGAACTACTTGTTGTTCCTAGAGTATTTAAAAGTAGAATGGGAGGCAGAGCCTTCAGTTTTCAGGCCCCTCTTCTGTGGAACCAGCTTCCAGTTTGGATTCGGGAGACAGACACTATCTCTACTTTTAAGATTAAGCTTAAAACTTTCCTTTTTGCTAAAGCATATAGTTAGGGCTGGACCAGGTGACCCTGAATCCTCCCTTAGTTATGCTGCAATAGATGCAGGCTGCCGGGGGATTCCCATGATGCATTGAGTTTTTCCTTTCCAGTCACCTTTCTCACTCACTATGTATTAACAGACCTCTCTGTATTGAATCATATCTGTTATTAATCTCTGTCTCTCTTCCACAGCATGTCTTTTATCCTGTCTTCCTTCTCTCACCCCAACCGGTCGCAGCAGATGGCCGCCCCTCCCTGAGCCTGGTTCTGCTGGAGGTTTCTTCCTGTTAAAAGGGAGTTTTTCCTTCCCACTGTCGCCAAAGTGCTTGCTCATAGGGGGTCATATGATTGTTGGGTTTTTCTCTGTATCTATGAAGCGCCTTGAGGCGACATTTGTTGTGATTTGGCGCTATATAAATAAAATTGAATTGAATTGAATTGAATTACCTCCGTGAGATCAGTATGTGCAGCAGCTTAAGCTGTACAATGTTTCAGGAAATAGTTTATTTCACCTTTTGACATTGTTAGTTCCACATGAGGTAGATGTCTACTACTGCAGACTAAACTTACATTTCTGTCACCTACAAGACACTTGTCTTTAATGTTACTATTACTCTTACAACCACACATAACCATAAAGTGGTGCACAATTCTGAATCTGTCAAACCTTTTTTGCCAACGAAAGAGGAGGGCACTTCTCATGAGAGTAGAAAGCACGTGGAGAAGGAGTGTAAGCCGAGGGATGACTTAACAGATGTGCCACTCATTGAGGGGAAAGGTTTGGTTTGTTGATGGTTTGAGTTTTACAACAGCAGAGGGACAGACTAAAACAGGTTTTACTGTAGTAGACAGTGAGAAAGTTATCTATGCATGACAACTAACATGTTTCATATTTGCTTGAGCAGCAGAGATGCTAGCTTTAACGGAAGCGTGTAAAGCTGCAGAGAGACAATATACACTGATAGGCAGTATGCATTAGCTACATTACATTTCTTTGTAGTGCAATGGATGAGGTGTGACAGCCTCTACAGGGAAACCTGTAGAACACGCCAAACTCTTGCAAAATCTGCTGGAGGCAGTGTTATTGCCCTGTAGAATTGCCGTTTGTAAATGTGCAGCACATATGTGAGGGAAAGATCCAGTTGCATTAGGGAATGTTTTTGCAGATAAGATTGCACAAGAGGCAGCTTTAGGTAAACATGGTGTTAACATTTTAGCAGTACAACATCAGCAGACATGCAGGGCCACTCACCTACTGCAGGAAAACAGTTGTGGCTCACCAAGGGAGCGAGCTTGCAGGTTGGTGTTTATTATCTGTGTGATAAACCAATACTGCCTAATAATTTGTATAAGACTGCTGCTATTTTGAGCCATGGGCTATGCCATGTCTCAACAGGAGGGAGAGTAATGATGGAAGAAGTAGTTTATACTCACTCTAGGATTAAATACTTTTATTTATATTTTGCAGGCAGAGAGAACTAATGGAACAGTAAAGTTAAGACTTAGGAAGACAGGCAGGACATGGTTAGACTGTATAGAATTAGTTAAGATGTACATGAGGATTCCTCCAACAGAGAACGGTCTGACTCTTTGAGATTATATATGTTAGAGCATTTAGAGTTCTAGTCTTCTGTAGTGATGATAGAAAAGCAGAAGAGAGAGCATATTAGCAGATCAGATGCTTTGAAATGTTTAAAAGTAAAGAAGTCTTGAGAACAAATGATCTGCCAGATGATTCTGTTTCTCCGCAGGAGCAGAGTCTGAAGTCTGGAGATTGGATGTTGATAAGGCCATGGAGAGGAAGTGCTGGTCCAGTCCACGATGGAAAGGTCCCTATCGGGTGCTGCTGACGACGACCACAGCAGTGAAGATTGCTGGAAGAAACACTTGGATACATCAAGCACACTGCAGGAAGGTGACACACATCCAGGCCAGCTCAGGGTAAGTGGCAGGAAGACTGGGTACAAAGGGGGGGGGGCGGCCCTCCAGGGCCTCCAGGGCCCTTCGTCTCTTCTTGAGCCTGTGGACCCAGAGTGGGATGACAGGGAGCGCACTGGGACAGAGCGAACCACACCCAGTACCCTCATGGGTTTTCAACAACTACTGGTAGCAGTTTAAGAACACAACCGCTCACATAAAGAACGAGACCAATGGTTATGCTTGTGATGCCACTGGCTACACTTTCTTCTGGACTGTGGCCATATAGCATCACTGAGAGCGAGACAGGAGTAAACCTACTTGGAACACTGCCAACTTTTCAACTGCTCTGAACCTGAATGGACGGTTGATTCACCAGTAGCCGGGAAGGTGAACTGCTCTGGTACGACAGACCTGCTAGTCTGACTCAAAGAATATGACTCGCTGCAGGATATTGAACAGCTAAACGAACTGGAAACAGGCCAATTACCTATGTATAAGAAGAGCAATGGATTAGTCCAAGTTGGAGATTCACCATGGAATTTGTGCAACATCTCCTATTCTTTTGTCTTCTGCAAGAAGGATGTAAACAGAGAAGCCTTTTGTCTACATTTACATCATGAACACTTGAGGTTTTGAGCCAAGAAGATCAAAACAGCTTGATCCAATTTCCTTTACAAAGCTTTTTCTGTGGTGACAACAGGACAGGAGAAGAGTTGTAAATGCAGATAATTCACCAGTTGACTCTAACCCCCACAGGATGCCTACAGTGAGAAGATTTGGGGGGTTGGTAGGAGTCATAAAAAAGGGTGTTGACCAGGCTACAGCTTTGAAGTTGGTGAGAGCCACATGGACAAACAATAAAGTCAACTGATGTGTGTGAATGCTTATGTCTGTATACAGTTGGATTGTAGTGACATATGATTTTTGAGAACGATGATTGTTCTTGTTTGACTTTTGACATTGTTTACTTGCAGAAATACATAATGAATCGCACGACAGGAGTAGATGCACCACAAGGCTGGATAGCTTTAATGTCTGGTCCTTGGTGGCATCTTCTTTTGAAAATATTAACTCCTGTTTTTGGACTGTTGACATTGATTTGCTTATGTATAGGATGCATTTTATCGTGTATAAGATCAATGCTAACTAAAATGGTTCCTAATACATTTGTTAATTATGTACTTTTATAACAATATGAATTGACTGAAACAAATGACGTGACAGAAGCCTGCGTATAAACGACGCCTGCGCTGAAAATGTCAAGCATGGGGTGCATGGCTTAGAATATACTACACAGGAATAATTTGGAGCATAAAAATCACAACACAGGAGGGAATGTTAGAGTGAATTGTTAAATGTTGTCATTTCTATGCTTGCCAACTCTGATGAAAGGGATTCCACTGTCCTTCCCCCCAGATTCTCGAGGTTCTGGTTGGGGGGGCTGTAATGTTTTATTGCAGATACATCCTATCTGGAAGATCTGCTTCTTTTGATGTAAGCTTCCTGTGTTTACAACCCTTTGGTCAGCAGGAGGTAACACACACACATTCTCACATAACACACGCACACACACACACACACACACACACACACACACACACACACACACACACACACACACACACACACACACACACACACACACACACACACACACACACACACACACACATTCTTACTTAGATACAGAAGTTCACACATATACATACAATGCCTTGTCTGGGCGTGGCTTTGTTCTGACGTGTTTTGTGTCTCTCAATAAAAAGGCAGCAAGGGAGGTCGTCGTCGGGGTCATTTTCGTGGTGGACACAGGCCTCTCTTGCGCAAGTGTTACGTCTCCTCGAGGGCAG
This sequence comes from Neolamprologus brichardi, assembly GCF_056152115.1. Classification (NCBI taxonomy): domain Eukaryota; kingdom Metazoa; phylum Chordata; class Actinopteri; order Cichliformes; family Cichlidae; genus Neolamprologus; species Neolamprologus brichardi. Next base: position 38,596,395 of record NC_142125.1, read on the forward strand.
GAGGGGATAACACAACAACTCCGGAAACTCGGTACAGGTGTTATGAAAAAGGTTTAATGGCAGCGCTCTCACAAAATAAATAACCCAAATTCAAACAACAAATGTGGGGGAGAAAGGGACGGTTAGGTTGTGCCAAAAAAACACCAAAAAGACAAATCCAAAACTTAGCTGAGCTATTATCCTAGAAAAGCAAAAACAAGAGAGAAAGACCCTGAACCTCAACTCAAAACAAGCTCAAAATTACATGGGTGGCACCAACCTACTTACCTAGTGTTTCTAAGAAAAAGACTCTACGTGAGTAAGTGTATGGGGTCCCCAAACTTACCTAGTCCACTTTACTCCCACCACAATTATCAAACAAAAGAAGGACAGCAGAGAAACTTCACACATGTACCAAACAATTCAAAGGAGGGAAGAGAGCTGCGCCCAGCCACAAGTGAGTCTCTTTATCAAGGTGTGCACTCCTGGATTGTCCAATCAGGGTCTCCCTCCTCTAATTAGTTGGACGGCCCCAGATTGACATCAGCCTGCAGTCTGCGACCTAAGGGAACGGCAAACAAAAGGAGAGGGAAAGAAAACATACAGCCTGTAGACACGTAACAGCAAGGGATTGATCGATCGACTGTCTTGTTTTCTTCATGATGAATAAGTCTCTAGAACTAGCGGGGCTTGTGGAAACACAGACACAACAAGGTTTTTCCCAGCAATAAAGCTGCGCTTTAAGTTTAACTTCCATGTCTGAGTTCTGCATTTTGGGTCCACCACTCCTGCTTGCCTGCCTGCCACACAGCCAACCATGACAGCCCTTGTATATTACACATGCTTCTGCACTGACGTTTTTCAAGTAACTATTTAAAGCCCACCTTTTTTCATTGGCCACAGTGAGAGAGTTGACTTTTAATTTTTTTTATTATTATTAATGAATTTGAATTTCTATTGTGAGCTTAATGATGAGCATTTTAGCCAGCATATTGTTTTAAAGCTCTTTGTAAAAAGCACTTTGTAAAAAGTGCTTTGAAACAAAAAACAGCTAGGCTTGGCTGGGCTTTGTGTCTGCTAATGAATGTGTGTCCTGTACTACCTGTAGAACAAGTTGGCTGAGTGGCTGGATTTCACTGATGTACAAACAACTCATGCTCACCTACCTACTTTCACATTTCAGAAATACCTACATTTAAAAACAGCCATTGTATTCAACTTGGTAGTTATTTGTTATAGTCATTCACTACAACATGTCTATGAATCTGTCATTGTTGGGGGGGGTTAGTAGTAATGGCCATATGACACCAAGGCTCCAATACAAGCCTCCAACTCCAATTGGCATTTTCCTTGAACCACTGCTTCAAAGCTTACTTTAATGCCGGGGGGCAGACCAACAAACACTTGGCCCGTGATGTCTCCTCACATCTACTCCACCTTGAATCATGTGACTGCTTGAAGCAATCAATACTGCTACATGAGATTCTTTGTAACGCCTCCTTCCCATGTGAATGTGTGTTTTCAAAAGCTGGAGAAATTGCTAGCAAGAAAATAAAAACCAAAAACAAACCAATGTAAAAATAATTGTGATTAAAAGTCTTTAAATCCCAGTCCCATGTAAGATTAGTCACACCCCGCTTTAGTTACACAAGCACACCCTACCATCCCACCACATCCTGTTTCCAACTGCTACAATGCAATTGTTTTTGTTGTATTTGTATCAATCATAAAAACCTTTGTTGCACTCAGCACGTGATTATTGAGACATTGTTTTGCTTTGTCTTATTTTGCCACTAGAACCTATTTTCAATACAATTGATTAAGTAGTTCAATACTGACTCATTGCTTCATTTGCGCATCACTAGGAATTAAGAGGCAAATGCAGACTCCAAGACTGATTTGAAGAAATGAAAAATAAACCTTTGTACAGTGCAAGCAGCAAATCCAGGTGGCTGAAGAAAACCGGAGATGAAATCACAAAGGCAGACAAACAGTACAACATGACAGAGAACTAAAGAAAACTGAGGGCTTAAATACACTTGAGGTAATCAGGGAAAAAGATACAAGGCACGGGCGAACAGAATCAATTAGTTTTACCTACAAGTTAAGAAGCTATACAGGTACAACTAGATTAGACTGCAATCAGATAGAAAGAATAACAGAAGTCACATGACCCAAAGAGAAAGTGAAACAACAATTTAAAACCCAAACTCACACATCATCTACATCAGTGTGAACAACAACCAAGACACACCAACTTCACAGCACAATTGGACATTCAGGTATGGTAACATTGTGTTAATAATCCAATACAGGAAATCCAGTTATTAAATTATTAAATTGAGCGGATTGAGTCATCTCACATTTGGTTCAGATGTGTTAAGTTAAAAGAGTTTACTTTTCTTTGATGTTTGTTTTATTTACAGGTGGTTGGTAACAAAAAGTCATGACATTTTTTCGGTGTAAGTCATTGTTGTGACTTTCTTCTTCCTTCTTTTTCTTTGTTGATTTCGCCCTTAACACAGTTTGTTCAGCCCTCGGGGATTTAACATGTAACATTGAGCTACACAATTAAAACTGGCTTGACTTAACAAATAGTTTTGATATGAGGAAATGCTGCAGACTTGAGTGATCTTGATCTGAATTTGTTACAGATGTTTGCAAAATTATTTTATAATGGAATAGTTACCATGATGTCCTCTGATTTGAAAGTGGCAAAAAGTAACATTTCATTTGACTGGAAAATCTAATGTAACTGTGCCTGAATATGGAAAAGTGTTGCTAACATGTTTGTAAATTGTCATATTTCAATTGCAGATATATGCCCAGCACCTCCTCGTAAGATATTTAAAATATGATACAAAATTCAAACCTTAAGACAAAACAAGAGGCTTTTACACACCGGACGCGTAAAATCCGTGAAAATGTTTCCTGGGTTACAAATATTTTTCGGACTCATCTGTTCTTTATGCAGCTGTTCACACTGACTATTTGAGTTGCAGAACTCCTGGAAGTTTGGAGAAAAAAAGTTTCAGTAATTGAACTTTGGGCGAGGTGAGACTGATTAGAGTCAGAGCAATGTTACTGAAATCCTGAATAAATCGCAGCATTTTTTTTTTCAGACCCAGAGATTCTTCCGATTTTTTGAATCCAAATAAAAAAGATCTGACCAACCAGCCCACTGCATTTGGCGGCTCTTAACTCACATGGCACTGAATACACAACCAGATGGAAATAGTCACATGATATTATTTACCTCAGACACACAGTTACATGATGCTTTGGGTCAGTCGGCTCTGTGAAATGATTTCCTGCCTCCTCAGATCTGGTCCCAACTCTGCCAACAACACCTCAAACTGCCCCACTGACATCCTGAACTATGTACGAACACACAGCTTCAGCTCCTGGATCCAACCAGGAAATCCTCCATGCTGCTGTTTTCTTAGTTTCTTACTTTTTCAGCTCGTCATCGTTTGACGTCGGCTTCATTTTTAGTTTTCACAGTGTGTTTATTGAGGAGGAATTGTCCTCAAAAACGCAACGTGTTCAGTGTGTAACAGCCTTAATACATGATGTGTAATTAATTTATAACGTTGCCCTTCCAGTGTGACTCATACAATTAACATTTTCACTTTACAGTGTTAGAGGTAGAAGAGAGGAGCATACCATGGGGGTGAGTATTACGGGTGTGGTTGCTTAGAGAGGTGTACTAGAATTATTAAGATTAACCATTTAATTTCACCTGTGTCAATCCTAGAGTCACAATTTTATATCACAAAATCAATCTCTTTTGACCTGTTTGATCATTGTGGTAACTTATGTTTAATGTTCGTTCAATTTGACTTTAAAACCATCTGTGGGTGTCACATTTTTGCTAATTCTGATGTCAGTGTAAGTGATTCTCTGCTGAATAAATATTATACATTCAAACTGTTACAGCAGAACAAGCACCAGCACCTCTGAGTCACAATGTGGAATTCACATAGTTTCACATGGTGACACAGAAATGCATATTTTGTTATTTCAGACTTTTGAAATTTCAGGTAGTAGAAAACAGATGTTAGCTTGTCTCAGTAGTACACCCCTCAAGTGTTTTGTTTGTTTGTTGTGTTATTTTGTGTTTGTTCATAGCATTGCTGTGTAAACTGTAAGTGCACACTAAATCCTATTGTAATTTTCTAAATGAACAGTGAAAGAGAGCGAGAACTGCAGCTTGTCAGAGATTACAAGCCTCACAAAGATGTCCAGCATCTCAGAATCATGCTTCATGGACCACCAGGTGCTGGAAAGTCCAGCTTCATTAACTCTGTCGACAGTACTTTAAGAGGCAAAATCACAACTCGAGCTTTGACAGATGCAATCTCTGGTGACAGTTTCACTACTGCAGTATGTATGAGGATGTATCTATCCTTATCATAGTTGCACACTCATTTCCTTTGAGGTTTTCTATGACTACAGGAGCGCACTGCAGTGGTAGCTGCTTTATAAGCATTAAACTATAAACCAGTGAAAAATAGTCAGCACAACTAGTGTGTAAATTATTTTGAAAACTGTTAAGATCTTTAGTATCTGGCACTAATATAACAACATCACATTTTTTATTTACAGTACAGGACATTTAAAATTCAGAAAGGAAATCCAGAAACTTTTTACCCTTTTGTCTTCACTGACACCATGGGGCTTCAGAAGGGCGCTGAGGGATTAATTAATGTAGAAGACATCAAACTTGCCATTAGTGGACATGTCAAAGAAGGTTACATGGTATGATGTTTTTTAGCCAGATGTTTGTACACAGTCTGTGATACAGAAACTGTATCGTGCAATAAGGTTTAAGTGACTTTGCTTCTTTTTTTTTCCCAGTTCAAACCCACAGAATCAGATCCTAACTACAACAGTTCTCCTACTTTAGATGACAAAGTCCACATACTGGTTGTTGTTATTCCTGCTAACGCAGTGAGCATGATCAGTGATGAAACATGGGGGAAGATGAGAGAAGTCAGACGACATGCTCGTGACAAAGGTGAGAGCAGATGTTCTACATGTATGATGTCACAATTTCAAATACTAGAAAAACATGAGATAAAATGATTGCATTGGTTTCTGTATTGGCAGGGATCCCACAAATAGCTCTCATCACTAAAATTGATGAAGCCTGTCCTGAAGTCAAAAAAACATAAAGAACGCCTACAGGAGCAAGCGCTTGAATCAGCTGGTATGTTCCAGGACTTTCATAAGTTTCATGAGTTTGTAGACAGTTTACACATGAATATATCATCTCTAATTCAGCTGTACATTTCAGTATATTTGAACAGAAACCTCAGCTATAATGAATACAAATATTTGAATAAGTAATTTATAATTATATCACTAGTGCAACAATACAGTTTCAGTTTTTTTAAATGTAATATTGTTTAAACTTAGATGGACAAAGTGAACGTGGACCTGGGTATTCCACTGAACTGCATCTTCCTCGTGAAGAACTACCACAAAGAAAGTGATACGAATAACAATGTGGATTCACTGATACTGAGTGTACTGAAAAAGATCATTGACTATGGAGAGGACTACCTGAATGACATACAATCCTGACCTGTAATCAATGTGTGAGGGAGCTAGAAAATGAAAATGTTCAGTTACTCTTCAAGTGATTTTGCTCATGTTTCATTTGCCATCGCTACAGTCACAGTCACACAAAAAGGGTGTGAAAAGAAACTTCTTTTCTTTTGCAAATTAAATCCAAATAAACTTCAAGGAAAATCAGCACATATACTTTTTGCTATTTACGGTATATTCAAAATGGTAACTGCATGAAGAATGACAAATATATGTTTGTAAACTGCTATCTGCCGTGTAACTCAAAAAAATCATTTTAACCTTTGATGTAAGACTCTCCTCTGTGAATCAGTGATTTCTTGATTAAAGAACTGTAATTTAAGTTGGATAAGTGGTAGAGGATCGATGAATAGATTAGGGCTGTTCGATATATATGATATATATCGGATGACGATATAAAAACATCTATCGTGTCATTTTACGCTATGTTTGTTTTGTGGTGTCGCAAAATAAACTGTTTACAGCAACAAATTTTCATGGTTTTGATGGTCACTGTAGTGGCTATATTAATTTCTTAAAGTTCTCTCTTTCTCTTATATTTAATATAACCACACTACAGACGGACAAGCCTGTTTTTATGCGTTGTCGTTAGCAACAACGACGGTAACACGATTGCGTGTCCGCTTGTTTATGTTCAACATAAACCTTTCACAATAAAGCTCAAGATCCTGTTGAGACTTTTCCAAATAAACTGAATCAAGTGAAAGATGCAGATTATTTATGGATGAGAAGTAAAAAAGAGCCGCCAGGTGCTAAAAAATAAACCTTAGACTCAAACGTAAGAAGAGGCTTTTCCCCGCAGCACGCCGTGTAATAAATACTCACAAAGAAAACGGCGGCCGTTACAACTTATGTCTAAAAATGTATCGTTTCATGCATCGGTTAAAACACTCGACTCCAGCTACATGACGCACAGCTGGAAACACTTCCCACAAGTCGAGCTGCCCGAGATTCACAGAATTTACAGAAAATGTTACATTTTTGTGATTTATATCGTTATCGGGACGATAGAATTCTTATATCGGGATATGAGATTTTGGTCATATCGCACAGCCCTAGAATAGATATTTAATTACTTAGGTTTTCAACCCATACAAGCATCCAGTTAGATATATAAGTCCAAATCAGGATATGTGCTTAGTCCCCCCCTTGGCTATGCATTTGAGAGCTTAATCAGATGGTACAGATCATCTGTCCTCTAGTCACAGACTACTATTCATGAATCTAGTAAGTTTTCATACTCAGCTTTTTGTTTAATTATTTCCATTTACAGTAAATTCAGCCACGCTGATACTTTGTTACTACTGTCAGTGTGAGAGTAAGAACATTGTAGGAATAAACAGTGTATAAGTATTAGAGATGGACCGATCTGATATTACGTATCGGTTTCGGTCCGATACTGACCCAAATTACTGGATCGGATATCTGCGAGAAATAAAAAATGTAATCCGATCCATTAAATATCAAAAAAGCACCTCACAAAACTTGCTAACTCGGCTCATAACCGTAGCACCTCGCAGCAGTATGCGTCACGTGATAGAGCGGCTGTGTGTATTTGTAGCCTTGCTACCAAACCAGCATTTCATCTCCAAGGAAGTTATCCCAGAGAGAAGTAAAGAAAGTGTGTAACTTCATCTCTGAATGTCTGCAAAGCATTCCCACGTTAAGCTTAACAACCGATATATGGAGCACTGCCTCTCTCTCTCTCTCTCTCTCTCTCTCCTGCTGCTACTTCAATCATGAAACTGCTTAATGATCAGCTGATCGGCTTTTCTGTCAAGAGTCCGTCTCTCTTCTTAGTTTTTGGCTCACTTCTCACCAGAAAGAGGAAACCAGCGGCTGAACAACAGCAGCACTATTAAGCTTGATAAGCTGTTGTTAGAATTTATTTAATATTACTTTCTACATTAAAGTTGATTACATCGATTAAGCATCATGAGGTGGAGGGTGGGGGGTGGTTCCCTATTTTTTCTTTTTGCTGGGAGTTTGCAACCCTATTAGTTAGGTTGCTTAATATTTCTGCTAAGTACTCTTTAAAATACCAGAATAGGGAGGATGGAGTAGGTTTAATTTTATTAGATTGATCAGTGTTGCTGAACTATGAAATATCTTGGGCGCTGTGTATTTTTTTTTTTTTTTTACATACAGGTATAACAGAATAGCTTTAGTGTTGTTATTTATTTAAACTTGAGTATAAACTTATACAAAATGCAGCAGTTTTATTGATTAAAAAACACACTATATCGGATTCATATCGGTATCAGCAGATATCCAAATTTATGATATCGGTATCGGACATAAAAAAGTGGTATCGTGCCATCTCTAATAAGTATTGCTCGCTGCTGTTTAAAAGTTTGAGAGGAAAGAGTAGATATAAAAACAAACATCAAAGATGGGCTCAGTCTACGTATACATTTGATATCAGGTCAGCAACTACACCCTAACCCTAACCCTGAAGATGGATGGATGGATGGATGAGGAAGTTAAATAAAGTTGTGCCTATGACTTTATTACTGATGCTCATCAGGGAAAGACAAAGTGAGCTGTGTGGCAGGCTTGGTTAGGATCCAAATACTGGGCTTTGAGACAGAATAAGTAAGGAAAGACAGCAGCTTTATTGTTGGAAAATACATGCTAACACTAAGTACATGAACACTAAAAAGGAAACAAACATGAAATGAGAACTAAGAATCTTGCGCTAAACCACGAATGGCGAGACATAACATGACATGGCTATAAAACAAGGCGCTTACACAGCAACTGCGGAAGAAGTGACAACAAGCAGGAAGACACAGGACTTTAGTACACAGAGGGAGAACGAGGGGAATGAGGCACAGGAGGAGAGCACAGCTGGGAGTAATCAAACATGATGAGACCAAGGGGAAGCAAAACTCAATACATTAGTGATGTGTCGGTCGCGAACGAAATGGCTCTTAGAGCCGGATCGTTGACGTGAACGACGCGAGCCGGCTCCTTATCGCGAGCCGTGGGGTTTTTTTTCTCTTTCTCTCACCCTCTCTCGCACTTTTTTCCACTTCACTCAGCACACAAGCCTTGTGCTTTGTAGTGATGTGCGGATCGATCCTGAAATATCGATTCCTCCGATACCAGTCATTTATGTTCTAGAATCGATTCTCACATTAAAATATCGATATTTTAGTAATTTAGAGTAAATTTGCAGTTTATCATTAACAGGAACACAGTGGAAAGAAACTATAACATTCGGATTGTCTACATTCAAAGGAACTACTTCCTCTTCCGCCTTTCATAGTCATGTGCAAATTACGGCTGTATAAATGTCTCGCAGATCCTTGGCGTGCCCACTCACCACAATGGCTGAGCGTAATTGTGCGGACGTATTTACCTCCACAAACAGCTCAGACGTGGTTTGCGATACATGTGGCAAAAAAGTGCTCCAAGAGTGAGGTGTTGTGGCCATACTAGGGAGACATTCAAAAGGGCTGTTGGGGGGGGGGGGGATAAATAAATTTTACAGGGTTTATTTATCGGATAAAATACGTTAAATGTCACTGTTATTATTGGCTGGGGGTGTCCAAATTCAGAGGCTGCTTGAGGACCCGGCCTTCGTGGTCTAAAGCAGCGGTCTCCAACCTTTTTTGCGCCACGGACCGGTTTATGCCCGACAATATTTTCACGGACCGGCCTTTAAGGTGTCCCGGATAATTACAACAAAATAAAACTAGTACCGGTAAAAAAAGAAGATTTATTCATAACACATATGAAAAGACCCAGGAAAACCGAGTTAACGATAAAAACAATAACAAAATAACGCTGAAAACCGATAAAAACCCTTAAAACCATACATTTCAGACATGAAATACAATAAATAAAATAAGTTTTGTACAAAGTATCGGATCAGTATCGCCGATGCCACCCTGAATATTACTTGGTATTGGATCGGAAAGAAAATCAGTGGTATCGCACATCACTAGTGCTTTGCGCTGGGCAGAGGGGGGAGGGGCGGTAGTTACACTCGCAGAAACACAGGAACAGAGCAGGAGGGAGAGAGAGAGAAAGAGAGCCAGGGACAACATCACATCACTATTATTTTTTTTTTTACACTTTTTTTTTTTACATTACTAATTCCTTTTGTGCATAATTGTATGTTGTTGTTAATAATTAATTAATTAAAGCAACAAATCAACCTAAAGAGCCGGCTCTTTTCAGTGAGCCGAATCGAAAGAGCCGGTTCTCTAAAAAGAGCCGGAAATCCCATCACTACAAGGGGAATCAAAATTCAATACATTAGTGATGTGTTGGTCGCGAACGAAATGGCTCTTAGAGCCAACTCTTTGTGTCACGCCTGGCGTAGCAGATGTGTGGAATGGAGATAAGGACCCATTCCACACGTCTGCTACGCTAAGTAGTGAGTGAGCTTTATTAACAAAAGGTGAAATACAGCACAACAGGAAGGGGGAACATAACAGAAAATACTCTAAACTGGGAAAACTAAAATTTAACACAAAGCCAGAACACGAACGAGGGTACCTTGCAGGGAGAATCACCAGGAAGCCGGAGGAACAAAAACGGAATAACGGAGGGGAATAACGCAGACGAACCAGCAACTAACAGAGGCAGACACGCGGTTTAAATACACAGAAGGATAACGAGGAAATTAAACAAAAGGAGGGCACATCTGGGAGTAATCCGACCTGACGAGACAGGGGAAAAGTAAACTGAACACACTGAGAACAAACACGGACCTTCAAAGTAAAACAGGAAACACATACACGTAATGACATAACACACCAACTTAACACAGACTGAGGGACACAGAACATAAGAACATGAACCATGAAACAAAAGAGTACAAACACCCAAGGTAACCAAAACCACAGAATAATAATAACATAAACACGGAGTCGCAGATTCCGGATCATGACAGGAGCCCCCCCCCCCTCAAAGGCTGGCTCCAGACAGCACAACAAAAAACATCCAGAAAAAACAGAAAACAACCCGACCAGGGCGGGGGTCCAGGAAGGAGGGTTCGGAGCAAAACAAAGCAGGAGCACTAGAAGGTCATAAAACAAAACACGAGTCCAAAACCAAAAGAAGACAAAAAAGAAACACACCGGAGCTCGAGAAAACAAAGTCCAAAACAGAATACTTCAGGGGGCCGGCCCGGGGGCCGACAACACAGGAGCCCGAACAGTCCAGGGGGCCGACCGTGCGGACGGCAACGGCGGCGACTCAGGCGAAGGGGGTCCGGGGGCCGACCGTGCGGACGGCAACATGCATATAAAAGTCACTTATTAATAAAAAGCTGAAAAAGGAAGAACATGTGCAAGAAGGGTGTAGCTATTGCGGTAAACAGTGTGTTAAGTGGATGAGTTGTACAGAGAGATGGCCACAGGTAGGAATGATTTTCTGTGTCGTTCAGTGGTGCTTTTCGGTAACCTCAGTCTCTCACTGAACGTGCTCCTGTGACTGACCAGCATGTCATGGAATGGGTGGGAGGTGTTATCCAACATTGTCTTTATCTTGGACAACATCCGCCTCTCCGACACCACCTTTAGGACTTCTCCCATCTTTCTAACTCCAATGTGTTCAGGTAAATAAGTTCCCAAATAAATAATCAGAAAAAATAGCACATAAATAGTTATTTTCATTTCATCATTTTCATTTTTAGGGTATGCTTTTAAGTCGCATTTATTTTATAAAGCCATCATTGTGAAGCATGTCAGCCGTGTAATAAAGCTTTGACCTGTCCACGTTGTTCCCTGCTGTCCACCCTATTACAGCTGGGATAGCACCAGCACCCCCATGACCCTGAGCTGGATAAGCGGAAGAGGATGTATGGATAGATATTTAATGACTTAGGTTATCAATGTCACGGCTGGGGCAGCAGTCGTGTTGTGGAATGAAAGGAGGACCCAAAATGCAGGCAGCCGACTGATGATATGAGTGAGGGTTTATTTACAGGTGACAGTGGCAGAAACAGACAACGAAGCATGAGAAATACTAATACTAACGGAAACCTAAACTGGGAAAACTAAATAACAAACCAGAGATCATACGAACGGGGTGGGAGGCAGAGAGACGCAGACGAGGAACAGGACACCATGAAACACAGACGAGCCGACAACAAACACAGACCGACACCCACTAAATATACACACAGAAGGTAATCGGGTAATCACACACAGGAGGGAAGAACAGCTGAACCCAATACACATGATGACCGGAGGAGACAAGCTGAACACAATGACAACAGACTGAGACCTTCAGAACAAAACAGGGAATCTAGAACCCGAACCGGACACAAGTGGGGAGGACACAGAATAACTAGAACAGAGGAAAATAATCATAAAACACAAAACGCTGGGTCAACGACCCAGCACCATGACAATCAATCCATACATGCATCCAGGTAGATATATATTGTGTTATTGTGTAGAGGTAATGTTTATCAGAGAGTGTTATCTGTAGTAATTACTGCTGTAATATCTACACCTTTTTTTGCAAACATATGTCAACCTACTGTTAGAGTGCCTCTGGAGTATTCATTGGTCCACTAGAGGACAGTGTTGAGCCTCAAATGATCAATGTGATCCAATAAAGCGTTGATGCTGGAACACAATAAATACAGATGAGACCAGGACAGCAGGGAGCAAATCAGTATTAGACGGGGAAGCATGGGGGTCAATATCAAGCACATGAGACTATCAAAGTAAAGCATGAACTAAAACACACACATGCAGCAAACAGGAAGGGAAATATGACTGAATGGGAAAACAATGGACACAACTACATAGGGAAACAGACAACCAGAGCACAAAGACACAAGACAGATACAGGGACACAAGTAGGAAACAGAAAGGGATCATAAAATAAGGTAACTTGGAATAATAAAATCAAGTAGATGAACTACCTTATAAACAGAAACTACAGAGGATATAATAAGTTCTAAAGGAAATTGAACAAAACGAATCTACAAAAAGCCAGACCAAAACACAATAAATTCTCAAAACCACCAGGAACATACAGCAGAAGAAAAACTTGAGAATAATTAACAAAGAAAACTATGAATACTAAATCAGAATGAAAACACAACTGGAGTGGAGGTAAAAAGGTAAATAAAACTACATCAGAGGCTAAAACTGAAAACGCTGGTTACAAAACCCAGGATTATGACAGAAGTAAGTTTTTAATTTTGAGAAATAGGTGTTAGTGACACATACACATTAAGAAGCTATGCAGCTACAACTACATTAGACTGGCATCAGATAGAGCAAATAATAGAAGTCACATGACCCAAAGAGAAAGTGAAAGGACATTTATAAATCCAAAGTCACACATCATCTACATCAGTGTGAACAACAACCAAGACACGCCAACTTCACAGCACAGTTGGGCATTCAGGTACGGTAACACTGTGTTAATAATCCAATGCAGGAAATCCAGTTATTAAATTATTAAATTGACCTTTATTGAGTCATCTCACATTTGGTTGACATGTGTCAAGTTAAAATAATTTAATTTCAAGAAGAATTTAAAGAATTTACTGTTTTATAATTTACCGTCTTTTTTTGCTTGTTTAATTCACAGATAGTTGATGACAAAAAAATGTTGAATATTAAAAAAATATTTTCGGGTAAGCAGTTTTTTTTCATTTCATATTCATTGTTGCTGGTTTTCTTCATCCTTCTCTTTTGATTTGCCCTATATTGTCATGTTTGTGAAGCCCTCGTGGGTTTAACATGTAATATTGAGCTACACAAGTAAAACTGGCTTGACTTGACTGAACAGTTTTGAAATCAGGAAATACTGGAGACTCGAGTGATCTTGATCTGAATTTGTTATAGATGTTTGCAAAATTATTTTACAACAGAAAAGTTACCATAATGTCCTTTGGTTTGAAAGTGGCAAAAAGTAACATTTCATTTGACTGGAAAATCTAATAGAACTGAACTGAATATGGGAAAGTGTTGCTAACATGTTTTTACTTTGTCATATTTCAATTGCAGGTAATCGCTCACCACCTTCTCGTAAGATATTTAAAATATGATACAAAATTATTTAGTCCTGAGGAAAAAACTTGAGGCTTTTACACACTGGACACGTAAGATCTGCGCAAATATTTTCTGGTCTAAAAACATTTTTCGGACTCGTCTGTTAGTGCAGCTAATGCAGCTGTTCACACTGACAGTTTGAGCAGCAGAATTCCAGGAAGTGTAATTATGTCATACCATTTACCGTAGACACACAGTGTCACGGCCGAGGCCGCCTGAAAAGTGAAAGGACTCAAATGCTGAACGCCGAACAGCACGTAAGTAGTTTTAGAGACGACGTTTATTCACTCAGTAAGTGTTCATAAACTGGAAAGTGAGGTTAACAAGTGCGAAGTGCCACAACTGAATCAAAGGGGTCTTAAGCAGCCTGGGCTAAGTAAGCAATCTGGTCTTGGTCAGTGGAAACAGCAGTTCCGGGGATTGGGCTGGAGGGAGAGTCACACTGGGTCCAGGGAAAGGGTCAGAGTCACTGTAAATAGAGTACAGACGTTCAGGTATGGTTCAGGAGAAATATGGATGAGCTGTTCGTTCTGAATCTTCCTTCGTACTGCGTACTTGCCGCGGGTGGTCGGTGGTGACGTGGAGGGGTGAGTGGTCCGGGTGTGTGGTCCGAAATTCCTGGCGTGGAGGCAGGGAGGCAGGCAGGTGGTTCGGGTGAACAGCCCGTGGGACTGTCAGGTGGTCCAGCGTCCGGGTTGGAGCTCTTCGGCAGAGATTAGTGTTTGGCAGCTTGGTGTGGCTATGAGAGAAACACACGACGAGACAAGGTAATTCACAAAGCGAGTGCGAAATCACGGTGGTGGCCTGCACTAACTAGGGTTAGCTGAGAATCTGGCGAAGAGAGGTTGAGTGCGCTGGCCTTATGAGTCCCCGGCTAAATTACCCACAGGTGTGAGCAATCAGCGGAACACTGAGGCCCCTCCCAGGGGTAGAGATGCCGGCTCGGAGGGAGACACACTGGCACACACCCGGACCATGACACACAGCTACTCAATGCGGCTTTCTGAAATCATTTTCCTGCCTCGTCTCAAACTGTCCCACTGACATCCAGCACTATGTACGAACACACAACTTCAGCTCCTGGATCCAACCGTTAAATTCTCCCTGCTGCTGTTTTCTTAGTTTCTTACTTTTCTCAGCTCATCATCGTTTGACGTTGGCTTCATTTTTAGTTTTCACAGTGCGTTTATTGAGGAAGAATTATCCTCAAAAAAAGCAACACGTTCAGTGTGTAACTGCCTTAATACATAATGTGTAATTAATTTATAACGTTGCCCTTCCAGTGTGACTCATACAATTAACATTTTCACTTTACAGTGTTAGAGGTAGAAGAGAGGAGCATACCATGGGGGTGAGTATTAAGAGTGTGGTTACTTAGAGAGGTGTACTAGAATTATTAAGATTAACCATTTAATTTCACCTGTGTTAATCCCAGAGTCACAATTTTATATCACAAAATCAATCTCTTTTGACCTGTTTGATCATTGTGGTAACTTATGTTTAATGTTCGTTCAATTTGACTTTAAAACCATCTGTGGGTGTCACATTTTTGCTCATTCTGATGTCAGTGTAAGTGATTCTCTACTGAAGTATTAAATATTATACATTCAAATTGTTACAGCAGCACAAACCTCTGAGTCACAATGTGGAATTCACATAGTTTCACATGGTGACACAGAAATGCATATTTGGTTATTTCAGGCTTCTGAAATTGCAGGTAGTAGAAAACAGATGTCAGCCTGTCTCAGTAGTACACCCCTCAAGTGTTTTGTTTGTTTGTTGTGTTATTTTGTGTTTGTTCATAGCATTGTTGTGTAAACAGTAAGTGCACACTAAATCCTATTGTAATTTTCTTTATGAACAGTGAAAGAGAGCGAGAACTGCAGCTTGTCAGAGATTACAAGCCTCACAAAGATGTCCAGCATCTCAGAATTATGCTTTATGGACCACCAGGTGCTGGAAAGTCCAGCTTCATCAACTCTGTGGACAGTGCTTTAAGAGGCAAAATAGCAAATCGAGCTTCGGCAGACGCAACCTCTGGTGACAGTTTCAACACTGCAGTATGTATAAGGATTCAATTCAATTCAATTCAATTTTATTTATATAGCGCCAAATCACAACAAATGTCGCCTCAAGGCGCTTCATAGATACAGAGAAAAGCCCAACAATCATATGACCCCCTATGAGCAAGCACTTTGGCGACAGTGGGAAGGAAAAACTCCCTTTTAACAGGAAGAAACCTCCGGCAGAACCAGGCTCAGGGAGGGGCGGCCATCTGCTGCGACCGGTTGGGGTGAGAGAAGGAAGACAGGATAAAAGACATGCTGTGGAAGAGAGACAGAGATTAATAACAGATATGATTCAATACAGAGAGGTCTATTAACACATAGTGAGTGAGAAAGGTGACTGGAAAGGAAAAACTCAATGCATCATGGGAATCCCCCGGCAGCCTACATCTATTGCAGCATAACTAAGGGAGGATTCAGGGTCACCTGGTCCAGCCCTAACTATATGCTTTAGCAAAAAGGAAAGTTTTAAGCCTAATCTTAAAAGTAGAGATAGTGTCTGTCTCCCGAATCCAAACTGGAAGCTGGTTCCACAGAAGAGGGGCCTGAAAACTGAAGGCTCTCCCTCCCCTTCTACTTTTAAATACTCTGGGAACAACAAGTAGGCCTGCAGAGTGGGAGCGAAGTGCTCTAATAGGGTAATATGGTACTACAAGGTCATTAAGATAAGATGGGGCCTGATTATTTAAGACCTTGTATGTGAGGAGCAGGATTTTGAATTCAATTCTGGATTTAACAGGAAGCCAATGAAGGGAAGCCAAAACAGGAGAAATATGCTCTCTCTTTCTAGTCCCTGTCAGTACTCTTGCTGCAGCATTTTGGATTAACTGAAGGTTTTTCAGTGAGTTTTTTGGACATCCTGATAATAATGAATTGCAGTAGTCCAGCCTGGAAGTAATAAATGCATGAACTAGTTTTTCAGCGTCACTCTGAGACAGGATATTTCTAATTTTAGAAATGTTGCGCAAATGGAAGAACGCAGTCTTACATATTTGTTTAATATGTGCGTTGAAGGACATATCCTGGTCAAAAATGACTCCAAGGTTCCTCACAGTGTTACTGGAGGCCAAGGTAATGCCATCCAGAGTAAGAATCTGGTTAGATACCATATTTCTAAGCTTTTCAGCGCCGAGTACAATGACCTCAGTTTTATCTGAGTTAAGAAGCAGAAAGTTAGCGGCCATCCAAGTCTTTATGTCTTTAAGACATTCCTGCAGTTTAACTAATTGGTGTGTGTTATCTGGCTTCATGGACAGATAGAGCTGGGTGTCATCTGCATAGCAGTGAAAATGTATGCTATGTCTTCTAATGATGCTGCCTAGGGGAAGCATGTATAATGTAAACAGAATTGGTCCTAGCACTGAACCCTGTGGAACTCCATAATGAACCTCAGTGTGTGAAGAGGACTCTCCATTTACATGCACAAATTGGAGTCTATTAGATAGATATGATACAAACCACTGCAGTGCAATACCTGTAATACCTACAGCATGTTCTAATCGCTCTAACAGGATATTATGGTCAACAGTATCGAATGCTGCACTAAGGTCAAGAAGGACAAGCACAGAGATGAGTCCACTGTCAGAGGCCATAAGAAGATCATTTGTAACCTTCACTAAAGCTGTTTCTGTGCTGTGATGAACTCTGAAACCTGACTGAAACTCTTCAAATAAACCATTCCTCTGCAGGTGATCTGTTAGCTGTTTGACAACTACTCTTTCAAGGATTTTTGATATGAAAGGAAGGTTGGAGATTGGCCTATAATTAGCTAAGACTGCTGGGTCTAGAGATGGCTTTTTGAGTAAAGGTTTAACTACAGCCACCTTGAAGGCCTGTGGTACATAGCCGATTATTAGAGATAGGTTGATCATATATAAGATCGAAGAATTAATCAATGGCAGGACTTCTTTGAGCAGTTTTGTAGGAATGGGGTCTAAAAGACACGTTGATGGTTTGGAGGAAGTAATTATTGAAGTTAATTCAGAAAGATCGATTGGAGAAAAAGAGTCTAACTTAACATCAATGGAACTAAGAGTAGCTGTAGATAATATTACATCTGTGGGATGATTATTGGTAATTTTTTCTCTAATGATAAAAATTTTATTTGTGAAGAAGTTCATGAAGTCATCACTAGTTAACGTTAAAGGGATGGTTGGCTCAAAAGAGCTCTGACTTTTTGTCAGCCTGGCTACAGTGCTGAAGAGAAACCTGGGGTTGTTCTTATTTTCTTCAATCAGTGATGAGTAGTAAGCTGTTCTGGTTTTGCGGAGGGCTTTCTTATAAAGCAACAAACTATTTCTCCAGGCTAAATGATGATCCTCTAAATTTGTGACACGCCATTTCCTCTCCAGATTACGAGTCATCTGCTTTAGGGTACGTGTTTGAGAATTATACCACGGGGTCAGGTACTTCTGATTAGAGACCTTAGTTTTCACTGGAGCTACAGTATCCAGAGTCGTACGTAGTGAGGAGGTGAAATTATTAACAAGATAATCGACCTCTGTTGGGGTAGCGTTCAGATAGCTGCTCTGCTCTGTGTTGGTACAGGGCATTGACGATGATAACAGTGGCTGGATTATATTCTTAAACTTAGTTACAGCGCTTTCAGAAAGACATCTACTTTGATAAAGTCCACTCTCCACTGCTGCGTAATCAATTATTGTAAATGTAAATGTTATCAAGAAATGATCAGACAGGAGAGGGTTTTCAGGAAACACTGTTAAATGTTCAGTTTCTATGCCATATGTTAAAACAAGATCTAGAGTGTGATTAAAGTGGTGGGTGGGTTCTTTTACATTTTGAGAGAAACCAATTGAGTCTAACAACAGATTAAATGCCATGTTGAGGCTGTCATTTTTAGCATCAACATGGATGTTAAAATCACCCACAATAATTATTTTATCTGAGCTCAGAACTAAATTAGATATAAAGTCTGAGAAATCAGACAGAAACTCTGTGTAAGGCCCAGGTGGACGATAGATGATAACAAGTAAGACTGGTTTCTGAGTTTCACAGCTGGGGTGGACAATGTTAAGCATCAGGCTTTCAAATGAATTAAAAGTCTGTCTTGGTCTTTCATTAATTAATAGACTGGTGTGAAAAATTGCTGCCACACCGCCCCCTCGACCTGTGCTTCGAGATTTCTGGTAGTTAGAATGACTCGGGGGTGTAGATTCATTTAAACTAACATAATCATCCTGCTGCAACCAGGTTTCTGTAAGGCAGAGTAAATCAATTTGTTGATCAATTATTAAGTCATGTACTAACAGAGACTTGGAGGAGAGAGACCTAATATTTAATAATCCACATTTCACTGTTTTACTCTTTGGTTCAGATGTGGATACTGTATTGTTCTTTCTTTGTAAATGTTTAAGTTGTTTGTTGCTGGTTTTTAGTTTGTTTTTTGTCTTTTTGGAAGCAGACACAGTCTCTATGGAGATGGGTTTTTGGGGGGGTAGCAGGAGGAGAGAAGCTGCAGAGAGGCGTGTAAGACTGCAACTCTGCTTCCTGGTCCCAACTCTGGATAGTCATGTTTTGAGGGGTTTAATAAATTTGTCGATATTTCTAGAAATGAGAGCTGCTCCATCCAAAGTGGGATGGATGCCATCTCTCCTAACAAGACCAGGTTTCCTCCAGAAGGTTTGCCAATTATCTATGAAGCCCACATCATTTCTGGGACACCACTCAGACAGCCAGCAATTTAAGGAGAACATGCGGCTAAACATGTTGTATCTATCCTTATCATAATTGCTGTTAGATGCTTGCATGAAAACACACTCATTTCCTTTGAGGTTTTCTAGGACTACAGGAGTACATTGCAGTGGAAAATGCTTTGTAGACAATAAACTATAAAAAAAGAGTAAAAAAAAGTCGGTACAGCTAGTGTGTAAATTATTCTGAAAACTGTTTAGGGTCTTTAGTATATGACATTATAAACACTATTTTTTACATTCACAGTACAGGACATATAAAATTCAGAGAGAAAATCCAAGAACCTTTTATCCTTTTGCATTCAATGACACCATGGGCCTTGAGAGGGGCGCTAACGGAGAAATTCTTGTGGAAGACATCAAACTTGCCATGAGTGGACATGTAAAAGAAGGTTACAGGGTATGACATCTTCATTCAGACACAATCTGTGAAACTGTATTGTGAAAAAAGGTTTAAGTGATTTTCCGTTTTTTTCCCAGTTCAACCCCAAATGTCACTTGTCTGAAATGGATCCTGACTACAACAGTTCTCCTACTTTAGATGACAAAGTCCACATTCTGGTTTTAGTCATTCCAGCTGACAGAGTGAGCATGATCAGTGTTGAAACTGTTGAAAGGAATATGAAAGAAGTCAGAGTAGCAGCTCGTGACAAAGGTGAGAGCAGATGTTCTAAGAGCATTTATTATGTCTTAATTTGAAATAGTAGAAAAACATGAGATAAAATGATTGTATTGGTTTCTGTATTGGCAGGGATCCCACAAATAGCTGTTATCACTAAAATTGATGAAGCCTGTCCTGAAGTCAAAAAAGACATAAAGAACGCCTACAAGAGCAAGCACGTGAATCAGCTGGTATGTTCAAAGAAGTAACTTTCATGAGCTTGTAGACAGTTTACACATGAATGTAACATCTCTAATTCAGCTGTACATTTCAGTATATTTTTCAGAAACCTCAGCTGGAATCAGTACAAATAATTCAAGAAGTAATTTATAATTATGTCACTGCTGCAACAATACAGTTTAAGTTTTTTAAAAAAAATGTAATATTGTTTAAACTTAGATGGACACAGTGAACGTGGACCTGGGTATTCCACTGAACTGCATCTTCCTCGTGAAGAACTACCACAAAGAAATTGTGACAGATGACAACATGGATTCACTGATACTGTTTGCACTGAAAAAGATCATTGACTATGGAGAGGACTACCTGAATGACCAGAATGATCCAGATGATGTGTGAGGGGGATAGAAAAAGGTGATTTTGCTTCACCAGCATTACAATCACAGCCACACAAACAGTTAATTTCACCAGAAACTTTATCAAACTGATTTTTGTCTTGTTCTTATTTTATTAAACTTTTTGTTCTTTTGCAAATTAAATCCAAATAAACTTCAAAGAAAACTAATACATGTACTTTTTGTTATTTACTGTATGAAAAATGACAGCTATATACCTGTAACCTGTTGCCTCCTGTGTAACTCAAATACCTGATTTCAAGTCTCGATGTAAGACTGTCCTCTCTGAGTAAGTGATTTCTTGTTTCCAGAACTGTTTTAAATCTGTTCACTTAAAATAATGACGACTGAACAGAGCGTGTGTTTATTTGTTCATTGTATTTATTATATTGAAATAACATTGATAACGTTGGCAGTTAATGATATTTTAATCAGAATCAGAATACTTTATTGATCCCTAGGGGAAATTATTTTTTGTTACAGCGCTTCATTATAAACAAACATTAACAAAGACAGACAATACACTATCTAAGAATAGCACAATATATACATGCATATAAAAGTCCCTTATTAATAAATAGCTGAAAAGGGAAGAACATGTGCAAGAAGGGTGTAGCTATTGCGGTAAACAGTGTGTTAAGTGGAGGAGTTTTACAGAGAGATGGCCACAGGTAGGAATGATTTTCGGTGTCGTTCAGTGGTGCTTTTCAGTAATCTCAGTCTCTCACTGAACGTGCTCCTGTGACTGACCAGCATGTCATGGAATGGGTGGGAGGTGTTATCCAACATTGTCTTTATCTTGGACAACAGTTGCGGACAACATCCGCCTCTCCAACACCACCTTTAGGACCTCTCCCAACTTTTTAACTCCAATGTGTTCAGGTAAATAAGTTCCCAAATAAATAATCAGAATAAATAGCACATAAATAGTTATTTTCATTTTTAGGGTATGCTTTTAAGTCCCATTTATTTTATAAAGCCATCATTGTGAAGCATGTCAGCCATGTAATAAACCTTTGACCTGTCCACGTTGTTCCCTGCTGTCCACCCTATTACAGCTGGGATAGCACCAGCACCCCCATGACCCTAAGCTGGATAAGCGGAAGAGGATGTATGGATAGATATTTAATGACTTGGGTTATCAATCCATACATGCCTCCAGGTAGATATACAAGTCCAAATAAGGAGTTGATGTTATTGTGTATTTGTCATGCGGCGGCTGTGTGAAGGCAAGAGAGGATCCAAATGCACGGCTCTAGACACACGGGGATGAACTCAAAGGCAGGTCTTTATTAACAGGAACATAAGAAGTCATACAAAACTATACTGGGAGTCCGAGAACAAGATAACCACAAAAACTGGAGCACAAGGAGCAAACAAAAAACAGTTCGGGAGGCCAACCTGGAGGATGGCAACACAACAGTGCAAAACAGTGCAGTTCAGGAGGCAGACCGTGCGGACGGCAACGGCGGCGGCGTGGAAACAGTTCAGGCGGCCGGCCGTGCAGAAGGCAGTGGCGGCGGCGAAGGAGACAATAGAGCTGGTCCGGAGGCCGCCCAAGACAGTGATGACGTCTGGCTAGAGGCCCAGAAATTGGCTGACGACGCTGAGGTGCTGGACGTACCTTGGGCGGCGGTGTAACAACCGCTGGACCAGGCGATGCTGAAGCGGATGCGGAGGCTGGACCAGGCGACGCTGAAGCTGAAGCTGGCGACGGCGAAGCTGAAGCTGAAGCTGGCGACGGCGAAGCTGCTGCAGGCGTTGATGACGAGGCTGCTGCAGGCATGGATGACGAAGCTGCTGCAGGCGTGGATGACGAGGCTGCTGCAGGATGACGATGATGGCTGGACGGGCTCCTCAGACCCCCCCAGCGGAAACAGGTGGCCGAACGGGCCCCTCGGACCCTCCAGCGCAGACGAGGACGTGCTGGCCGGGCTCACCAGAACCCCCAGCGAAGACAAGGAAGTGCTGGTCGGGCTCACCAGAACCCCCAGTGGAGACGAGGAAGTGCTGGCCGGGCTCACCAGAACCCCCAGCGGACGAGGCGGGTGGCGGCGTGTGAGCCGCGGAGTGCTGGATGGACTCATCCGAGCTTCCAGCAGAAGCTGATGTAGAACCAGAGGGTATTGGGTCCCCTGGCTGGATGTTAAGCGGACCAGAAGACTGAACTGCTACAGGGGACTGGGCTACCCAGATAGCAAGGAAACATTGAACAGATGTTGATTTTCCATCTGAACCATCAGAATCGTCAGGCTTGAAATGTCAACACAAAATCAATGTTGAAACAACATTGAAATACTGATGAAACCTGACACTGACATTGAAATAACATTGATTCACTGTTGTTCTGTCATCGTTGATTGTTGATCTATTTATAGTTGACAAGGTGACAACAATCACGTTGAAAAACCATTGATTTATGGTTGAGCAGGAAATTAAAGCTGCTAACACTTGGACTATTCCATAGCCCCCCCTCTCACAGTGGTACATCCCTTCAGGTAACCATTGTCTTGTACAGTAGAGCGGGACATTAGATTTACTCTCAGCGGAATTGACCGGAGAAGGCATCAGTTCATGCACTGCACTGGCCTGCACCACGATTAATATAAGGTAAGAATGAATGACTTTTGTTCTATTCGTCATTTCCACGGTTGCATTTGAATAACAGTAAAAAACAAACAAACTTGTTAATGTAAAGTTTCGGACAAAATGTGGGAGCCCGAAATTGTGTCTACTTTCATCTTACAATCCGGCAACAAATAAATTGCACTGCGAACAAAGTCAACAAAGAAAACATTTTTGTTTCATACTTTTCCGTTATATTCCCTTACAAAGCTAGCTTTAACGCTTCGAGGGTTTCTTTGTTCTTGCCGTCGCCTCGGCGCTTGACCCAGACTTTCGCTCTGTAGTTGCTTTTTAGCATACTACTACAAAAAATTGTAAATCTGTGATATATGATTGATAAACGTAAAGGTAACTGTATAAATGTGTTCAATGACTTTGTTACTTTTAATGATTGGAGAGCACCCGGGTGCTCTCCAATCATTAAAAGTGAGGTGAGCGTGCAACGTGAGCGTGCAACGTAAAGTTTGAATTGAGTGCGAATCGAAGCGGCCGCTTCGATTCGCACTCAATTCAAACTTTACGTTGCACACTCACCTAACTTTACGTTGCACGCTCACCTAACTTTACGTTGCACGCTCACCTAACTTTACGATGCACGCTCACCTACCTTGCGTTTGCACCTTTTGTCCACACGTAAACTGCGTTTTATTATTTATTCATTAGTTTTTCGCCTCTCACTGCTTAAGCCATTAATCTTTCTGGAATTGTTTTTTTAAACAGATGCGACCTCACAAAAGATTTTAGCTATGCTGTCAGACCTGACGACAGCTGTTAACGAACTCCGTGAGGAGGTCAGAGCCATCCGCCATCCCTGCTGCAATGAATCGGTAGATGCTGGGGTACTGCCTCTGGATTTGCCCTTGCACAGCATTGAGGAGCTAAACAATGCAGAGGCAGCTCTTCAATCATAAGAGGCAAATAAGGCAATGGTAAGTATATAAAGGTTATGTACACTTTGTAACTATAAAGTGTAATAGCTGTCAGATGTGATTTAAATACATAACAACGGCCTGTTGATTAAACACACAAGCACTTGCATACACATTTAAGACATGAGACACGCTAATTTCATCTCTTAAAATGTGTCTATAGGTGAGACGCTTTGCCTTGATTGGAGGGACCACACTGGAGGTGCGAGTCCGCCGTGTAATGGCTTATGCCATTACAAACGAGCTGGCCTCGGTACTCAACTGGGCAGGGAAAAAAACCAAGGACCAGACAAAGCAAAAAATGTCATTTAAAGATACAGCGCTCTGCAAATGCATATATGGTGGTAAGTTTTACAGTTTTTTTGCTATATTACTTTGTCTTTCTTAATAACAAGACTTTCATGTCCGGTTAATCTGGAGATGGAGTCTTTGGTCTTTGGCTTGTTTAGTCCTCGGGTTGTAGTTGTACAGCTCGAGGACCCCATGTTTATTTTGTTTTAAAGGATACACGGCACACCATGCTAAGACTTATCACTTTTTCCGCTCATAGCTCTTTGGGAATCAAATGCGGCAGTTTGCAGATTTACGCCTGGTGACTTTCATGTTTATCAGCCTAGGAGTTTACATACTTTCTCCCCGCTGAAGACAGTTAACAAGAGCTTATTCATGTGCTCTAATTCACTTTTGTTTGTGTGTGTGTATTTTTTTCCTAGATGGCCTGACGCAGCAGTTAGGGGCAAACTCTATGTCCAAGTTTGTCTTTGCACAAGCAGTGCAGAAATGGCTCCGATACGCCCCAGATCGTATGGGTATGGGTGGTGCAGGACGCACATCATGCATCCCCATCCCAGAGTAAAAAATTACAAACTTCTGTGAAACATATAAATGTAAATAGGAAACTGTCTTTTAATAAAGTATTTAGCAAACGAAACATGCCTATTGACCTTTTTTTGTTTATTTTTTTTCTCTGTTACATCACATGCAATGCTTTCTTATTTTAGGATATTAATATTGACATGATACAATGTGAGACATTTGTTGTTGTTTTTTTTATAAAGGGTGTCCAATTTGAGGAATAAGTACAATTATGTGTTTAGGTGGTTTAAGTATTGATGGAAACATGCAGTAGTTTAGTATTGGTTAAAATACCTATAAAGAAAGGTAGATTTCCAGTCATGATTTAACTGTTGTTTTAATAAAAAGCAACTGTGCGAAAGAGGTGGAAAATCAACACCATAGCTCAACAGTGTTTCAATATCAGAATCTGACATTGAAACAATGTCAGATTCAATGTCAGGTGTCAACATTGATTCAACATCAAAACCTGACGTTGTTTCAACATTAAAAAAGGGTGCAAGAGTGACGTTAGGTCAACGTCACACTTCAACGTTGATTCAATGACGTCGCCTGATATTGACTCAACGTTGTCTCAATGTTTCCTTGCTATCTGGGTAATGATTCAGGTGCGAGCTGAGCTACAGGAGACACGGGGAGCTGAGCTACTAATGGTGGTGAAGTAGATGACTGCATGGAGGACTGAACTGAGGGCGTCTGCACTGGCACAGGGGACTGAACTAATGTCCGAGTAACGGTGGTGGTGAGAGTGGAGTAGGTGGTGGAGTTGATGACTTCACAGGAGACTGCACTGGGGACACTGGAGACTGCACTGGGGACAGATGAGCTGCAGGAAACTGAACCGGGGACTGCAGTGACGGTTGTGGTGGAGGTGTAACGGGTGGAGGAGTGGATGATGGAGCTAAGGGCGACTGAGTGGCAGATCGAACTGATGACTGAAGTGATGGTACAGGTGAAAATGGAGCTTGAGGTGGGGTAGGTGACTGAGGTGCAGGGGACACAGGAGACGTGGCTAGCGGGGACACAGGAGACGTGGCTAGCGGGGACACAGGAGACGTGGCTAGCGGGGACACAGGAGACGTGGCTAGCGGGGACACAGGAGACGTGGCTAGCGGGGACACAGGAGACGTGACTAGAGTAAAAACCGGAAAACCGGTGATGATGCGGGGGTGACGGTCTCCTCTTCATCATCCGACCACATCGCTGCTAGGAAAGAAGCGGGAGAGCGACGGTCAGAGCTGAGAGGGGAAGGAGAAGGGCTCCGCAGCAGCGGCGCCGAAAAACCCTCTCGTTTTAGCAGCCGCTGTTGCGATACGGAGAGCCCCGTCTGCTGCTGCGATACCGTCGCGGCGAGCTTAGTTCGCTGTCGCTGCGGTGGCTGCCTGGCGGAGATCTCCGTCTGCTGTCGCTGTGGTGTGGAATCCCGGGAGGAGACGCTGTCTGCCAGCTCACGAGCTTGTAACGCCTCCTTGGCTCGGCTCAGTTCATTAATAAAGCCCTCATAGCAGGTGAGCTGGCGAAGGTAAGGGTTACCCTCGATTATTGCCCTTATGGCGTTAGGTCCGACGGAAATTGTCCGTGAGTCCAAGGCGTGGGTTATTCGTTTCACCAGACTCTGTACACGGAGAATATCTCCCTCACGGGCGGAGCCTACTGGATCCATTTCGTGGTTGCCTCGTTCTGTCATGCGGCGGCAGTGTGAAGGCAAGAGAGGACCCAAATGCACGGCTCTAGACACACGGGGATGAACTCAAAGGAAGGTCTTTATTAACAGGAACATAAGAAGTCATACAAAACTATACTGGGAGAAACTAAAGCTGAGGCGCTGGGAAGACGCGGGAAATGCACACAACCTAGAAGGACGACGCAACACGGAACAAAGGGATACTTTGACATAAATACACAGAAGGTAATGAGGGAAGTGGGAACACACGGGGAACGCAGCTGAGGACAATTACTCGTGACAGAGCGGGGAGGACACGAACCTGAAAATACTGACACAAAGATGTGGACCTTGAACACAACACAGTACACAGAGATGAGCACAGAGAGAGAGGCAGAGAACAAGGATGAATACACGAGGGGATGAGGAGAACACAGAACACAAAGGACGGGAACACGGTACCAGAACAAACACCACAATAACAGCATGGACACGGGGGGGATCCAAATACCAAACCAAACAATCTAATGAACATAAGGAACAAAATACAAAACCACAGGAAAACTAAGAACACTGGGTCAAAATGACCCAGGACCATGACAGCATTGTATTATTGTGTCGAGGTCATGTTTACCAGAGCGTTATCTGTAGTAATTACTGATGTAATATCTACACCTGTTTTTGCAAACATATGTCAACCTACTGTTACAGTGCCTCTTGAGTATACGTTGGTCCACTAGAGGACAGTGTTGAGCCTCAAATGATCAATGTGATCCAATAAAGCGTTGATGCTGGAACACAATAAATACAGATGAGACCGAAACAGCAGGGAGCAAATCAGTATTAGACGGGGAAGCATGGGGGTCAATATCAAGCACATGAGACTATTAAAGTAAAGCATGAACTAAAACACACACATGCAGCAAACAGGAAGGGAAATATGACTGAATGGGAAAACAATGGACACAACTACATAGGGAAACAGACAACCAGAGCACAAAGACACAAGACAGATACAGGGACACAAGTAGGAAACAGAAAGGGATGATAAAAGAAGGTAACTTGGAATAAGCCAGACCAAAAGACAATAAATTCTCAAAACCACCAGGAACATACAGTAGAAGAAAAACTTGAGAATAATTAACAAAGAAAACTATGAATACTAAATCAGAATGAAAACACAACTGGAGTGGAGGTAAAAAGGTAATTAAAACTATATCAGAGGCTAAAACTGAAAACGCTGGTTACAAAACCCAGGATTATGACAGAAGTAAGTTTTTAATTTTAAGAAATAGGTGTAAGTGACACATACACATTAAGAAGCTATGCAGCTACAACTACATTAGACTGGCATCAGATAGAGCAAATAATAGAAGTCACATGACCCAAAGAGAAAGTGAAAGGACATTTATAAATACAAAGTCACACATCATCTACATCAGTGTGAACAACAACTAAGACACACCAACTTCACAGCACAGTTGGACATTCAGGTACGGTAACACTGTGTTAATAATCCAGTTATTAAATTATTAAATTATTAGATTGACCTTTATTAAGTCATCTCACATTTGGTTGACATGTGTCAAGTTAAAATAATTTAATTTCAAGAAGAATTAAAAGAATTTACTGTTTTATAATTTACTGTCTTTTTTGCTTGTTTAATTCACAGATAGTTGATGACAAAAAAATGTTGAATATTAAAAAAATATTTTCGGGTAAGCAGTTTTTTTCATTTCATATTCATTGTTGGTGGTTTTCTTCATCCTTCTCTTTTGATTTGCCCTATATTGTCATGTTTGTGAAGCCCTCGTGGGTTTAACATGTAATATTGAGCTACACAAGTAAAACTGGCTTGACTTGACTGAACAGTTTTGAAATCAGGAAATGCTGGAGACTCGAGTGATCTTGATCTGAATTTGTTATAGATGTTTGCAAAATTATTTTACAACAGAAAAGTTACCATAATGTCCTTTGGTTTGAAAGTGGCAAAAAGTAACATTTCAATTGCCTGGAAAATCTAATAGAACTGAACTGAATATGGAAAAATGTTGCTAACATGTTTTTACTTTGTCATATTTCAATTGCAGGAAATCGCTCACCACCTTCTCGTAAGATATTTAAAATATGATACAAAATCTTGAAGACAAAACTTGAGGCTTTTACACACTGGACGTGTAAAATCGGTGAAAATATTTCCTATCTTAAAAATATTGTTCAGACTCATCTGTTCTTTTTGCAGCTGTTCACACTGACCGTTTGAGCTGAACAATTCCAGGAAATGTAAACAAGCAGGCAGAGCAACGTTACTGAAATCCATGGGTAAAAAGCAGAATTGATGAAATTGTTTATTGATGTATTTTTGCGATCCAAGATCGATTTGTCTGATTTTTTGGATCTGAATAAAATGACCTGAATAACAAGGCCACTGCGTCAGACAACAAGTGCACTCTAAACTCACACGGTACGCCTACTGAATACACAATCAAATGGAAATAGTCATGTCATACTATTTACCTCAGACACACAGCTACACAATGCGGCTCAGTAAAATAATTTCCCTGCCTCGCCTCAAACTGTCCCACTGACATCCAGAACTATGTACGAACAAACAACTTCAGCTCCTGGATCCAACCGTTAAATTCTCCCTGCTGCTGTTTTCTTAGTTTCTTACTTTTTCAGCTCATCATCGTTTGACGTTGGATTCAATTTTAGTTTTCACAGTTCGTTTATTGAGGAGGAATTATCCTCAAAAACACAACGCGTTCAGTGTGTAACAGCCTTAACACATAATGTGTAATTAATTTAAAACGTTGCCCTTCCAGTGCGGCTCAATTAACATTTTCACTTTACAGTGTTAGAGGTAGAAGAGAGGAGCATACCATGGGGGTGAGTATTAAGAGTGTGGTTGCTTAGAGAGGTGTACTAGAATTATTAAGATTAACCATTTAATTTCACCTGTGTTAATCCCAGAGTCACAATTTTATATCACAAAATCAATCTCTTTTGACCTGTTTGATCATTGTGGTAACTTATGTTTAATGTTCGTTCAATTTGACTTTAAAACCATCTGTGGGTGTCACATTTTTGCTCATTCTGATGTCAGTGTAGTGAGTCTCTGCTGAATAAATATTATACATTCAAATTGTTACAGCAGCACAAACCTCTGAGTCACAATGTGGAATTCACATAGTTTCACATGGTGACACAGAAATGCATATTTGGTTATTTCAGGCTTCTGAAATTTCAGGAAGTAGAAAATAGATGTTAGCTTGTCTCAGTAGTACACCCCTCAAGTGTTTTGTTTGTTTGTTGTGTTATTTTGTGTTTGTTCATAGCATTGTTGTGTAAACTGTAAGTGCACACTAAATCCTATTGTAATTTTCTTTATGAACAGTGAAAGAGAGCGAGAACTGCAGCTTGTCAGAGATTACAAGCCTCACAAAGATGTCCAGCATCTCAGAATCATGCTTCATGGACCACCAGGTGCTGGAAAGTCCAGCTTCATCAACTCTGTCGACAGTGCTTTAAGAGGCAAAATCGCAACTCGAGCTTCAGCAGACGCAACCTCTGGTGACAGTTTCACCATTGCAGTATGTATGAGGATGCATCTATTCTTATCATAGTTGCACACTCATTTCCTTTGAGGTTTTCTATGACTACAGGAGCGCACTGCAGTGGTAGCTGCTTTATAAGCATTAAACTATAAACCAGTGAAAAATAGTCAGCACAACTAGTGTGTAAATTATTCTGAAAACTGTTTAGGATCTTTAGTATCTGGCACTAATATAACAACACCACATTTTTTATTTACAGTACAGGACATTTAAAATTCAGAAAGGAAATCCAGAAACCTTTTACCCTTTTGTCTTCACTGACACCATGGGGCTTGAGAGGGGCGCTGAGAAAGGAATTCATGTGGAAGACATCAAACTTGCCATTAGTGGACATGTCAAAGAAGGTTACACGGTATGATGTTTTTCATCCAGATGTTTGTACACAGTCTGTGATACAGAAACTGTATCGTGCAAAAAGGTTTAAGTGATTTGGCTTTTTTTCCCCCAGTTCAAACCCACAGCTCTCTTGCGTGAATCGGATCCTAACTACAACAGTTCTCCTACTTTCGATGACAAAGTCCACATTCTGGTTTTTGTTATTCCTGCTGACACAGTGAGCATAATCAATGATGAAACATGGAAGAAGATGAAAGAAGTCAGACTACATGCTCGTGACAAAGGTGAGAGCAGATGTTCTACATGTATGATGTCACGATTTCAAATAGTAGAAAAACATGAGATAAAATGATTGCATTGGTTTCTGTATTGGCAGAGATCCCACAAATAGCTGTTATCACTAAAATTGATGAAGCCTGTCCTGAAGTCAAAAAAGACATAAAGAACGTCTACAGGAGCAAGCACTTGAATCAGCTGGTATGTTCCAGGACTTTCATAACTTTTATGAGTTTGTAGACAGTTTACACATGAATATAACATCTCTAATTCAGCTGTACATTTCAGTATATTTGAACAGAAACCTCAGCTATAATGAGTACAAATATTTGAATAAGTAATTTATAATTATATCACTAGTGCAACAATACAGTTTCAGGTTTTTTAAAAATGTAATATTGTTTAAACTTAGATGGACAAAGTGAACGTGGAACTGGGTATTCTACTGAACTGCATCTTCCTCGTGAAGAACTACCACAAAGAAACTGATACAAATAACGATGTGGATTCACTGATACTGAGTGTACTGAAAAAGATCATTGACTATGGAGAGGACTACCTGAATGACGTACAATCCTGACCTGTAATCAATGTGTGAGGGAGCTAGAAACTGAAAATGTTCAGTTACTCTTCAAGTGATTATGCTCATGTTTCATTTGCCATCGCTACAGTCACAGTCACACAAAAAGGGTGTGAAAAGAAACTTCTTTTCTTTTGCAAATTAAATCCAAATAAACTTCAAGGAAAATCAGCACATGTACTTTTTGCTATTTACGGTATATTCAAAATGGTAACTGCATGAAAAATGACACATATATGCTTGTAAACTGCTATCTGCCGTGTAACTCAAATAAATCATTTTAACCCTTGATGTAAGACTCTCCTCTGTGAATCAGTGATTTCTTGTTTAAAGAACTGTAATTTAAGTTGGATAAGTGGTAGAGGATCGATGAATAGATATTTAATTACTTAGGTTTTCAACCCATACAAGCATCCAGTTAGATATATAAGTCCAAATCAGGATATGTGCTTAGTCCTCCCCTTGGCTATGCATTTGAGAGCTTAATCAGATGGTACAGATCATCTGTCCTCTAGTCACAGTCGGACTACTATTCATGAAACTAGTAAGTTTTCCTACTCAGCTTTTTGTTTAATTATTTCCATTTAGAGTAAACTCAGCCACGCTGATACTTTGTTACTACTGTCAGTGTGAGAGTAAGAACATTGTAGGAATAAACAGTGTATAAGTATTGCTCGCTGCTGTTTAAAAGTTTGAGAGGAAAGAGTAGATATAAAAACAAACATCAAAGATGGGCTCAGTCTACGTTTACATTTGATATCAGGTCAGCAACTACAGTGTCTCTCTCCTGGTTTAAGATCATATCTGTAAAATAGTTTTTAGCCAACATGAGGAAGTTAAATAAAGTTGTGCCTATGACTTTATTACTGATGCTCATCAGGGAAAGACAAAGTGAGCTGTGTGGCAGGCTTGGTTAGGATCCAAATACTGGGCTTTGACACAGAATAATTAATGAAAGGCAGCAGCTTTATTGTTGGAAAATACATGCTAACACTAAGTACATGAACACTAAAAAGGAAACAAACATGAAATGAGAACTAAGAATCTTGCGCTAAACCACGAATGGCTAGGCAAGACATAACATGACGTGGCTATAAAACAAGGCGCTTACACAGCAACTGCGGAAGAAGTGACAACAAGCAGGAAGACACAGGGCTTTAGTACACAGAACGAGCCGCTTCACTCCGCACGCGAGCCTTGTGCTTAGCGCTGGGCAGAGGGGGGAGGGGCGGTAGTTACACTGGCAGTAGCACAGGAACAGAGCGGGAGGGAGAGAGAGAGAAAGGGAGCCAGGGACAACAAAGTCACATTAGAAAGGTATAGCAATCATCCACAACTATTTTCAGTTGCAGATGATAAAGGATTCAGAAAGTTTATTCATGCAGGCCCATATTAGTGGGGCGGCTGTAGCTCAGGTGGTAGAGCAAGTCACCTACTGATCGGAAGGTTGGTGGTTCGATTCCTGGCTTCCCCTAGTCTGCATGCCAAATATCCTTGGGCAAGATACTAACCCCAAATTGCTCTCCGATGCATCCATCGGAGTATGAATGTGTGTAAATGTTAGCTAAAAAAAGCACTTAGACAAATGTGCTTGTGTGAATGGGTTAATGCACAAGTTGTATAAAGCGCTTTGAGTGCTCAGAAGAGTAGAAAAGTGCTATATAAGAACCAGTCCATTTACCATTATTACAGAGAACAGCATGTTCTTTTTGTTTTCATATTTTAATTTATATTTAATTGTGTTGGGACTTGCAGTGTTTTGCGTTGGTTCATATGGAACCCAAAGGGAAGAAATGCTTCACCATTTTTCTAGTCTTTGGCTTAGTAAGTGCTCTGTAAGTGTCAGCAGTGTCCTTCCTTTTCCACCTGTATCTCTTTTATGCAATCTTTCACACCGTGAGACTGCCGTTTTTATCCTTCTGAACAGGGAGCACATCAATCTGTTAGCAGAGCAATATGTAAAGTTCATCTAAGCATCTCCCATTAATGTTCAGTAATTAAGCAAAGTTCCCACAGGTCACAGGGGTGTTGGAGCCTATCCCAGTTGTCACAGTGTCGGGATACACCCTGGATAGCTCACCTGTTCTGGCTGTATCCCAAGATATAGACTTAGACTACCTGGGCAAGGGATTTCACTCTCAAAGTGCTTCTTGTTTATTTTGCTTGCTTGTTTGTTTGTTTTGTTTGGTAATTCCTTTATTTGGTTATTGTCATTTGTAACCATTTATCTTGCCCAGACGCACTTTGCAGTCAGGAGTATACTTAATGTGTCAGTCTAATAAAACTGCCCCTATATTATGTACTGTCAGATGAGTTACTGCTCAGTGATGTAAATTAACCTTTATGTGCGTTTCATTTTCCTTTTAAATTCAGCCAGCAGTTCATTTGACTAATCCTGCTTTTCATATTAGTACTTTGCTTGCTCTCCCAAGTGCCTACCAGGTCTCCCCTCACTTGTCACGCTTTGTCCTCTGACAGGAATTAAAAGCTATATGAAATGGAATTTAATGTACTGTTTATAGACATCAGCAATAGATGCATATTTTAGATGGGAAATCTGCCAAAGCTGGAAATTGAGCATGGGACTTGGCTGATTTTGTACCTTTCTGCAGTGTGTCCTCACGAAAGGAAAAACAGGCCTATAAATTCTGGTGTTAGGTAGAGCTCTTTCTGTCTCTCCCTCTCGCTCTCTTTGTCTCTCTTTCCCCTCTCTTTACTTCTACAGGCTTGACAGGAGGACAAGAGACTGTTGTCATAGTGAAGTTGGAAGAGTTATCTCCTATGACTGGTAGATGTCCAGAAGGTGCAGAAGATGAAATATGAGCCAGACACAGACCTAAGGTCAAAAATGGAGGACCAAGTTTAAACCGTAGGCCTTCTCCCAGCTATATTGACCAATCACATTAATAGTGTGTTTTTATGACACATAATAAAAGTGTTTACTCCCTGGGTGTGGTGCTCTTGTGTTCATTCAGTTTGTTGAACGGAGGAAGAGACACAGTGCTGTTATTA